>NC_064640.1:975297478-975605887 GCF_023864345.2 Schistocerca serialis cubense | reverse complement strand
TTCAACGTCATCCTTTCTGACAGATAGTTCGTGTTACCTTTTATTTCAGAAACAGGCAGTTCGCAGTGGGGGACGCCTGCACAAATCCTTCAGCATCGGGAGCAGGTTTCTTCCTTTGTTCTTCTCCTTCGTCTTCTCGTTTACTTCTTAAGGACCCACGATTCGTCCGGGTTTTGGCGTTTCAAATTAGATGCTCTATCTTGCAATTGTACAACTTTTTGCACTTCGCTCTTCTATTAGTAAGATCAGAGTTCACCTCGACCAATTGCACTGAAGCTCCGTCCATATCACCGGTGTTGTCCATTGAGAACGACAGGCAATGAGGCAGATAAGCTCTAAAGGAAACGGAGCTTACAACAGTATACACAATCTGATCGAAAGTATCCGGACACCCATACGTAATGCAGAATTAACCACTAGATGTCATAATATACTTATCCGCCAGTATAAATGGAGAGGTGGGAGAACTGTGCTGTCAGCAGAATCAGCAGGAGAACTCAGTGACTTGGAGCACGGACTACTAATTGTATGTCACCTGCGTAACAAATCTGTCAGGGACATTTCAACTCTCCTAAATTTGCCAAAATCGACTGCTCGTGATGTGATCGGGAAGTAAGAACCACAGCTAAATCGAGACCAGCCAGACCTCATGGTCCGTCGACCATTGTGGAGGGAGGTTGCACGAAATCAGCGGAAGGAATCACTGGTGAGTCACAAACAGTCCAGCTAGCTCAATGACTGTGTTAAACAGAATGGGATATAATGGTCGAGCAGCTCCTCAAAAGCACACATTTCTGTTGTCAAGCTAACGGACGCTTGAAGGGTAAACAATACCACTGGACAGTGGATAATTGAGAAAGAGTGATCTGAAGTGGTTAATCACGATATACCCTATGTCAGTTCGATGGAAGGGCCCGCGTTTAGCGAATGTCTGCACAAAGTTACCAGCCACCGTGTGGCGTACCGACAATGAAGTACAGAGGAAGTGGTGTGTTTTTCATGCTTACGGTGTGGTCCCTTAAGAAAATGCTAAACGCGGACGAATACGAGCGCATTTTACAGCACTGCGTACTGCTTACAGTAGATAAACAGTTCGGAGACGATAATAACAATGCACCCTGCTATAAACCAACATTTGTGAGGCAATGGTTTGTGGACAGTAATATTTGGAAAATGGACTGACCTGGCCAGAGTTCCGATGTGAATCCAGTTGAACACCTCTGGGCTGAGTTAGAACGTCGACTTCGCTCCAGACCGCAGTGTCCAATATGACTACCTTCTCGGGTTTCGGCTCGTGAGGAAGTATGGGCTGCCATTCTCCCACAGGCATTCAGACACCTCACTGAATGCGTCCCAGCAGAGTTCGAGCCGTCACAAAGACGAAACCCCATATGACTGTCCACTGATAGTTGTCCAGACACTTTTAACCAGAGAGTATTTGCTGCTTTTGAGCTTAGACGGACGGCTTTGCTTTTTTAGGCAACAAACAACTACAAGTTTGATTTTCCAAAACGAGAATCACGACACATTTTGCTTTTTTCAGATTTGCCGCAAGACGAATTGTTTTCTACACAAACGCTAACTCCGAAGGGCTAGTGAAAAAATAGCGAAAAGTTTGCTATTAGTTTCTTAAACTAGACCACAGTAAATGTGTTCCCCAACTTTCTGAAATTTGTTCCTATTTCTAATGACCTCGTGTCAACGAAGTATTCTGAGTATTGCGTGGATATTCCTCTTCACTGACGAGTTACGTGCCCTCAGGGTTATTCGTCAGCAGCGAGAAATAAGTTCTGCAACCAGGTCCAATTTACGTTCGAGGACACAGCACACTATTGCCATACACAGTTCAGCAATCAGCTCAAGTGTGCTAAGAAAAAGTAAGTACGTAATCGGCGATACAACTTTGATCCACAGTTAGAAAAAACTAAGTTATCTAGGCAGCATAGTACAGGGAGTGACAGCCAGTGGGCAGCAGTGGCGTTTTTAAAAGGCTCAGTACTCGTCATGGACCGCATAATTCTCTTCTGTGAGTAGTATCGCGTTTGTTTCGGTACGTTCCAGCAGGTTATCCACAACGGTTTCGGGCCGATACATATGGTAATCCAACTGTGCTAGTACGTTCCCTGCCATATTTATTGGTGTAATCACTCCCTTAAGTCTTACTACTGTGCTTGACTAGTCATGTATCGTCAAATCTGTGTTTAAAAAACAAATGGCTATTTCTTCTATTAATATTTAATAATCAGCTAGTAAACTGCCTGAAAAAAAAGTGAAGAACCCAACAGACATAGTCGAGTGACAATGCACACATGCAGAACATGGGCGGATATATACATGATCAGAGATGTAATTCACTGTGGTAAGTACAATGACGTGACAAAAGTCATTGGTTACCTCCTAATATCGTGCCGGACCTCCTTTTCCCCATCGTAGCGCAGCAACTCGACTCAACAAATCGTTGTTAAGTCCAGTGTAGAAATACTGAGCAATGCTGACTCTATAGCCGTCCATAACTGCGAAAGTGTTGCCGGTGCAAGATTTTGTGCACGGACTGACATCTCGATTATGTCCCACAAATGTCCGATGTCGGATGATCTGGGTGGCAAATCATTCGTTCCATTAGTTATAGGTGGAGACTTTAATCTGGCATCCACTGGCTGGGAAAATTACACTTTTATCAAGGTGGGGCAGAAGCAAAGACTCGTGTGAAGTTATTCTAGGAGCACTCTCAACATACAACGTTGAGCAATTGGTTAAAACACCAACTCGAGTTGGGAACATATTGGATATCTTGGCGACAAACAGACCAGATCTTTTTGAGGAATTTCATCTAGAAGAAGGTATTAGCTGCCATAATGTCGTTGTGTCTTCTGTCAGTGGAAGTTGCAAAAAAACCAAAGAAACAGCGTAGAGTTTTCTTGGTTGGGAAAGCAAATAAAAGTGTCATTAATGAATATCTTCATAGTCAGCTCCAAGCATTCGCCGCGGGACACAAAGATATTGAGCATCTTTGGTCCGAATTTAAAGGTATTGTCCACCACGTGCTAGAGAAGTATGTGCCTAGCAAAAATATAGGGGAGGGAAAGGATCCACCTTGGTACAACAAACGCATTAGGAAGTTGCTGAGAAAGCAGAGAATTTTGCACAGTCGTTTTAAACGTAATCACTGCCCCACTGACTCACAGAAATTATGCGAAATGAAAGCAGCTGTCAAAAGGTCAATGACAGATCTTTTAACGAATTTGAAAGCAATATTGTATCTGCACATTCTAAAAATAACCCCAAAAGATTTTGGTCGTACGTAAAATGTATGAACGCTACAAATAATTCAATACCTTCTCATGCTGACAGTACGGGTAATGTAACGGATGATGATAAACAGAAGGCCGAAATTCTAAAGTTAGCTTTCAAAAACTCGTTTACAGTAGAGGACTGCAGCACCATTCCCCCTTTCAATTATCGAATAACCGCAAGGATGGCTGACATAGTGTTTAGTGTATCTGAGATTGTAAAACAGCTAAGATCCTCAGACACCAAGAAGGCATCTGGCCCAGACGGTATCCCTGTAAGATTATATGTTGACTGTGCTACAGATATAGCACCATTCTTATCCATCATCTATCAGAGATCATTGGAACAGCGGAAAGTTCAACGGGACTGGAAGGAGGCCCAGGTCAAAGCAGTCTATAAAAAGGGTAGAAAATCGGATGCGCATAATTATCAGCCAATTTCACTGACATCGATTTGTTGTAGAATCATGGAATATATTTTGTGTTCCGACATAATGACATTTCTAGACGTTGAGAAGCTCATCTGCAGAAACAACACGGTTTTAGGAAACAGTGGTCATGTGAGACACAGCTGGCCCTCTTTGTGCGTGATATACAACAGGCTCTAGATACCGGCTCCCAGGTTGATGCCATATTTCTCGACTTTCGAAAGGCGTTAGACTCAGTTCCACACTGTCGCTTGCTCCAAAAAGTGCGCCCCTCCGGTCTACCCGATTTCATATGCGGTTGGATAGAAAGGTTTCTAACAGACAGAGAGCAGTATGTCGTCCTGAATGGGGTGACTAACAGAAACAAACGTAACATAAGGTGTGCCCCAGGGCAGCGTAATAGGTTGGCTGCTTTTTACGATTTAGATAAACGATCTGGTTGATGGTATTGACAGCGGCATTAGACTGTTTGCCGATGGAGCTATAGTATACAGGAAAGTTGTATCACACGAAAGTTGTGAAGAAATCAATGAGGATTTGCAGAACATAAATGCGTGGTGTAATGACTGGCAGTTATCTCTCAGTATTAGTAAGTTAACATACTGTGTACAACAATGTGAAAATCCCCATTAATGTATGAGTACAAAATAAATGCCCTGTCTTTGGAAGCAGTAACATCCGTCAAGTATCTGAGTGTGATTATTCGAAATGATCTCAAATGGAATAATCAGATTACAGAAGTAACGGGCAAGGCGAAATCTAGATTGCGGTTTATTGATAGAATCCTGAAGCGATGCAGTTCTTCAGCAAAGTCCTTATAATACCTTAGTTCGTCCAGTCTTAGAGTAGTGTTCGTCTGTATGGGACCCTTACCAGTTGGGTCTGATTCAAGAGATTGAGAAGGTCCAAAGAAGAGCGGCAAGATTCGTGACTGGTACATCTAGCCATCACGAGAACGTTACAAATCTCATAGAAAGTTTGAAGTGGAACATATTTGCAGGTAGACGACGCACTAGACGGAAGGAGCTGCTCACTAAATTCCAAAATCCGATCTTCGCCGAGGATGTAGAGAATATATTATCACCACCAACTTTCAAATCGCGCAATGATCACCATTCAGAGATAAGGGAAATTAGAGCTCGTACTGAGACGTTCAGACAGTCGTTTTTCCCTCGCGTGATCTGCGAGTGGATCAGGGGGCAGAAATATGACTTTGGCGCTAATTGTGCCCTCCGCCACACACAGCTTGGTGGCTAGCGGAGTATGTATGTAGATGTAGATGTAGAAATGTCCAAAATGTCTTGCAAACCAATTGCGAATGGTTGCAGAAAGTTGACATGGCTCCTTGTCAGTCATAAACATTCCATTGTTGTTTGTTAACATGAGGTCCACGAATTTCTAAATAGAGTCTCCAGTTAAAGATATATGTAAACACTGTCCACACCGTTATGGAAGCACCGCTAGCTCGGACAGTGACTCATTGACAACCTGGGTCGAGGGGTTCGCAGAGTCTGCCATAAACGTGAACTCTGCGATCAGCTCTGTAGTGGGAACTTCTGCCACCGAATGTATTAGGATGACCAAATGTAGCGGGAAGAGGTAGAAGGCACCATATTAAGACTTGTCCGAGCTTTCCAAATGATTTATTTTTTCCAACTACGGTGCCCCCGTTCCTCTCGATCTGTGTCAATGGGTCCCGCAATGCTGAGGACACCACTTTGCTGTCTGCAGAATGGCTTGGAGCGGAATGGTTGCCTCAGTGATCTGTGCACGCACTGTGTGTCGGCCTCGTACACCAGCGGAGTTGCATCGTCGTCGGGATGCCGGCAGTTGGCTCAGCGGTCTGTGTCCCTACTGACTCAGCGCCGCTCGGTGTGAGCCGCAGGTGGCCAGCTGTGTGCTTCTGGCTGCCGTGGCTGAGATTGCAGCGACAACAAGCGCCCGTAATCCAGCGTCAGAATCTGCAGCCCTCGCCTCGCAATGCCTCCGGCGTGTGTCGGAAGCCAGGACGACTGCCTGCAGTAGCGAGCCATGGAGTGGCCCGCCGCTGGCTGGCTACAGACTCCAATCGGCATCAGAGGGTCAAACCAGCGATCTGCCCTGGACTGGAACGCTGGCGCCCCATGTGCTGCTGTGTGTAGCTGTTGGTGTGAAACGCCCCGCCGTCCAGGAGAGATGCCACACTCGAAAGAATCTCGTTAGAAACCCTCACCTATTTATACGCGGCTGTGCGCCTCTGTTTTGCCATACGTGCCACATCGCATCGTGTTCTCGTAACTCGCTAAGTAGGCCAATGGGCCCCTTCTGCCTGTGATTTGCGACATGTGAAACCACTACATATACTCTTTCAGCAGTTTGACAGCCCTGTGGCCTCTATTGTACTTCGCAACTGTTGGTATGCATAAGTCACTGCAATCTGGCCCACACAAGGCTGTAACTTGTGCTCAGAATATTGCACAAAACTTGATGGCTCTCGAAATTCCACCTCAATCGAGTCCATCAACATGGTGGCGAAGGAGGTGGAAATATGGGTTCTACTATGCCAAGACTGCTTGGTTGCTACAACAGGAAAACAATTAATTAACAGGAGTACAAAATAAGAAAGTATTTACTACTTAACTTTGCTGTAATCCATGAACAGTTGGTTGACAATTATAGAAGACGCGACTAGACTAAGTGTCTGTAGAATGACATAATTTACAAGTCACAAATCTTGCTGTGACGAATTAATCTCTCGTAATCTTGAATGTCGAATCCGGTGAATTTGAAGACTAACTTGGAACGGATCTACAAAGACTTGATGGCAGCATGACTGAGCTGCAGACGATGACTAACATCGGCGCTGTCTGACCACTGAGCGCAACTACGAACTGTAGACTGGCACAACTGCACTACTCTCCTGCTGCACATGAAGGGACCTAGCGGCGCCTTGCGGCGAGCATGAGTACTGCGACTGGCTGTGTACTCTTTGGCTAACACAGCCATTCTTCTGTTCCGTTTATCGAGAGAATCGCATCCGGCGGATCGATCTCTCAGGCTGCGGTGTGGTCGTATGACTGACGACATCACAAAACTAACTTTCCCTATCCTAAATGCTGGTGCTGCTACATTATTCCCCTCTTCGGAAAGGTTCGGTCCCCGGGTCGACCCTTAACTAGTTCTTAACTTGTTTGGGTCGGCACATATGAGATATTTCCTTACTATTAGAAAACTTAAAAGCGGTCTAGTGCCCCTTAAAACCATGACACGAAACAAAATGTAAAAATTCCTTGCTGGACGACCACTGCTCGATCAGCCCCTTACCTACTCGTCTCACGTCCTCGGTATCCAATCCACTGGGACTTGGACTACCCTTGGTTCCCTCTTGGAATTAGCTCTCCACCTGATCAGAAAGAGAACAACATATAACAAAGTTAAGGCTGCGATGACACTCGGCACAGAGGTGCTCAAAATGGCTAGCCGCGGTGGTCTCGAGGTTCTCGGCGCGCAGTCCGGAACTGCGCGACTGCTACGGTCGCAGGTTCGAATCCTGCTTCGGGCATGGATGTGCGTGGTGTCCTTAGGTTAGTTAGGTTTAAGTAGTTCTAAGTTCTAGGGGACTGATGACCACAGCTGTTTAGTCCCATAGTCTCAGAGCCATTTGAACCATTTTTTTTTTTGCTCAAAATGATCGTTATTTGCTGTTGCCTTTCCCTATTCTGAGCGACATGTTGCACAAGCTCGGCTGATATTCGCCCCTCTTGCTCTAAAATGAACTGGTTTACGGATCTTAACAGACCTGGCTCCAGGGTTGGATTTAACGAGGTCAGATTCTGCCTTGGCAAAAACTCTAAAGCAGCTGTGGCTGCGTAACATTCTATTGCGTGACTCCCGAAACTGACGCTGGCAGGTAGAAGGTTGGTCCTATTATGTTACACTTTGTTCCATTGATTAAAATTCCGCTATAAGTTTCGCTTCTGCAACAAATACTCCCCGCTCAAAACAACTTGCTGCTGCTACCAAATTCTCGTAGGTGGAGAAGATCCAATGCTTCCCGACCCATCGCAAGCTCAATTTTGGGTCCACAATGTCACTTGGACGGTCTATTCCTTTCCCCCTGGCTAAAAATAAGTGCACTGTGCATGTGTCCGGATTGGTACTTACCACCCTGGATGGACATACTGTTACATTCCCTCTATGGCAGCTTCGTAATTCCTCCCTTGCCATCTCGGCATACCGGTTTCTAGCTGCCGAGATCAGCAATACCTCTTTTGTTTTCACTTCCACAAACTTGCTCAACACTTCCCACTTCAGCGACGTGAGGACAGGGATCACCATCACCCTTCCCTCTTCAAAAGGACTGCTGTCCGCAGCAGGCTATATTCGAAAATACAGTCCTGGAAATTGAAATAAGAACACCGTGAATTCATTGTCCCAGGAAGGGGAAACTTTATTGACACATTCCTGGGGTCAGATACATCACATGATCACACTGACAGAACCACAGGCACATAGACACAGGCAACAGAGCATGCACAATGTCGGCACTAGTACAGTGTATATCCACCTTTCGCAGCAATGCAGGCTGCTATTCTCCCATGGAGACGATCGTAGAGATGCTGGATGTAGTCCTGTGGAACGGCTTGCCATGCCATTTCCACCTGACGCCTCAGTTGGACCAGCGTTCGTGCTGGACGCGCAGACCGCGTGAGACGACGCTTCATCCAGTCCCAAACATGCTCAATGGGGGACAGATCCGGAGATCTTGCTGGCCAGGGTAGTTGACTTACACCTTCTAGAGCACGTTGGGTGGCACGGGATACATGCGGACGTGCATTGTCCTGTTGGAACAGCAAGTTCCTTTGCCAGTCTAGGAATGGTAGAACGATGGGTTCGATGACGGTTTGGATGTACCGTGCACTATTCAGTGTCCCCTCGACGATCACCAGTGGTGTACGGCCAGTGTAGGAGATCGCTCCCCACACCATGATGCCGGGTGATGGCCCTGTGTGCCTCGGTCGTATGCAGTCCTGATTGTGGCGCTCACCTGCACGGCGCCAAACACGCATACGACCATCATTGGCACCAAGGCAGAAGCGACTCTCATCGCTGAAGACGACACGTCTCCATTCGTCCCTCCATTCACGCCTGTCGCGACACCACTGGAGGCGGGCTGCACGATGTTGGGGCGTGAGCGGAAGACGGCCTAACGGTGTGCGGGACCGTAGCCCAGCTTCATGGAGACGGTTGCGAATGGTCCTCGCCGATACCCCAGGAGCAACAGTGTCCCTAATTTGCTGGGAAGTGGCGGTGCGGTTCCCTACGGCACTGTGTAGGATCCTACGTCTTGGCGTGCATCCGTGCGTCGCTGCGGTCCGGTCCCAGGTCGACGGGCACGTGCACCTTCCGCCGACCACTGGCGACAACATCGATGTACTGTGGAGACCTCACGCCCCACGTGTTGAGCAATTCGGCGGTACGTCCACCTGGCCTCCCGCATGCCCACTATACGCCCTCGCTCAAAGTCCGTCAACTGCACATACGGTTCACGTCCACGCTGTCACGGCATGCTACCAGTGTTAAACACTGCGATGGAGCTCCGTATGCCACGGCAAACTGGCTGACACTGACGGCGGCGGTGCACAAATGCTGCGCAGCTAGCGCCATTCGACGGCCAACACCGCGGTTCCTGGTGTGTCCGCTGTGCCGTGCGTGTGATCATTGCTTGTACAGCCCTCTCGCAGTGTCCGGAGCAAGTATGGTGGGTCTGACACACCGGTGTCAATGTGTTCTTTTTTCCATTTCCAGGAGTGTACATACAACATATGAAAATACAATGCCTGATTACTCTACGCAAACACAATGATACATGACACGAAAACAAAAATAACTACAAATACTCTACTACTTTCTGGATCGCAAAGCTTACGATACTTCATGCTGTACTATATCTTCCTGGTTTTCTCTGTGCTTAGCACCTCTCTTCACTCTCTCTTTCTTCCTCTTTTCTTTCCTGTGACACCCCTGGTATCACAACCGGGTAACCCTTAAGGGGACACAGTCGCAAGGGAACTCCCATAAGGAATCAATGCTAAAACGAGCAAACGTCAAATACACTTTCTGAAGTAACTAATGGAGATAAAGACCCGAAACTTTTACAGTGTACAGCTGAAACATCATTCTCAAATCACATAAAAAATGGTTAATATATTTTATATATTTCATGAGTAATCATTTTTTTGTTCTATAAGACAAAAAAATAAAACTTTTCTAAACACCTTGGAGCTTGTAAATCTGTTCTTTTTATCACTACTGGTCTATTTCTTATCTAATTAATCATCGTTGTATTAACAAGAGATACTGTAACTCTGATGTCTGTAGCAGTCATAGTTTTTTAGAAAAGTGTACCAGAAGGTCAAAAAATGTAGTTTTGAGAAAGATGGTATTAAAGTTTTACATGCAAGAAAGTAATGTACAGTGTCATACAGACACACTTTTGAAACATTCCAGGGCTATACTGTGGCTCAGCTTCTTGATCTTTGTCTTCTTTTCTTTGATCTTCTGGCTATCCTGGCCTCCTTGGTAGCATTTCCTGCAGAGATATCAGCATAACGGATATGGTCCATGTCAATCTTTTTCAGTCCCCTTTCAGTATTGATACCATCCTTTGTTCCCAAGAGTCTTAATACATCAGTCTTCTTTGACACACCAGCATTGAAGCACATCACTGCATCATGAACACCAAATTTTAGTGTTTCTTTTCTAACGAAAACAGTTTTTGGTAGCCTTGTCCAAATGACAATATTCAAACTTTCATTTGGGTTTCGAGTTTTTCCATGGAGACACTTTTTCAAGAGCTCTTGTTGGCTAAGGTCTCTGAAAATGGGTTTCACAGCTAGCAGAATTTTTTCTGGAATTGAATATTTGTGCTTATAGCTGGAAGATGTAGCTGGGTTGTTGAATTTGCAGCAGCTGTCAGGTCCCCGTGGGCAAAGGTTATGTTGTGGTGCCTCATCTGCTGAAATTTTATGAAAGAATATAGCCCAGATGGCTCTCCTCATTGCTTCTACATTGTTGCAGTTATTTCTAATGGCCATACCATAATAAGTCTGGATCCTGTCTATTTCAACCTTTGTCAGGTCTCCTTTACCACCTAACTTTTTTTCCTTACATATCTTTAGAAGTCGTGATCCCATTCTTTTCTGTACATGTCCTATACATTCCAGTTTATTAATTTTGACTCTACGCCCACTTTCTGATAAGCCTTACTGTCCCCGGCCCCAAGATAGTCTGTATAGAGGATACCTCTTGACTGCACAGACCTTTTGAAAATGTTAGCAACACCAGCCACTTCCATGCCTCCACTAGAACCATCATAGTCCTTTTTGCACACATGTTGTATAGTGGGATTTTTGCTACAGATGTCACAGAACTTAGTAATAATTTCAATATCCAGAACCTTCCCAGTATCAGAAGAAGATGCTGACACAATGCCATTTAGAGATGTATGCCCACGTTTCTGCCAACTGCCATCAAAACCAGCAGAAATTTGCCTTGGGTCAGATTTCGTATCATTCAACTGAACTGCTTCTTTGGCTGCTTTCAACATTGTAGATTCACTTACCTCAGCTACAACTGCACCAATAGTCTTGTTGTAAACATCAAACTTTCTTGGAGGTGGAGGAATGTTCATCACTGCACAAAGAACAGCACCTGCACTTCGCCCTTTTCCAGTGCATACATTAATCTTACATTGTATTCATACAATCTGCTTCTTGTTACGTGGGATGACATTGTATTGGCAGTACAGCTACATTCCAAACATGTCAAAACTAAATTACAAACAATTCCCTTGGTTTTCACCACATCTTCGTGCAAAGTTACGTTTCCACCACAGTTTTTACAATTTGTGTGTTTTTCGATAAGTTCACGTAATAACCTCATGGAGATCAGAATATTTGTCTCAGTAACAACAGAAACACTGTTCACACCACATATTGCATTGTCACGCATTTGAGAGGTACTTGGAAAACCGGCAGCACCTAGAAGCTTCTTGCTTGAAGCACTGACACTCGCACTGATATTATTTTCTGCCCTCTGTTCAAAACTAGCAGTTTCACGGTTTGTTTTTACATATTTATTTCCACGAAACTTATGTTTATATCCAAACATCCTTATTCTACCCATTGTGTTATAACGTTTCACAAAATCGTTACATTTGTATCACCAAAACGTAAACAACTAGGATGAAGAAACTGACAAACGATAGTCGACAATGCAGACAGGCTGGCAAACATCAGAATAACAATTCTCTCTTGCAACCCAAATAAAGAGTATTTATATCCGTGGAACATAAATGATTGTTGTACTATAGTCAATGCTGGTTACTGCGCAAGACACAGCAAAAATGGACGTGGCGCTAGTTACCATGCTTCACGAACAAATTAATAACTCCGAATCTAATAATCAGATTTGTATGAAACAAACGGCATTTTGTAGCCAAATAATTGCAGCATAGATTAAGACTAAAAAAGAAAATGCGATTTTTTTGAGCCTGTTCGCGACTGTGTCCCCTTAAATGGCCTAACCGCCCAATGCTTACTATCGTTGTTCTAGTTGGCAGCTGAAGCTTAACATTAACGAGGGATGTGGTATTAACAACTTGGTATGGCCCTTGATACCTTATGAGGAACTACTTCGTTTTCCATTTTCGCTTATAGGGACTGGACAGCATTACCCATTGCCCCAATCCATACTACAGTTAACTTCCTTTCCGCTTTACTGCGTCTTCCTGCCTTTCCAAAGCCTTTGTATTCGTCTTTTGTACCAGTTTCCAAACATCCCGAATTGTCCTTGTGAATTGACGTACAGATTCACTGGTCCTTGCTTTCTGTAGCCTCACCAAATCAAACGGTGACGGCATTTTTCGCCCATACACCATCTCATATAGTGACAAACCGGTATTTGTATGGACTTTTGCGTTGTATGCGCATGCAATATGCTTCAAATACTCGACCCACTGATGGTGATGAGAATCTACATAAAAACTCAGCATCTTCCCGATTGTTCTGTGTACCCGTTCTGTCCTTCCGTTCGCCTGTGGATGCAACGCGTTCGTCCTCAACTTCTTTACGTTCAACAATTTACACAGTTCCTTCATTAAACCCGACATTAAGTTGGTCCCTTGGTCAGTAATTATTGTCTCCGGTACACCAAACTTCAAAATCCAGTTGTTTATTAATGCTTGCGCGACCATTGCTGCCTGTTGGTTTGGCATAGCCACCATCTCCACATACCTCGAAAAATGGTCTATTATTGTCAGAACGAATCTGTTTCCCGATGGTGTCCGTCTGAAAGATCCTAAGACATCGATCCTCAACAAAGAAAATGGATATGTCGCTTCCGCTAATCGTTGTAGCTGTATCTGTTTCCGACTGAAATCTGCTCTCTGCACACATGGTATACAATTCTTGACATAGTGATCCACATCTACTTTCCTACCTCTCCACCAATACCTCTCCGCCACTCTCCTATTCGTCGCTCTACACGTTCCATGACCAGATAACATGTGATCATGTGCTTTCCTTAAAACCTCATTCCTCAGCTTCGCTGACACTACTACCCTTGGCCCTAACTTCGCTTCTCTGCACAGAAGACCGTGGTACATATTAAATTGTGGCTGTGTCCGATAGAATTTACAATCGTTGTCGGCGTCCTGTAATGTTTGCCATACTGCTAGGTCATAATCTATGACTTCTACTTTTGCCACCTTTCTACTTATAGCCCAGTCAAATAGCAGATATACCTTGCAAAAGGTGGGGTAGAATATTTTATTTTTTTAACTCGTTCATATTGTTGGAAAGGTTAAAAAACCAAGTTTTGCCAACAATATTTCTCTTGGGAAAATTTTCTGCAGTCAAAAAACTTCGAAAATTTCGGACTTTTTTCAGTTTTTTCAAAATATTTCAGTTTCATTTGTTCCTATCGCTTTGACGTCTATTTTCTTTTTTAAAGAGCACAAAATGCTCTACAAATTTGATTCTTACCATTTTTTTCTACTCCCAGTATCTAAGGCGCTACAGCGCCTAAAAAAATACCAATTTTTCAAATTTTGAGCATAGTGGCAAGATACCTTATTTTTGAACACTGTTTTCTCAGTTTCTGTTTGTGTAGTATAAATACGATATACATCATGTTATATGTTGGAATTTACCACCTCACTTTCAGGTATTCAATTTCTCTGTATGCAACATGAGGATTGCTAAGCACCCAACTATTGTGATTCTTACATGACTACCTGAAGTTCACTATGGGCCACCTCAGCCCTGGTATTTGTAAAACTATAAATATAAAAATACATCATTAACACACACACACACACACACACACACACACACACACACACACACACACACAAAATAAATTGTCTCAGGAAACTGAACTATTATTAGCTGCAATAGGCAACCTAATAAGGTAGGTAATTAATCATGGGTATAAAAGCCACACAGTTGACATTAAAAATAAGTAACTTTATTACAATTAAAATGCATTGTCAGTTAATAAAAAATGTTGACAGTTCTGGGTGTGTAATACTTGTAATATCGCACCTTAGCGCACTTGAGACAGATATAAGCATCACTTCCAACGTTTTGATGGGCCAGGTTCCTCAGTGTCACCAGAAATACCTTGAGTTACGGATTCAGGGTCTGTACATAGATTTGATCCCAGATTGACCTCTTCTTTAAACAGCGAGTCAGCCTCAGCAAGTTCGTTGATTTCGTCAGCGGTTTCCTCAACATCCTCCTTAATATCTTCTTCACTGTCTTCATATAAAAATTTTGGCACGTTTTCACAGTTGACCCCAATACATTTCTTGCAAATTGAAGAACATTTCAAACCCGCTTTTCTGCAGGAGCACGCTCCGCCACAGTTCAGCTTGCATGAGCATGAAACAATGTGAAGAAGTGCTTCAGGTGCTGGATCTTGGCTCATTATAACGGGTATTGGACTGTGGTCACTGTGATTTCAGCCCCATTTCTCAGGAGGTTTCCAGTTTCCCATCCAACTTTGGACTTGTTGGTAAGTCCGCAACGAATGATGTTGTGCAGCATCTTGTGTAGGTGGCAACCGTGCAAGATTCAGTTTGCTTTTTGTGGCAGACTTGGCGAATAGCTGGTACCGCAAATGGTCTAGTGTGTGGGAACTGCTGACACCTCCACTATACAATGCGATAGTAACCTGTTCTCCTGCTGTTATCATTTCTTCACAGGTAGCATGTGGTTTATTGAACGTGCAAAGCACTGAGGTTAGGTGTTCATTTTTCGCAACAATATTGCAGCACTTAGTTTAACCTTGACCAAAAAAAGGGGATGTTGTATCACATCCGCTAAAGGCGTGAGTGAACAGAACATATTCACTGTCAAACTTGTAAGATGCAGTGGAAAACCACTTGTCTTCTGCATTTCCTCTTCCTGGCTTTAAGAAAAATAAGTTTTCAATGCCTTGCCCCAAACCGGTCATGAGCACAAGCAGGTCAACATCTTCTCCTACAATGACAACACTTCCAAAATCTTTGGTTCTTGAAATGGCAGATGTTACAATCATAACGTCAGCATCTTCTTGTGCCTGGTGCACTTCAATTCTACACTCCAGCAATTCCTGTTTAAGAAGTGTGATCAAACGCATCTTGTTTCGTTCGTTGTACAAGATCTTGTCCTGAGGGACTTGGTTCACCATCTCTGATTCAACCACAACGTCAACCGAAGAATGTTTTTTGGACCTACGAATCCTCTCAGCACTCTTTGTGCTGCATTTGTCTCCCTCACATGGATACCCATCAAATAAAATAGCAAATTGAGATCCAAAATGACATTGCAGGTAAGAAACATAGCTTTGGGCTATTGACTTGAAGCAAACATTTCGAGTCCAAGTCACTTTGTGGATAAGGTACCCTCCATCAATGACAAAAAATTTACTCGGTCCACCTGACTTCTCATCTTCCACTGGAACGAAGGCATTGTAGAATGAAGATTTTGTTCCTTTTCGCATGCCTTTTTCTGAGAATAAGGACATTGGGTAAGGAGCAAGTTCATATTTCAGAAAGGCTTTTAACTCTTCTTCGCTTTGTTTCATTAAACAAATCCTTTGGAAAAGAGTTATAGGATCAGCAGGGGTAATTTTAGTGCTCCCAGCTTTTACAGAATTGAACGCAGAAAGGAGAGTTACAACTTTATCTTTTCTACGGAACTTTACATTGTGGAAATTGTCACCAACTACTCTTTTCATGCCTTTCCCCCCCTCTTCGTGACACATATGACAATTAACATCCTATGTTCCGACAACACAACTGCTGATAGACATTATAAAATCGCTTTCAGGGAAGGGGGGGTGCACTGAAAACCAATCACGCAGCTTGCGCAAATCTATGCCATCTCATTCGATGCAACAACTTCTTGCATCTACATGCTGTTCTGATGTTACTGCGCTCACTTCGCAATACGACTCAATTTCTTCACAAATGTTCTGCATGTGAATCATACCCAATGTCCTTCTTGTTAATACACTATCCATAATTCCTCGGCCAGAAGTAAGCCCTCCAGAACTCTTCATGGTTCTCATCAATGTTTGTTCTGTAGTCATGTCAGAAGGAACCCCTGACCAATACTTTTCTGATCGCCGGATTGTAAAATGTCCTTTCGTTGTGAACTTCTCATATTGTGATAAATCCATTTTTTCCTCGAGTCTCAACATATCCTGTAAGTAGAGGTGGCCACTTTTAGCGTACATAAAATGTCCAGCTGAATGGAAGTAGAGGAGCATTTTTCGCACGCTTTTAAGATGTAGTTTCCAATTGCCTGATCGATCCGCTTCAATAAAATGGGTGTGAGCAGACGCCCAGCGTTTAGCACTACAATCGATAAGTGTGCTCACGCCTTTCTTTTTCACATTTCGTGCACCACTCACCACAGTTTTTTCGTAAATGAAACACAAATTCATGTCAGACATACTCATTTTCAGCACCACAACATATACTGAATGGAAGCGACTCCAAACTGTAGGACCCTTATTGTTGTGTGCTAATAGCTGTCAGCGCGCCGTGAACAATCACCAGAGATAATCGCCTTCCGCCCGCCAAAGAATAAATACGCTTTTGTCCGCTAAAGAACAATTCCTACACACTTTTTCTTATAACTGATCATTAACGTCAATCAACCGTAGAAAATTACGGCACCTGCATGCAATCGTATTACATATTGTAACACAAATAAACTACACGCAATCCGACGTGAATGTGTTCGTAGGTACTGAATATGATGCTGTTAGTCCTGGCCCTGCAGCAGAGTGAGATGGTAAATTCCAGTGAATAACATGATGAGTGATATGTTTATACTACACAAATAGAAACTGAAATAACAGTGCTCAAAAATTAGGTAATTTGCCACTTTGCTCGAAATTTGAAAAATTGGTATTTTTTGACGCGCTGTAGCGCCTTAGATACTGGGAGTAGAAAAAAACGGTAAGAATCAAATTTGTAGAGAATTTTGTGCTCTTTAAAAAAGAAAATAGACGTCAAAGCGATAGGAGCAAATGAAACTGAGGTATTTTGGAAAACTGAAACAAGGCCGAAATTTTCGAAGTTTTTTGACTGCAGAAAGTTTTCCCAAGAGAAATTTTGTTGGCAAAACTTGGTTTTCTTACCTTTCCAACAATATGAACGAGTTAAAAAAATAAAATCTTCTACCCCACCTTTTGCAAGGTACAGGCTCTTTTCTGACAGTTTCACTGGACTATTAGTGCATCCACATTACCGTGCTTCTTCCCAGGCTTGTGCACCACCTCGCAGTCGAATCACTAAGCCTCACAGCCCGCCTAGCGAGTATAGTGGACAGATCCTTCAACCCCAACAACCACTGCAATGCAGCATGATCTGTCACTACCCGAAATGTTCTCCCATATAAATAACATTTAAAATATGTGATTTCATAGATTACACTAAGCATATCCCTCTCAATTGTTGAGTAATTCCTCTACGCTGCATCCAACTGCCTAGACGCATAGTCTACATGATGTTCTTTTCCATCGATTTCCTGACTAAGAACACATCCTAATCCTTAAATACAAGATCCGGACTTGATGTTAACACTTCTTTCAGTTTGTCAAACGCTTTCCGACATTCTTCTGTCCACTCAAATTTCACACCCTTCTGTAACAATCGCATCAACGGCTGGGCTAAATCTGCAAAACCCTTCACGAACTTTCGATAGAAAATGCAAATTCCGATGAACGACTGCACTTCCTTAACTGTTTTCGGTTCCCGAAGATTCCTTGCAGCCTGTAACAACCTCGGATCTGTTCGCACTCCGTCCTTACTGATAATATGACCCAAATATTTTACTTCTTCTAATGTAAAATGACAGTTCTCCAGGCTCAACGTCAAACTAGCCGCTCTTAACCTCATAAAGACTTCCCTTAACCGCTGTCTATGTTGCTCCATACTACTTTAAAACACTATAATGTCACCTAAATAGACCAGACACTGCCGTGGTTTCAAACCCCTCAAGACACTGTCTAGCAATCTCTGAAACGTTGCCGGAGCGTTTTGCAAACCGAATGGCATTCTGATGTACTGGTAATGGCCTCCAGGAGTAGCGAAAGCAGTTTTTGGACGATCCTCTGTAGCCACCTCTAACTGATGATAACCACTTGTCAAATCCATTGTAGAAAAGTACTGGCACTGTCCTAAGTGATCCAAAGTCTCAGATATGTCTGGAATGGGGTATGCGTCCGTTACTGTCTTATTATTGAGGTATCAGTAGTCACAACAGAACATGTATTACTTAGTTACACAGACGGATTTTTTAGCCACAACGACAATGCCCGCTCCCCAGCAACTATTACTATGCTCTATAATACCGTCCGCAAGCTGCTGATCAATGAAATCGGCAGCAAATATTTCGGCATTCTGTATGGCTTACGGTAAACAGGTGCTTAATTCCCTGTTGGTATCCTATGTTGAACTAATGGAGTTGCTGGTAACGGCCCTTGTGGAAAAAACAAATCCTTAAATTCCCACAATAATTCTTCCATATGCTCTCTTTCTCCTCCTTTCAAATGCTTAATTTTGTTACGCAATGCAGTTCTATCGGCAGTTAGTGGTTGATCGCTTCGCCTACCTCTCGAACACCAGCCTTCGTCATCTGGCACATCCAAATTTGTTACTAAAACTCCTTTCCTCAGTTTCGCGTCTACAGCGCTAAAATTATCCACGTTCATGGGAACTACTCGCCCGTCGTTCCCCTCCTGTACGCGTACAACACTACGTTTCACAAAACAACCCAATGGACCCAAAACTTCATTATCCTCCAATGGTTCAATAACACATACTGTACCCACAGGTTGATTTGACTCCACACTTAGCCAAAGCGACTTCCTGGTGTCACTAGACACAAACTCTTGCGAATTAAGTCTTAATGCTAATGTACACGGTTCAATTGGTTTGTTGCCTGCCGCTGTGGCCGAGCGGTTCTAGGCGCTTAAGTCTAGAATCGCGCGCGGCTGCTACGGTCGCAGGTTCGAATCCTGCTTCAGGCATGGATGTGTGTGATGTTCTTAGATTAGTTAGGTTTAAGTAGTTCTACGTCTAGGGGACTGATGACCTCAGATGTTAAGTCCCATAGTGCATAGAGCAATTTGAATCATCTTTGAACCATCAATTGGTTTACTCATTACGTTGAACGCCCGTCGCGACAGCTCTGCATTGACAACAGTTTCCCCTAGCTGAGATAACGTTCCACCAAACTCCACAGTTCGTTGTCCAATGTCAATATGGGCATGATGTTGATGGAAGAAATCTACTTCTAGGATCATGTCGTAGCCCTCGCTTACCCACGGTACTACCTCGATGCATGCATTAAATCGGACTTTCTCTATTCGAAAGTCAACTGTCACCGATCCCAAAGGCGTGACCTCCTTATCCCCCACTCCACGCAGCCTATAAAGTGGTGGGTCTAGCTTCCTTCGTCCCATTGTATTCCTAGTAGCCAATGACACTTGCACCCCTGTGTCCAACAAAACCTTAAACTTTTTAGTTCCTGTTATATCCTAGCCAGTAATGCCAACCGAGCCCGCTGCCAAAAGGTTGGCAGCATCAAAGTCCGGACGCCGTCCGCATAAGCAGCGCCAGCGATACAGGAAATCGCCGCAAGTCTGCGCGCGCCACCGCTGGCTTCTGGCTTCTTAAGCGCTGGAGTCGCGAGCGCTAGGAATTCTGTATTCGCCGCTCAGTTGTATACTCGCCGTTGTGTGTTCATCGCAGCAGAGTTGTTGTTTGTCGTCAGCCGACGCTGACCTAGCCGCTCCGACTCGAACTAGACAGATTTCTGTAGACACGGAGTTCACTATTGTGTTGCTGTATCTTCGTTAATAAAGATAAGTACCGACTTTTATTTAATCAGAGTGTTTGGGTTTTCATCTTTCTGTTCACTGTTCCAGCGGACCGGTCGGCCCGCTATTAAAAGTGTGGCGGTGACTTCGTAAGCCGTTTCTACAGCGAATTGTTTGTCGCTACGAACACCGCCACAAAACTGGCGACGAGGACTTCCGAACTCGTGTGCAGGGCTGGTTCAACTTGTTTCTGGTTATACTAATTATAGCGATAAAATTTTGGGGGCTGGTTTAATTTGTGTTCACTATGTCTGCCGAATTACAACAGTTGATCTTGTTACAGAGTCAGCAAATACAAAGTCTGGTGGAAGCGATCGCCAAACAAGCGGCTAATCCTCCAACACAAAAGGAACAAGCACAGGCAGCACCACCGTTCCGTGCTTTCGATGCATCACGAGAAGAATGGCGAGAATATTTCGCGCAGTTGCAGGCGCACATGACAGTCTACAAAATCACAGGTACTGAGCGGCAGCTTTATTTAATTTCCACTGCAGGCGTGGAAGTCTATCGACTACTTTGTAAGTTGTTCCCGGAATCCAAGCCAGAAGCTTTAGACTATGACGTTGTTGTTAACAAGCTTGCTGAGTATTTCGAGTCGCGAGTTCATGTGGCAGCAGCCAGATTCAAGTTCTTCAGATTAAAGAAACTGCCACATCAAACAGTGGTTAACAGATTTACGGGGCCTCACCCGTCAGTGCCGATTTAATTGTGTGTGTGGAGCTTCCTACAGTGATGTCATGTTACGAGACGCTATTACTCAAAACATTGCAGATTCTCGTATTCGTGCTGCTATCTTAAAGTTGCCTGACCCGTCATTAGAGACTGTGATGAACATCATTGAAGCCCAAGATACTTTTGACTATGCTGAGTGTGAGTTAGATCAGCCATGTATTTCTCAAATTGCCTGTGCTTAGCAAGTTATGTCACGCCCGCGGCCCCACCGGCAGAGTCAGACTGTAAACACTAGCCGGCCGCGTCATGTTAAACACATTCGTCAGCCGCGTGTGCAAAATGATAGAGTTAAGTCTTGCCCTAAGTGTGTTCTTGCTCATCCTCGTGAACGTTGCCCGTTAAGAAACGCGGTTTGTCACTTTTGTCAAAGGAAAGGACACATCCAGACTGTTTGTTTGCGTAAACGCAAGAACAATTCTAGTGCTGCCCAGCCCATGGATATTCATGTTCTTCAAAGCCAGCCCGACGAGAGGGTCGCGTTTAAAGACTCTTCCACGGTTCGTGTGGGTAATAAACTTGTTCGCAATAAGCCACCCACCCAGCCCTCTGCTATGCGACCCAGGCGTAATTCAAACGCTGTAAAAAGTAATGTACAAACTGCAAGTGAAGCGGGAGTTGTTGTTCCACCCGCCCAACCCACGAGTTGTCGTAAGCAGCGAACACGCGCTAAACGCGCTGATTTTGTGTCTTCCGCCTCCACTGCACCGATCCAGAGACAGTGTAATAAACTATTTGTGAAGCTACGCATCCAGGATAAGACCTTCAATTTTCAATTAGACACTGGTGCGTCTGTGACTCTCATAAATAGTGCTACGTATGCGGCTATCGGCCGCCCTAAACTTTCAGCGGCAAAACCTTCTTTGGCTACTTATAGTGGAGAACAAATTCCTGTGTTAGGGGTATGTAGCGTGCCAGCCACATTCCGTGGCAATACAAAAACAGTTTCATTCACAGTGCTCCGCGCTACAGACAGTGTAAACATTTTCGGATTAGACTGTTTTGACTTGTTTGGCCTGTCTATCCAAGACAATGTGTTGCAAATTAATTCTGTTGTTGTTCCTCAAGACAGCATAACCGATTTGTGTAAACGATACAGTGACATATTTAAAGACGAACTAGGTTGTGCTGCGAACTTTGCCGCTCATATTACGTTAAAAGATAATGCTCAGCCTCGATTTTGTCGTGCTCGTCCAGTGCCTCACGCCCTCCGGGCACCTGTAGAAGATGAACTTCGTCGTTGGCAAAACAACGGTGTTATTCAAACCGTTTCAGCGAGCCAGTGGGCTTCTCCCTTAGTTATTATAAAGAAACCGTCTGGCAAGTTACGTTTGTGTGCTGATTTTAAGTCGACAGTTAATCCTCAGACTGTCATTGATTCTTTTCCTTTGCCTAGACCGGACGAGCTGATGAATAAGTTAGGGGAAGCTCGTTTCTTTTCCAAAATTGATCTCCGTGAAGCATATTTGCAATTGCCCCTCGACGAGCAATCACAACAGTATTTTGTCATAAACACGTCGTTGGGGTTGTTCCGTTTTCTGCGTTTGCCTTTTGGTTGTGCGTCAGCTCCAGCTGTTTTTCAGCGTTTTTTGTCACAACTTCTGGCTAATATGCCATCGTGTTGCAACTATTTAGACGATATTGTTGTGTCCGGTCGGACGCCTGCTGAACATTTCCGTAATTTGGAGTGTTTGTTTAAAGTGTTGTCTCAGGCAGGCCTACGTTGCAACATCGATAAATGTTCATTTTTCCTTACGGAGCTGGAGTATCTGGGACATGTTATTAATGCTCAAGGCATTCATCCCTCCCAGTCACATTTAGCAGCTATTCGTGATTTGCCCGCCCCTCGCAATCTGCATGAATTGCAAGCAGTTCTTGGCAAATTGACATATTATATTAGGTTTATACCTAATGCATCACAGATTGCTGCACCGTTGCATCGTCTCCGCCGTAAGAATGTTCCGTTTGTGTGGTCAGCTGATTGCCAATCAGCCTTTCAGCAGCTTAAAGAGGCTTTATTGAATGATCGTTGTCTGGTCCATTACGACCCTAACAAGCCTCTGGTGTTAGCTTGTGATGCCTCTTCTTTCGGCCTCGGTGCTGTGTTGTCTCACCGAGTCGGTAACACCGAACGTCCTATTGCGTTCGCATCTAAATTGCTAAACAAAGCTCAGTGTAATTATAGCCAATTGGACAAGGAAGCGTTGGCTATTGTGTTCGGTGTCACAAAATTCCATCACTACCTCTATAGTAGACCATTCTATTTAGTAACAGATCACAAGCCCCTGACGTCACTGTTTCATCCGTCTAAACCAGTTCCTCAGCGGATAGCTCAGAGACTACAACGTTGGGCTCTTTTGTTATCACAATACCAGTATGAGATACTGTATCGCCCTACAGCTCAGCATGCAAACGCTGACGCGCTTTCTAGATTGCCGATTGCTACGGATGATGTCTTCGATTCCTTTGACGACTCTTGCCATCAGATTGACGCCGATGAGCATCAATCCCTCCGGGATTTTCCGATTGATTATCGTCAGTTGGCACGTGAGACAGCTACGGATCCTCATCTGAGTTTACTATTACGTTTCGTTCAACGTGGTTGGCCGTCCAAGGCAAAGGACATATCGGATCCTGTGGTTCGTCGCTATTATCCGCAACGTCATCTGTTGTCTGTTTCGCACGGAGTTTTGCTGTTACGCACCGAGAATGACCAGCTTCGTGTAGTGGTTCCCAAAGTGCCCCAATCCAAGGTCCTCGACTTGTTGCATCAAGGTCATTGGGGAGTGGTCCGCACCAAGCAGCTTGCCCGCCGTCATTGTACATGGATCGGCATTGATAAGCAGATTACGCAGATGTCTACAGATTGTTCGACGTGTGCCGAACACCAAGCTGCTCCGCCTCAACGCTATTTTGAGTGGGCACGCCCTGCCGGTCCCTGGCAGCGAGTACATATTGATTTCGCTGGTCCATATTGGAATTCTCGTTGGCTCATCGTGATAGATGCATTTAGTAATTTTCCGTTTGTTGTGCCCATGCAGTCTACAACGTCTGCACAAACTATGCAGGCGTTGACTTCAATTTTTTGTATTGAGGGTCTTCCAGAAGTTTTAGTGTCTGACAATGGTCTACAATTTACCTCTGCTGAATTTGAAAGTTTTTGTTCTGCCAATGGCATTCGCCATGTTCTTACTCCGCCGTTCCACCCTCAATCGAATGGTGCAGCGGAACGTTTTGTACGCACATTCAAGGATCATATGGACCGCCTTCGTGCTACGCACTCTCGTCAGCAGGCCCTCATCACGTTCCTGTCGTCGTACCGAACCACGCCACGCGACGGCCCTTCGCCTGCGGAGCTTCTCCACGGCCGTCGTCATCGCACCCTACTACGGTTGTTGCACCCCCCGGATCGACCCGCCGATTCTGAGCATCGGACGCGTTTTCAGCGCAACGACGCCGTTTTTTTCAGAGTTTATCACGGTCGCCGTCGTTGGTGACGTGGTACCGTGATAAGTGTCCAGGGTCGCGGTTTTTATACTGTTCAAGGTGCTACTGGGGTGCACAGGAGGCATCAGAACCAGTTGCGCCGCGCTTGCCGCCCGGATTCTGCCGCTCGTTCTTTGTCCACAGATTTGGTCCGCGGCGGGTTCCAGCCGCGCCTTCCGACTTCGCTGCCGCCCCCAGGGCAGCAGCAGCAGCCGTCGCCGCTACCACGCCGACAGCCCGTCCCGTTGATGCCTCCCGCGCAGCTTCATCCGGGAGCGCCCCAGGTGGTCGCTCCGGCGCCTGCGGTCCCTCTTCAGTCGCCACCGCCTTCGGAGCTGATGGACGTCGACCCCTCAGCCGGGCCGCCTTCCCAAGCGGTGGCTGTGCAGCAGTCCTGCAGCCGCTTTCCTTGGGCACCCCCAAGGAGTCTGACACCGCAGCGCCTTGTCCGGCGCCCACTCAGCAGCCGTCGACGCAGCGTCAGGAGACGCTGCCTCTCTTCGTGGGTCCCGACGCCCCGTCGCGTCCAGTACCAGAAGCTGCGCCCGTGGTCACAGGCGTGCACCCT
This sequence comes from Schistocerca serialis cubense, assembly GCF_023864345.2. NCBI lineage: Eukaryota > Metazoa > Arthropoda > Insecta > Orthoptera > Acrididae > Schistocerca > Schistocerca serialis. The sequence continues at coordinate 975,580,964 of NC_064640.1, read as the reverse complement.
GACCTCGGTTTTCAGTCGGTGTTTCCCGAGGCCCCGCGCGGCCAATGCTGGGGTGCGGACCGGGGACTGCCACCGACAAGTCTCCGCCCCGGTCTCTTCTGCTACGCCTGCGGCCAGACCCCTCCCCCGCCGTCGACGCTCGCCACGTCATTATTCAACGACGGTGCGGCGATTTGGGGGGGGGGGAGGAGTGTTATATCCTAGCCAGTAATGCCAACCGAGCCCGCTGCCAAAAGGTTGGCAGCATCAAAGTCCGGACGCCGTCCGCATAAGCAGCGCCAGCGATACAGGAAATCGCCGCAAGTCTGCGCGCGCCACCGCTGGCTTCTGGCTTCTTAAGCGCTGGAGTCGCGAGCGCTAGGAGTTCTGTATTCGCCGCTCAGTTGTATACTCGCCGTTGTGTGTTCATCGCAGCAGAGTTCTTGTTTGTCCTCAGCCGACGCTGACCTAGTCGCTCCGACTCGAACTAAGACAGATTTCTGTAGACACGGAGTTCACTATTGTGTTGCTGTATCTTCGTTAATAAACATAAGTACCGACTTTTATTTAATCAGAGTGTTTGGGTTTTCATCTTTCTGTTCACTATTCCAGCGGACCGGTCGGCCCGCTATTAAAGGTGTGGCGGTGACTTCGTAAGCCGTTTCTACAGCGAATTGTTTGTCGCTACGAACACCACCACAAAAGTTCCTATGTATCCTAGCACTGAACATTCCATCTCTGCATACGTATTTGTAGCATTGAATTTAAATGGGAGCTCCCTTAGGTGGGTCTTGGGCCCCCTCTGCCGTTTAACGCTTGTCCACCTCTCCTACCTCCACTTCTCCATCCTCCCCACTGCCGATTTCCACCCCTTCCTTTATTCCTCGGTGACTGGGTACATTGCCTCTACACAGGTCCCGTATGACCACACTTAAAACATTTCACGCCCGGTGTAAACACTGTTTGCCTCTCGCGTACCCCTGTTGCCACGTCTATTTCCTCACATTGAATTGCCAGCTTAATGGCCGAATACAAATCTTTCGGAGTCCCTTCACGCACTTTTCGTGACATATCCGCCGGTAATCCTCTGTGGTGTCACCGCCAGACACCACACTTGCTAGAGGGTAGCCTTTAAATCGGCCGCGTTCCGTTAGTATACGTCGGACCCGCGTGTCGCCGCTATCAGTGATTGCAGACCGAGCGCCGCCACATGGCAGGTCTAGAGAGACTTCCTAGCACTCTCCCCAGTTGTACAGCCGACTTTGCTAGAGATGGTTCACTGACAAATTACGCTCTCATTTGCCGAGACGATAGTTAGCATAGCCTTCAGCTACGTCATTTGCTACGACCTAGCAAGGCGCCATTATCATTTGCTATTTATCTTGTGATGCATGTACCGCCAGACCGATGTTTACCAATTATGGATTAAAGTTAAGTATTCCAGAAGCTACGTACCTTTTTTGCTAGTCTCTATTCCTTTAACTGTTCCAGACCTCACGCCAGCCTGCGTGAGCTTAAACGCGTGCCTTTCGGCTATCTCATAGTGGCTTGGCTGTCTTGCCAAGTCACAACACTCTCAAAAATACATCAAGTGCCTTTTGCACGGCCTCCTGCAACAGAACACTATTCACTTCATCGCTCTGACCCAACTAGTAAGTATACTTATTAATTTCTCTTATCCTGTCAGCAAATTTCTCCATCATCTCCCCCTATCTCTTAAGTACCGTGGGCTATTCTGTTTTTTGTACCTTAGTAAAAGCCCTTCCTTTAACTGCTTAAACTGACCTGACTCAGAACACCTTACATATGTTTTCGCTTCACCCGTTAATCTAATCTTGGCTATATGTAACAACTGCTCATCAGACCAACCATCCAACACCGCTGAAGGCTCCAAGTCCTCCACAAACGAATGCACATCCTCAGATGCCTTGCCTGAAAACGGAATAATCAAACTCGCAGCAGCTGGCTCAATCTCCTGCAACAACGACTGATCAGATGCGGTTTCCTGCTCACTTCTAGATGTTAATTCATTTCTGTCCCTGACTCTGCCATTGTGTTGCTTTCGTTCCCAGTTAGTCCCGGAACAAAACATTTAAGTACAAGAATAACCCGACTCCCTACACTTCAGTATCATCATACTTGGTAACATCAGACTCAAACCATTACAAAAGTAATTAAATGCCATGACAAAAAAATAATAAATCTTGCTGCCCCAAATACTCTAACACTTATTCTGACACAAAAAATTTATTATGCCAACGCAAAACATGTAAAATGGCCTGTCATGAGCCATACTCCAAAACACCAGAAGGCAAGAAAACGTCCAATACTCAAAAGAAAACTTGTCAAAACTCACCACATCTTGTCAATGCAATGTGGGTGGTGGGCTCGAACGTCGTACTGGCCAGACGATGTCCGCTATTCTGACACCAAATGTAATGGCTGGTGCCAGGAGGTGCCATATTAAGACTCGTCCGACCTTTCCTAGTGATTTATTGTTTCCAACTACAGTGCCCCCATTCCTCTCGATCTGTGTCACTGGGTCCCGCAATGCTGAGGACATCACTTCACTGTCTGTGAAATGGCTCGTCGTGGACTGGCTGCCTGAGCGACCCGTGCACGCGCTGTGTGTCGGCCTCGTACACCGGCGGACTTGCGGCGTTGTCGGGATGCCAGCAGTTGGCTCAGCGGCCTGCGTCCCTACCGACTCGGCACCGCTCAGTGTGAGCCGCAGGTGGCCAGCTGCCTGCTTCTCGCTGGCGTGACTGAGATCGTGGCGATGACAAGCGCCCGTGATCCGGCATCAGAATCTGCGGCCCTCGCATCGGTATGACTCCGGCGTGTGTCGGAAGCCACGATGACTGCCCGCCGTTGGCTGGCTGCCGACCCCGTGTCGACCTCAGAGGCTCAAAACAGCGACCCGCCGTGGACTGTAACGCTGGCGCCCCAGCTGCTGCTGTGTGTAGTTGGTGGTGTGACACGCCCCACCGCCCAGGAGAGATGCCACGATTGAATGAGTCTCGTTAGAAACCCGCACCTATTTATACGCGGCTGTGCACCTCTGTTTTGCCATACGCGCTGCTTCACGACACGTATTCGTAACACGCTAGGTTGGCCAGTGGGCCCCTTGTGCCTGTGATTTGCGACATGCAAGACTGCTAGGTATACTCTTTCAGCAATTTGACGGTCCTGTGGCCTCTGTTCTACTTCGCAACTGTTGGTATGCGTAACTCAATGCAAAGAAGCCCGCACATGGCTGTAACTTGTGCTCAGAATATTGCATAATACTAACCTTCCCTGTCCTAAAGGGTGGTGCCGCTACAGCTCCTACAAACTGAAAGCGGGGCTCGTCTGACCAGGCCACAGTTTTCCAGCCGTCTAGTCTCCAACCTTGCAAGGTGGCTATAATTTTGCACCTCATCTACATACTTTGCCATGATTTACAACTGGAATTAGGTATCATTTTATAGGTTGTACATCGTATATTTGAATGTTTAAAGAAGACTGACATTGTCACATACACCTTATAAATAGTTGTTAATGCTTATTGCATGAAAGGTGATGGATTGTCTTTATTATCAAAATGGCGTAATGAATAAATGCCTATACTAGCAGAGGCTGGAACAATAGTAGAAATGAAAAGGCAGGTGTAACTCAGGCCCAGGGTGGAAAAGCCCAGACAGGTGTGTTGGTCCTGCTAAACACAGGAAGTAGCCCAAGAGACCTGATCGCTGAAGCACAATAGTGGCGGCTGGCCAGTATCGTAGCGAGGCCAGAAGAATAACCGGGTAATACTATGGAAACTGAAAATCTTGGACGCCACAGAATGGAACGAGGAAGCGTTACCTCGGAAATTACGCAGGCTGGGTTATTTCCGAGGATTTTTACTCTGAGAAGCGTACCATGATATGAATTCCTAATTCATGGGAATAGGCATTTCCTCACAAACTTTCCGCGCTGGACGAGAAAACACTAAAATATGGTTAGAATCTGTAGAGAGGGAGAATATACCGTCGTTTCCAGAATATGATTTGCCTTCTGAAGTTACGAGGGAGGGAAGCTGGACTTCACCTCCACATAGAGAGTCGTCGTTGAGTTGGCAGAGATCAGTGAATGAGAGCACTCCTTCTGTCTATACTCACGTTGAGATGTTATCTGCATTCCGTCCTTGTGGCTGGGAGTTCGCGTTTCTTGTCTGCAGAACACAGAGAGGAGAAGACAATATTAGATTATAGTAGACAGAGGACCGCCTCCTGCCGTCCTACTGTCTGGATGAGTTTTTTATTTTGTGGCTGGAGTTCTTCCATCGCCACAGACGTCTACGAGAAGCATCACTCCGACGCATCGGACACAGTACATACGCTGATATTGCTAATTGCTTTAGCTTATTAGGGCTATAAAGCTAAACAGCTGTGATCACTTAAGTTTTGTTTCCACTGAGGTTGCACAGCACTGTAGGTCATCTTTGAAAGTAGTGTCTTCTAGTGTTTGGTAGTAGATGATGTCAGTCATTTCGCCATAAAAAGGGGCAGATTTGGGCAATTGATCATTAATATTAGTTAGTAAATTCATTTGTACCTATTTATGTCCCTTGGACATTGATATATAAACATTTGTAATATATAAAGGGGTTTTAATGTACAATAAATGTATAAGCAGAAACAACATTTATCATTTAGTAGTTACTAGTTCCCTTAATCATTCATTAATGTTTATGTTGTAATTTATATGTTGAAGAGCAAGAAGAAGGAAGCAATATCATCATTAAGAGATTCTAAGACGTGTTTCAGGGAGTAGTCAGACAGTGCCAAATCTTCATTTTCACGTTCAGTATTTTCAGTTGTGGACATTCGTTTTTAAACCCGCCTGGAGTAGCGTCTTGGATATGGCTTACCCTGTGTAGCGTTGCTCTTGGGGGGGGGGGGGGGGGTGAAAAGAAAAAGAATTGTTATTTTTATATTTTTTTAAAATATGTCGAAAAAGTGAATGTTTTGGTAGTACACTTGGCAACATAATCAGGGACTGATTACACTATTATAATAACATACGTTGAGCATTAAATACCTGGTTGGATTATTCTGAACAAGATCAGCAGATTGATTTATTTGAGATCGTTCGGAAGAAACATTATCATTTCTGTGCATTTTTATAGTCGCGATGTAGTCATACCAGGAACACCAACGGACCAGAAGATTTATAGACTTTAAAAGAAATGCAACACCACACAATTGATTCAGAAATAATAGGAAAACGATAATGTTCCTTCTGCCTCATGCTGCGTTGGGCCCATCAGCGTGATCGTAATTTCTGGTGATGAACTAACACTAAATAATTAATATTCAAGCTAATGAGGAGGTGGATATCATCAAGGCTAATTTACTAAAATAAGCATACTTATCTTTAACACATGTTTTTAATGCTACGTACCTTTTCATATTAAATGACAATAGATGACCATTGTGGTTAAATACTTTATACATAACAATCAAATGTCCTCTTGATGCTGTCTGTTCGTAATCAGTTCCAAGAAACTACATGTTTTCTGATTGGAAAAATAACAATTAGCATATTCACTGAATAGTTTCACATAAGATATAACATACTGATGCGGAACGCAGCAAGTCTGCGTCCACCTTTCACGGGATACAAACAGTAAAAGGTGAGGTGCCTAATGCTTCATTTGTCTTTAAACAACAGAATTCTTTATTATATCATTAATCGATACATGTACATAGAAATTTACAGGCACCGGGCAAGATTGGAAAAGATAAAGAATAATCGATTCTGTCGCTGCTATGCGATGGTTCATTTGTTTTACTTTACAATTGTTCGAAAACTTTAGGCCATCAGGCGTTTACTATTGAGCGAATATTAATGTTTATGAGGCGAAAATTACTAATATTACTCTGCCTCCCATGCGGAGGGAAGGAATACCGAAGGTATTACTTTCATCCTCATGCCCATTGGAACATTTGTAATTTTCGGGTGTGACATACAGGTATTAAAAGTTTCCATTCCACATTCATTCCATAAAAAATGCCACTGAAAATCGTCGAACTTCACTTCACTTGCACTGTGGTGAGCGTCTGCGTGAACGTTGTATTCGATGAAATTCTCACTTCATAACATCACACTGTGTTTACAAGTTGATTTACATACTAATATTTACAAGAGTTCATTTAAATAGAGAAATAATCTAATTGACCACTTTGAATCAGAACAATTGTTTCTTAATTAGTATTTTCTTTTACCATTTGTGCCTACTGTCACAGGTAAGCTATTAAAAGTCCTTTTTCTTTGACTAATTTCATTCCAATTTCCTTTACAAATTAATTTCATTCATAGTAATCTTCATCATGCTTGCTTCTTCATTTTGTAGGCCCAATACATTTTTTAATGCTCATCTTATTTAGTGACTTGTGAGTTGCGCTTCATTTATGTCAAAGTTTCTCTCGTATGTGATTGTCTTTAAAGAAAATTCGAGGACAGATTTAAAATAGCAAATCCGCCTCTCGATTTCGTGTAGAAATACAAACAGTCGAAAAAGAATAGTGGGCAAAGCGGGCCTACTCGCGGATCGTCGACAGAAGTTAAATTACTCCTCAACGACGTCGAAAATTTAATTTACATTGCGCAATACAAAAGCAATTTGCGCGTCGCGGACCTACTCATTTTTATACGTAGTGCCCTCACTTCCCAAGCACACGTGCATCTTTACAAGTTGATCCTGGGGAGTGGATAGGATGAAAGATCTTAAAGGAAAGGGATTCAGTATTCACATAATCATAGAGAAAACAATAAATATTGCATTGCGCACTTAAAATAAAATCTATCATTTCAAGCATGTATATCTAATATGTATCTTGCTGCAGCTTGCTTACTGCTCTATGTTCATTTCTTAGACTAAGTCAAGTTTATGCACCACGCATTTGGGTATTTAACTAGAGTGTTGCTGTTTGCTGCTGTGGCGATCTGTGAAGCTTGGGCGAGATTCTCATTCTATTTGCTGCTAGCTTGTGAGTTTGCAGTATCGTTAATGCTCTATAGTGCCGTGAAGTTGTCATAATAAACCACGTTACTCATATGTTCTTTTACTCAGCTTGTTTATAGTCTGGAGTCATCTTAATTTGCGTTATATAATTAACTGCCTTTTTATTCCATCACGCTTTTACTTAAGGTTAATGTCAGGTCTTTTTAGAACAATTGTGCTGCGTTATCAATCTGTTCATACTTAATCCTAGGTATCTGTTTACTTCAAAGACATGTTATTTTATCGCTGACACAGCACTGTGCTGGAACTTACAAGTTAAATCTACCGACTGCTTTACGCTAACAGGTGGTGTCTTATTTACCTCACATTTGAAATTAGGGAATAACCTCATGGAATCGAATCTTTTCACACTACTTTCCTCCTTCGTCTGGACGTTAAGTATTTTCTTTCAAAACAGGTCATTAATTTGTTAAAAAAAAATGGTTCAAATGGCTCTGAGCACTATGGGACTTAACAGCTGCGGTCATCAGTCCCCTAGAACTTAGAACTACTTAAACCTAACTAACCTAAGGACATGACACACATCCATGCCCGAGGCAGGATTCGAACCTGCGACCGTAGCAGTCGCGCGGTTCCGGACTGAGCGCCTAGAACCGCGAGACCACCGCGGCCGGCATTAATTTGTCCTCGATTAAATTTCACTTACTAATACTAAGAGCATATAATCATCATTTTTATATTTACTATTTAGCGAGAGAAGTGCATTATTCGCTCCTTCCTCTTTCCTCATTTTAGTACCTCGGGGTTAATTAATACCTCTCGAGTACATCATTTTTCTTACATACTAACTTATAACTGAAATTGGAAATCGCCTCTAGTACATGTGCTCCTGTTCACATAAAGATTATTCATACAAATACTTGTCTACAACTTATTCTGTATTTTATTTTCCAGACGCGTTGTTTTAATACATAAGGTTTCCTTTTAGCACCGGTTAACGTCCGTAGTCAGTTCAGTTCAGTTCTTGTCACTCATTGGTTAATCCTGATCTCCAGTACCTTAGAAGTTTCTTACAGCTTAAATTAACTTAATTCCTGGCGTTATAAAATTTTCTTAAATCATGATGGTGGAACAATCCTTTGATTTTGTTCGTGGCGGGGTCATATGACAAGTAGCTACCAATGTGTGGTTTCTTCATTATCACAAAGGGACCTTCATAAATGTGTTGCCACTTAAGATTCTTCTTTAACAACAGGGATGGTTTAAAGTAAGTCCTGACTAATACCTTTCCTCCTTCTTTGAAATCGATAACTCTGTTTATCTTCTTATCAAATACCTTTTTTCGTAGGTTAGCATACGTTGTCAATGATATGAGAGCTTGCCTGATTTTTGCGTCTGGGTCCAATTCGTTGTCTTGTAACTCTGGAAGGGGGTCTATCAACTCATTCCTTTCTTTTGATCTTGACATTAACTCATGTGGCGCGAATCCGGTCGACAGATGAGGAAGGTGTTTACAATTTCTTCGAAAGGTGTTACGAAGTCTACCCACTTAGATTGCTTATTCTGAATGTACGTCCTTATAAATCTGTTAAATTCTTTGAAGAAACCGGGATCTCAAAATTTGTTTGATTCCATGGCGAACAAGAAATGCACGCACGGGCGTGATGTGAAATTTGAAGCATTATCGGACAAGATTGACTCAGGAACCCCGAATCGTGGGAAATAATCATTTTCAATGCGACGAATTATGGATTTGCGCAAGAAGATTTCACTGCGTACAGTCTTATGTGCTTAGAAAAATTGTCTAGGATTGCTACTAAGTATTTAGCGCCTCCAATACCGTTGGGTAGTGGACCTGCCGAATCAATACTAAGAAGCTGGTTTGGCCTTTCAGCAATTATTGGATTTAGTGGGATTGAAGTGCAAATGTTTAAGGATTTTGTCTTTTGACAGATGACACAGTTTCTCAATAATTTATGGATTCTCTGATATAGATTCGGAACATAACAGTAAGTCGAGATTTTCTTTTTACATTTCTCTGGCCCGTAGTGACCCCATGAAATGTGAGTGTACCACAGAAGGTGTTCAATGAAATTTCGAGGGATGCAAACACACCATCTCTCATATGACTCTGACGTCTTATGAAACATTTGGTTATGAACTTTATAAAACTTTGACAACTTGTGGGCTGGATGTTCCTGAAAAACTTGTTTAACCTTTTTCCATTTTGGATCTGTATTTTGAAGAATCTAAATCTGCCTACGTAACTGAAGAAAATACTTTCTGTGAACTGGGTCTTTCATTAACAAAATTTTATCATTAGACATTTGTTCCACAAGTTCACTGGTTTCTGGTAAGCCCTCAGGTGAGCGAGAAGGTGTTTCTGCTATAACATTATCTTTACCTTTTATATATACAATGTCAAAGTCATATTCCTGTAGGAATAAGCACCATTGAGTAAGACGGGGATGTTGCAACTTGCATGTAAGGAGAAATGATAAGGCTTGATGGTCTGAATAGACCTTAATTTTTCTTACATAGATATAATAGTTAAATAGCCTAAAAGCCCATTCAACGGCGAGTGTCTCCAACTCCGTAACCGAATGAGACTTTTCACGTAGCAAAGCTAATGTCCATGCTTGTGTCCATCTACTTATTGAATCTGGAAAAGACAAGCGCCGATACCCACAAAGGAAGCGTTTGCAGTAATGTAAAATTCCTTATCCATCTGAGGATGATGAAGAATGTTACTGTTAACCAAACTGTCTTTAATTTTTTGAAATCCGTCTTGGCATTCCGGCGTCCAATTCCAATGTGAATTCTTTTTCAAAAGGTTGTGAAGAGCGGGATTGTTCAATACTTGATTGGAAACAAAACGTCTGAAGAATGACGTAAGACCGATAAATCCTCTCAGTTGCAATTTTGTAACAGGGGTTGGAAAGTTTTTTATAGCAGACAATTTTTCCGGGTCAGGTTTAATTCCTTCAGGGGTGATGATGTGTCCTAAAAATTTAATTTCACTTTTTCCAGACTTGGATTTCTTAAGATTTGCTGTAACACCATACTCTCTGAATCGTTGAATTACCATTTGCAGAAGGGCCACATGATCTTCCCAATTTTTCGAGGCTACAAGAACGTCATCCACATAGACTGTTACCTCATCTAAAAGTTCAGGGCCTAGTACATAGTGAAGGGCTGAAATAAAAATTACGGAACTCACATTTAGTCCAAACGGTACAACTTTGAAATGGTAAGATCTACCTGCAAATATAAACGCAGTGTACTTCCTAGACTCCTGCGCAAGTTTTACTTGCCAGTAACTGCTTTGCCAACTAGCTCTGCAGATGATGAAGAAATTGATGAAATGTATGATGAGATAAAAGAAATTATTCAGGTAGTGAAGGGAGACGAAAATTTAATAGTCATGGGTGACTGGAATTCGCCAGTAGGAAAAGGAAGAGAAGGAAACGTAGTAGGTGAATATGGATTGGGGCTAAGAAATGAAAGAGGAAGCCGCCTGGTAGAATTTTACACAGAGCATAACTTAATCATAGCTAACACTTGGTTCAAGAATCATGAAAGAAGGTTGTATACATGGAAGAACCCTGGAGATACTGTCAGGTTTCCGATAGATTATATAATGGTAAGACAGAGATTTAGGAACCAGGTTTTAAATTGTAAGACATTTCCAGGGGCAGATGTGGACTCTGACCACAATCTATTGGTTATGAACTGTAGATTAAAACTGAAGAAACTGCAAATAGGTGGGAATTTAAGGAGATGGGACCTGGATAAACTGACTACACCAGAGGTTGTAGATAGTTTCAGGGAGAGCATAAGGGAACAATTGACAGGAATGGGGGAAAGAAATACAGTTGAAGAAGAATGGGTAACTTTGAGAGATGAAGTAGTGAAGGCAGCAGAGGATCAAGTAGGTAAAAGGACGAGGGCTAGTAGAAATTCTTGGGTAACAGAAGAGATATTGAATTTAATTAATGAAAGGAGAAAATACAAAAATGCAGTAAGTGAAGCAGGCAAAAACGAATACAAACGTCTCAAAAATGAGATCGACAGGAAGTGCAAAATGGCTAAGCAGGGATGGCTAGAGGTCAAATGTAAGGATGTAGAGGCTTATCTCATTAGGGGTAAGATAGATACAGCCTACAGGAAAATTAAAGAGACCTTTGGGGAAAAGAGAACCACTTACATGAATATCAAGAGCTCAGATGGAAACCCAGTTCTAAGTAAAGAAGGGAGAGCAGAAAGGTGGAAGGAGTATATAGAGGGTCCATACAAGGGCGATGTACTTGAGGACAATATTATGGTAGTGGAAGAGGAGGTAGATGAAAATGAAATGGGAGATGTGATACTGCGTGCAGAGTTTGACAGAGCACTGAAAGACCTAAGTAGAAACAAGGCCCCGGGAGTAGACAACATTCCATTAGAACTACTGACGCCCTTGGGAGAGCCAGTCCTGACAAAACTCTACCATCTGGTGAGCAAGATGTATGAGACAGGCGAAATACCATCGGACTTCAAGAAGAATATAATAATTCCAATCCCAAAGAAAGCAGGTGTTGACAGGTGTGAAAATTACAGAACTATCAGTTTAATAAGTCACAGATGCAAAATACTAACGCGAATTCTTTACAGACGAGTGGAAAAACTGGTAGAAGCTGACCTCGGGGAAGATCAGTTTGGATTCCGTAGAAATGTTGGAATACGTGAGGCAATACTGATCCTACGACTTATCTTAGAAGAAAGATTAAGGAGAGGCAAACCTACGTTTCTAGCATTTGTAGACGTAGAGAAAGCTTTTGACATTGTTGACTTGAATACTCTCTTTCAAATTCTGAAGGTGGCAGGGGTAAAATACAGAGAGCGAAAGGCTATTTACAATTTGTACAGAAACCAGATGGCAGTTATAAGAATCGAGGGACATGAAAGGGAAGCAGTGGTTGGGAAGGGAGTGAGACAGGGTTGTAGCCTCTCCCTGATGTTATTCAATCTGTATATTGAGCAAGCAGTGAAGGAAACAAAAGAAAAATTCGGAGTAGGTATTAAAATCCAAGGAGAAGAAATAAAAACTTTGAGGTTCGCCGATGACATTGTAATACTGTCAGGGACAGCAAAGGACTTAGAAGAGCAGTTGAACGGAATGGACAGTGACTTGAAAGGAGGATATAAGATGAACATCAACAAAAGCAAAACGAGGATAATGGAATGTAGTCTAATTAAGTCGAGTGATGCTGAGGGAGTTAGATTAGGAAATGAGGCACTTAAAGTAGCAAAGGAGTTTTGCTATTTGGGGAGCAAAATAACTGATGATGGTCGAAGTAGAGAGGATATAAAATGTAGACTGGCAATGGCAAGGAAAGCGTTTCTGAAGACGATGAATTTGTTAACATCGAGTATTGATTTAAGTGTTAGGAAGTCGTTTCTGAAAGTATTTGTATGGAGTGTAGCCATGTATGGAAGTGAAACCTGGACGATAAATAGTTTAGACAAGAAGAGAATAGAAGGTTTAGAAATGTGGTGCTACAGAAGAATGCTGAAGATTAGATGGGTAGATCACATGACTAATGAGGAGGTATTGAATAGAATTGGGGAGAATAGGAGAGTGGCGCAACTTGACTAGAAGAAGGGACCGGTTGGTAGGACATGTTCTGAGGCATCAAGGGATCACCAATTTAGTACTGGAGGGCTGCGTGGAGGGTAAAAATCGTAGAGGGAGACCAAGAGATGAATACACTAAGCAGATTCAGAAGGATGTAGGCTGCAGTAGGTACTGGGAGATGAAGAAGCTTGCACAGGATAGAGTAGCATGGAGAGCTGCATCAAACCAGTCTCAGGACTGAAGACCACAACAACAACAACAACTGCTTTTCAAATCGAGGGTGCTCAAATACTTAACTCCATGAAACGTCTGCAGATGCTCTTCAAGAGCCTCAGGTCTCGTTCTTATGGGTACAATAATTTTATTGATTAATCTTGCATCTAAGACTAGCCTTACGCTACCATCTGATTTTAGTACAGACAATAAAGGACTCGAATAAGGTGAATGAGATACTTCTATCACATTCCAGCGTAACATTTTCCTGATCTCGCAATTTACAGCTTCGCGTCTCGCATATGGAATGGAATAGCTTGTTCTCCAGTGGGTTGAATGGGGGAGGATATCCATTCGATATTCAAAGCCTTTTATTAGTCCAGGTTTCTTAGAAAATACTTCTACGTAATCCGTTAAGAAATTGTACAGCTCATTCTTCTGTTGTTTGGATAACTCCGTGGACTCACTAGCTTTAGCGTATAATTCATTCTGACCGGGAATTAGGTCTTTATACTCGTCGTCATTAACACTTTCAAGATGTGTTATGTCTCCTGTCTGACGGTACTGTTGTCTTTTAGTCCATGGTCGTACAGCTATTTGAAGCACACAAAAGTTTGTCTTCACCTTACTTCTTAACAAATTTACTGTTACTTGTTACTGATGTGCTACTAGACTACAGATTCCACACTCGATGTCAATTTTAGCTTTCGTCTGTCTCAGTAATTCCATACTCAAGATACATGGCACTGATAGGTTTGTAACAATAAGAAAAATGCACGTTACTGAAATAGACTATCTGGATTTGAAGCTGAGTCTGAAGATGTACACGTTGTGTTAGTGGACCAATTGCTCTCGAAACGGTGCAACTTGAATTGGAAGTGATAAAACTTTACATACAGAGGATATTTGCTTAAATAAACATAAAGATAAGACATTTATATTACCTCGTGTATCTACGATGGCTGTTACTGGTATGTTGGCAATTGATACTCTTCTGGGAGCTTGAACTTGTTCGTCCCATGCGTCATCATTGTCTTCCGTCTCAGTGTCTGCTACTAGATCATCCCGTAAGTTTGTCTCTTTGTCATGCCTAATTGCTTTAATTTCGTGTGGGCTAATGGACAGCGTGCCCCCATTCGAACCTGCAGCATCCTCTAGGAAGCTCAAAGGTGCTGCTTTTAATTTTCCGCTCGACGCTTGCTTTCCTGCTGATTTATATTTCTTAAAGTTTCTTCCGTCTCGAACTGGTGTTGGTTTTGTGGTACGAACTCGGGTGGAAATGGATCTCATTGTCCTGGCGTATTCGCTTGCGCATAATAAATTTGAGTATTTTTGCGGCGTTTAGGCTTCAGACTTCCCGAAGGTCCGTTCGCTTGTTGCGTGAAGTGTATATTTTGTGGCTGAAAAGTATTTTGCTGTGGCTTGTGTTGATTGTAATCGTTATTGAAAGGTGTACGTTGGCCTCCACCTTGATTATCCCATTTATTTCCTTTCCACTGACGATCTGAATCGTAAGACTGATCGTTTTGATAATTACCGTTGGTCGGGTGCCTGTTTCCATATTGCTGTGGGTGTGTATTATAATGTGCATTTCCGTACTGATGTGGAGACGAATTATATATTGGATTGTATCTCTGGCCGTTATTGTACTTATTTTTGTATTTATTGTTGGAGTACATAGTGTGTTTATTTTTGAAACAGTTGTGGGGTTGGTACTGGCCGTCGCTGTGACGCGCTATCGCTCGGCCACCATTGTTGCCTGCGTACTCCGTATTGTGCTGGCCGCCTGCACTGAAGTGGGCGTTGCCAACATCAAATCTAGCGTCCTCGTAAATGAGATCTAATGAGTCTAACACAGATAGAAAGGTGTCCGTATCGTCCTCAGACACGTTTACTAACTTTTCTCTGATTGCAATCGGTAGCTTTGTTTTTAGAATCATAATAACGTCTTTGGCGGTGATCGGTGAATCCCAGAACTTGATTTTCGCTAAATACTTTTCAAAATATCTCCTCAGACTACCGCGCTTACTGTTAAGTACTTCGGCGTTGTAAACCTCTTTTCTTAGGCGCTGCTGCACACCACAACTCCAGAATTTGGCTAAAAACATCTGTTCAAACTCTTTGTAACTTTTACAAGAGTCGACCATTTCGGTTCCCCATAAGGCAGCATCGCCTACGATAAATCCAGTAACGAATTTAATTCGCTGGCGGTCACTCCAGCTATTCGGAAAAATTTCTGAAAAGTTTCGGAAGAATACTATAGGATGAATTTCTCTTTTCTGCGGGTGAAAGGTCGGAAAAACACGATGTTTGATCACGCTTTCCTCCTGCATCAAACTGACAAAAGTAAAATTGTAAATTGTGCTTCCATAGAACTATGGGTTTGAGCGTTATCGAGTGGTGAATGGTCATGTACCTGCTGTTGTTCATCACATGGTGATGAATTATTCCATTCTCCTGAAGCGGGATGTGGGGAATTAGTGTACGAACTTCATCAACTATCTGTTGACGCCGTTCAGGTAAATCTTGAGCTAACGTTCGTCTTATCTGGCCTAATTCTGACATAACCGTGTCTCCTGTTTTTCCAGGGGCTGCCAATATTTCAAAGGTTACATTATTGACAGTTTCCCTGATTTCATTCTTGACATTGTTTTATATGAATCCGTCTTTGTTTTTAATGCACTCTTGGTAGTGGTCGGACAATGCTTCGGCATGTGCATTAACAGTATTCTTTATTTGATCCTCCACATTAAGAGTCTCAATCTGTTTGGAAAGATCAACAACAACATTTTCGATCGTGTCTACTGCGGTTTTAACTCCCTTAACCTCATCAGAGATTGCATTATAATCTTCTTTTAAGGTCGCAGCTTCTTGATGATATTCCATCACTTTTGAATTTATCCCTCCCTTGGCTGGTTCCATTTTTTCATCTAACCGTTTTGAGATATCCTCTATTTTTGACTCTACTTGTGTGTCAAATTCTAACCTCATGGTCGTGATCTGACTACTGATTTGGTTTTGGACATTACCCAACAGGGTATTTAAATCAGCTGTTATGTCTGCCTTTAGTTCGGCCTTTACCGAATTTAACAGTGTATTTAGGTCATTTATCTCCGTTTTCAGATCTGTTTTTACTGAATTGCTAAATTTATGTCTGTTTTTACTGAATTGCACAGATTTGTAAGGACCTCATCTTTATTATGCCGTCTTTCAGCCTTCTCCTTTTCTTCGCGGGACTTTTCATCTAATCTTTCCTGTTTTTGACTTTCGAACTTACGTTCCATTATTGCCTCAATCATTGCGGCTAAGTCATTTTTTTTTTCAAATGCGAGAATAGTTTGCACACTAGGACCGGCTTCTAAAACTTCGGTTGGGGCTGTTTCTGCCTCCGCTCGTGTACCTATCGCGCATGATCGTAATGGATAATAAGGTCCATTCGCATCACCGCTGTCGTCTGCTTTTGTTTGTGTCCGCTGTTTACCGTCAGCCACGTTCATGAATTGTTTATCAAACGTCAAAATGCTACAGATATTTGTCACTGCCGTCAGTCGTTTGTCGTAACGTAGTGCTATGGCTTGCTGGGACCTAATATGAAATTTTAGCTCTGGGTAACAACTGACATTCACGTACGCCAAAAAGACAAGATGATGCCTACTAATTACAAACAAATGAAATATCACACGTTTTATCAGTTTTGAGCGTAGTTATCCGCCATATTGTAAAAATTTTTTGATGCACTGACAACAATGATACACTTTCACTGAATTTAACTAGAGAAGAATGGACTATGGAGAAATTGAAATAAAGCTGTTTCAAGGCGAGGAAAGACAGGTTTACATTTGTGATCAACTTGAAAGATGCTATCGCACTACAAAAGCTTGGCTACTGCGTAAGAGAATTTCACTTATTATGGCTGTCTTGATGGCTGTACGTCTGGATACTCGCGTAATTGAGCCTTATCTTAAGTCGTTCTAAATTGATTAAAGGTTTGTCCCACTTCTCTTTCTCGGTTAAATTACATCCACATGAAAAATGAAACAACTATTAGAACAAGCACAGAAATTATTATTTTTTTAAACACATTCATAAGATGATTTTCGATCAAGTTCCTGTTCGGGCGCCAAGTGTAGCGTTGTTCTTGGGGGGGGGGGGGGGGGGGGGAAGAAAAAGAATTGTTATTTTTATATTTTTTGACAAATGTCGAAAAAGTGAATATTTTGGTGGACCACTTGGCAACAGAATCAGGGATTGATTACACTATTATAACAACATACGTTGAGCATTGAATACCTGGTTGGATTATTTTGAACAAAAGCAACAGGTTGATTTATTTGAGATCGTTCGGGAGAATAAGCACACTTATCTTTAACACACGTTTTTTAATGCTAAGTACTTTTTCATATTAAATTACAATAGATGACCATTGTGGTTAAATACTTTATACATAACAGTGAAAATGTCCTCTTCATGCTGTCTGTTCGTAATCAATTACAAGAAACTACATGTTTTCTGATTGAAAAAATAACAATTAGCATATTCACTGAATATTTTCACATAAAATATAAAATACCGATGCGGAACGTAGCAAGTCCGCGTCCATCTTTCACGGGATACAAACAGTAAAAGGTGAGGCGCCCAATGCCTCATTTGTATTGAAACAACAGAATTCTTTTTTATATCATTAATCGATACATGTACATAGAGATTTACAGGCACCGCGCAAGATTGGCAAAGATAAAGAATAATCGATTCTGTCGCTGCTATGCGATGGTTCATTTGTTTTACTTTACAATTGTTCGATAACTTTAGGCCATAGGCGTTACTATTGAGCGTATATTAATGTTTGTGAGGCGAAAGTTGCTAATATTACACCTGCCAGGATCCTACTTAGTCTTCTGATAGTAGCCATAAAGTGGTTATTAACCTCGGGGGAAAAATCCCAATTTTTAATGTTTATGAGTTATTGCTAGTGATCACCAGCTTGCGTGTGTAGTTTGCAGGGGTAAAGTCACGCGGTAACATTAAAAATAATATTTGTGTATTTTGTTGTCTTTCTTTTCAGAACGTTGCGCTTCAGCCCGCTGTCTGGAAATTACTGATATTTATGTTATGTCCTTTGTCGTTGTATTTTGTTTGTATTGTAACTACACTGTTCGTTCACGACGTTGCCATTAGCTTAGCTTCCTTGTTGTAGATATTTTATGTTACATGCCCGTTACATGATAAATGTGGGTAGTGTAAATTGTGTGTACTTTTAAGAGAGAACTGTTATTAGCGATCAGTCCATGATAACTAGGGCGAAAGCTCGCTTAGCAGCACAACAGTTCACTAGTTATAGCAGTATAGAAATGGCAGATACATGGGTAGTCAAGAAAGCCTATGGGATGAGAAATTGTTAGCTTTGTTAGCAGCACAACGCACGGGTGAGGAGAATACAGATCCAAGGGAACTTTTTGAGTAAGGTAAACATATTCAAACCCGTGGCGGGTAACCTGATAGAGAAGATGTGGAACAGAGACGTGCTGAGTCAATTGTAAAGATACGGGACTATAATTTAAGGAGTCCAAGTGAACGCGAAACAACTAAGAATTGTGATAGATCGCCGTCAGTGACATCGTCACAGGACAGCATATCAGGGGCGCGCGGTGATGACTTTTTTGAATACCAAGAAGTGGAAAGGGAAAAGGGAAGAAGATCACCTAAGAGTAGAGGATGAGAAAGTCACAATAGGAGAGAAGATTTAGATAACACAGGTGTGCTGGACATCCTTGCATACATAAAAGCAATAGGAAGTGAAATGACCGGCCGGCGTGGCCGAGAGGTTCTAGGCGCTTCAGTCTGGAACCGCACGACCCCTACGGTCGCAGGTTCAAATCCTGCCTCGAGCATGGATGTGTGTGATGTCCTTAGGTTAGTTAGGTTTAAGTAGTTCTAAGTTCTAGGGGACTGATGACCTCAGATGTTAAGTCCCATAGTGCTCAGAGCCATTTGAACCATTTTCTTGAAGTGAAATGGGAAATAAAATTCAAAAGGTTAGCTCTGAATTGGGGAACCAAATAAGAAGGGGGAATGATGAAGTACGTGCTGAATTGGGAGATCACATAAAAAAGGGGAATGATGAAGTACGCTCTGAAATGGGAAGTAAAATTCAAAACGTTAGTGTCGAGATTCAGTCGATTAAACATGAAACGAGGAAAGTGAAAAATGAGGTAGTGACAGTCTGAACAAAACTAGAACGAGAGATTGCGGAGTTCAGAAGAACCGCGAACGAGGCACGATTACTAGCGCGGGGTGCAAAGCAAATTGCTCTTGAAACATTAGAGAAGACAGAAAATACGACAAATAAAGGTAGAGGTGCATTAACGAATATGCAGAGTCGCTTGAAACAAGAAGAAATAACGCAGCTGCAAAAGACAGAAATTGCGCCAAATAAGGCATTAACCGCGGATCTCTCACAATTTAAACAAAACATAGAAAAAATAATTATCTCAGGAAGTCAGGTCCCAATCTAGTCAAAAATCACGTCTCAGAAAAGAAATAGTAGGCGATTTGGAAATGACAGAAACCGAAATAGCCAATTCAAACACCGCACGATCATGTCCAAGCTCAGACGATAATGGAATGTGCTCGAATGTAAGAGTTGCTCGTCAACTACAGACAGAAAGCGTATCTGCAGACCAACGAAATACCGCTAGAAATATGATCCCCGCGTCTACACAGGGCACGACTGGGTCTCAAATTGCGAATACGGAGAACAACGATGAGATATTGCATATTCATAATTGTTACCTGATAATGCGCACCACGGGACATTTTTCCAGTGATGAAAACGTGACAGGGAGTAGAAGAGAGGATGCCCAAGGTAACGGTAGACAGGAAACGTTAGCACCAAGTGAGAATGTGGTAAGCCAAGCGGGAAAAATTCTAATGAAATTTTCGATTTTAAGCATTTTATCTCTGTACGAAAATTCCAACATTACAAAGACGAGGGTAACGTTTTATACCCAAAAACTTTTATTGGACAATTTAATTTATCATTACCTCCTCACTGGCCTCTTATGTACAAACTGGACTACGTATGTTCACATATTGAGAGAACATCGGTCGAATGCATGCGGAACATTGCACGTCACGTGCACGTCATACGAAGAGTTTCGTGACGCATTTTTAAACAAATACTGGTCCAAGGAGACACAGGACAGGATCAAACAGGAAATAATGATGACCAGAGACTTGGAGAGTTCAGGGTTCCGTAGTCCGGTGAAGGATTTCGAAAACTTAGCCGAGAAAAATCAGTATTTGGACATCCCATGCACACCGGCTGAGATCCTACGAGCAAACGCTCATCGGCCGATGTGGAAGTGATGTAGGACTCTCGAGTATCCTGAGAGAGTTGGTGTTCGCTATTAACGAGCATCAGGCGCGAGAAAAACGTGGGCAGAGAGACGTGCGAAGTGAAAGGAGGGAGAACAACGGAGGGAATAATAGAGGTCATAATTGGCAAAACAATGTAAATCGACCGCCTCACCAAAACATGGACCATAGATATCGTAGTGCGAACAATGTACAGTTGAAGAACTAAGGCAGAGAATGTAGGCAACAAAATGAACGCAGATGGGAGTCACAAAGTAATGGCGCATCATGGGGCGACAATAGAGAGACTCATCAACGGTCTGACCAACAATGGGTTGGAATGAATAACAATAGGAATCGAGAACAATCAAAGGAAATTAGACCACCTAACCCTGGGAGAGAACGCCAAAATGACATGAAAAGTGAACAATGACTAGGTCAGACGACGGGCACTAGTGATAATACGCCCGTAATCCTTCTCGGAAGTAATAATATAAACTCTCAACTATTTCAGATAGGCTGTTCGCTAAATGCAAGGATTCAGTTAATCCACTCATGCTCACAGTACAGAAAACAAAGGTGCGAGGCGTGTTAGTTGGAAAGGGTATGGAAATATCGCAACAAACATGTCTAGATTTTAAACGCCAAGGACACCAGATGACTACAAATTTGTTCATAATACCGAAACTAACAGCTTATATAATAATCGGTGTAGATTTGCTTTCAGTGCAGAAAGCTACCATTGATCTAGGAAGAGGGAAGTTAAGGTTAGGGAACGAGAATAAAATAAAAATCAGATTTGATAAGAAGGTAATAAAAGCTCAAATTCCGGCAAGCTGTTTAAAATT
Source organism: Schistocerca serialis cubense (assembly GCF_023864345.2). Taxonomy (NCBI): domain Eukaryota; kingdom Metazoa; phylum Arthropoda; class Insecta; order Orthoptera; family Acrididae; genus Schistocerca; species Schistocerca serialis. Next base: position 975,559,963 of record NC_064640.1, on the reverse strand, counting down.
ACAATTCGCAGACCAACATGCAGTTCAGAGGGAAGAGTGTAGAAAAAATAATGAGAATAGAGCAGAGTTCATCGTGAGCAGGTTAATGAAATTAACAGTAAGATTGATTCGAAACTCGAGAATCCGGAAAACATAGATAATATGGACAGACAGGGGTTGGAGATTGCACTCAAAAATAGCGCAGAGATCTTATCTAAAACCGGATACATTAAGAGGTATCAATATAAATTTGAAGTAAAGAAACATAGACCACTTCGGGTACCTCCTTATGCTATCCCATGGTCATATTGCGAAATGCTATCCCATGGTCATACTGCGAAAGGGTTCTCGGTAAACTACGAAGGATGGAGGACAAAGGTGTAATTGAGGCCGCGAGATCTGAGTATAACAGTCCACTACCCATAGTAGACAACAATGACGGTGGAATTCGACTGGTGTTACACCCACGCCAAATAAATACCGTTATTGTGTCAGAGACGTATCGTCCTGAAAGGCTTGGCCTCGCGGGATTAGCCGAGAGGTCTCGGGCGCTACAGTCGTGGACTGTGCGGCTGGTCCCGGCGGAGGTTCGAGTCCTCCCTCGGGCATGGGTGTGTGTGTTTGTCCTTAGGATAATTTAGGTTAAGTAGTGTGTAAGCTTAGGGACTGATGACCTTAGCAGTTAAGTCCCATAAGATTTCACACACATTTGAACATTTGAAATGCTTGAGGAGCTCCTTCAAAGATTTCACGGGCTTTCGGTGTTTTCCTCACTTGATTTATGATCGAGCTTTTGGCAGATAGAGTTCGATCCTGACTGCCGAAAATACACAGCCTTTAGTGCCTTCGGAAGGTGTTTTCAATCCAAAAGGCCCCTTTTGGATTGATTATACAATATCTTCAGCTGCATTTATCAGGGGTTTCAGCAAAATATTGAGTGAAGAGTTGAGAGAGAAGCTCACACGTTATGTAGACGTTATATTGATAGCAAAAAAGACCTGGGAGAGACATAACAAACTCTTAGAGGAAGTGTTAAGCAGTTTGAAAAGGTATGGGGTGACTGCAAACATTGATATGTCTTGTTTTGGGAGCAGTAGGGTTAGATTTCTGGGACACATGATAACAGGAGAAGGGATTAGTTCTGACCCAGAGAGGATGGCAGCATTGCAAAGTTTACCACTCCTACAACCAGAAAACAACTGAGAGGGTTTCTAGGGATAATAAATTTTTATAAAAAGTTTTTGGGATGAGTGTGCAGACCGAGAATTCAATAATTTGAAGGTGGCACTCGTCAATGCTCCTATTTTATCACATCCTGACTTATCACATTATTTTTGTATGGCCACTGGCAGCACGAAAACCAGTTTGGGAGTTACGTTGTTTCAGGCGTTTGAGCACAACGGCAAATTAGAACACAGAACAATCGCCTTTGGTAGCAGCGTACTATTCAAAAGTGAAAGGAATTACTCTGTTACCGAACTTGCAACAGTATAAGGATTTAAAAGGATTAGATACTTTCTGTTCGGGAGAAAAACGAAAGTCTACACGGATCATAGGGCGTAGAATTTCTCCTAACAGCCAAACTTCCACATGGAAGACTAGCGAGATAGATAGCTGTGCTTCAAGAATACCACTTTTCAACAATCTATGTGCCTGGTCCGACAAACGCCATTGCTGACTCCCAGTCCCGTTCAGAAGAGACGGCTGAAGCATTAGATCAAGAGTACTTTTCGTTGTTCTACTTCAAAAGGGTTGCATTTGTAAACTTCGTCACTGTAACGGTGCAGAATATCCAGAATGAGCAGGACAAGGACCCAGATTTAGTCAAAATAAAGGAAAAATGGAAGAATAGGACGCAGGCCCGCATAAGACAGCACTACCTCTTGAGAAAAGGAATTCTGTTTTATAGGGGGAACGTTAATGATTCATTGAGGGTGGTATGCATACCAAATGAGTTAATAAATAAGCTTGTATGGTATACTCACCTACGTTACCCACATTTCGGTCCACGAAAATGTTTTATGAAAATGAGGAGTGTCTGCTATTTTAAAAACATGGAGAAACGTATTAGGAAATACTAGCCATCTGTAAAAACTGCCAAAAGGCGAAATCTACAACTTTAGGGACCCAGGTTCCTTTATACCCAATTATTCCTGAGAAACTAAGGTATATGGCAGCGACGGATTTAATGGGACCATTACCCACCACACCGAGGGGCCATCAATATACATTGATAATATTGGAGCTGACTTCCAAATTTGTGACGCTGACACTACTAAAAAGTGCGACTGGTGCAACCTTGAGTAGGGCCTTGTGTAGAGACTTCATAAACCCAGTGGGAACTGTAGATTGTAGTGTCTCAGATACTGGACCTCAATATAAATCTGAGGTATGGGAAAGAACACTAAGGAAGTATAAAATAAAACCCATATTTATTAGTAGATTTCATCCGAGTTCGAATCCCGCGGTAAGAACGATGAAAGATTGGGGTAATTTATGTAGACTATGTGAGGTGCCGGGGCAAGCAGTGTATTTAACACTAAATTCTTCTAGAATCTACATATGTAAATGATGCTCTAAGCCCCCCCTATTCTAACTCCGACTTTTGCTGTTGCACATGGATTAAAAAATATACGCGAACTGAGTGTAATCAACCCTGCAAGTGGAATAGAAAAGAGTTTGGCACCTGCAATAATTTAATTTGATAAATAAGTTAAATAAAGGAAGGTTTCATTAACGTAGTGAGAAACGATGGGTTGCTCTACTGATTAACAGAATGAAAGTTCTGTCCAAAATAACAATATGATTTATTAAGACTAAACACAAAATAATAAACAAAAACACATGAAACATTTATAATACATCAAATTGGCTCAAATTGGATACTCAAACAAACGCTGTGAAGGTGAAGTTGTCCCTAAACTAGATTGTGAGGTTTATGACAAAGTGGTATGTGGAGCCAATTCCTTGCCACTCAAATCTTAAGAGGGACACACAGCTAACCCAACATTAATTGCTGCTACTCAAGACAGAACAAAGTTAGAAAAAGACGAACAGGCACGCTCTGCTGAGCTCTGATTATCACCTAGGAAAATCCCTATCTGCCGGTGCTGCGGACATACATTACCAAACTGTCTTCTTAACTACCAGAACACGATCTGGCGTACCGGAGGTGACGGCTGGTTGCTTCAACGTCCTCAACCGAAAGGCGAGAGCCGACTACCTAGAGCACCCGTACAGGCCGAAGACACAACTTTCCCACCCCCACGATAGTGGCCGTGGTTAAACGTTCCAATCAGCAACTCGAAAACCGGCGGAAAATTCCACTCCATTGCCGGAGCACTACCATTCCACCAACGGAGATTCTTGGCGCCAATTTCTGCGCTGATTTTGCTACGTCACGGAGCTATGCCCTGAGCAAGCCAATCACAGTTACTATTTTGCAGAAAGCGCGGGAATTTTCCCGCCACAACTGCCTGGGTACACAAGTCATTCCCACGCCTCGCTGGTAGCCCGCCAGAAAGTGTTTTCGCTAAGATTCTGCGAAGTAACGGAACCTCTAGCCCAGCCGCTACTTCAGACCCCTCCGGGCGTGTCTTTTGACAATGTTGGCGTCTGCAAAGCATTCACTCGACTTCCTCACACCCGTCGGCTTAACCCTTTCCAGATCAGCGGAGCCCGCCTGTCACCGGACCACCCGGGTGACGAGAGACGCTGCGTGGGAAGTCCGTGTGTGAAGGAATAGCGACTTTTCACTGCATGCAATTAGAGAGGAAAATCGTAAGATAGAAATATGAGAGGGGGCTCATGCCACCTCTCAACTATACTGTGGAAATAATAATGCTAGCTGGAATGTATTTCTTACGGATTTTCAGAATGTGATAAATGAGTTCCCCCACAGTACTACTTGATACCACCTATTATGGTTCTGAAGACTCGAGAGCCTCCAGATAACATTCGAGGACTGACCAATTTTCCACAAAGGATGCACCGACAACATAAAGTCATAATGGAGAAGGCTTTGCGCAATATTTGGGTCGCTCGAGAGAAGCGCAAGGTGCGTGCAGACCAAAAGGTGCACGTAAGGGAATTTGTAGTTGGACAAAAAGTCTTAGTTAAGTCTTATAGGTTGTCCAATAAACAAATTAAGCTCTGTAAAAAGTTCTTCAAGAGATACAGCGGCCCTGTACGTATTAGATGACTAGCGCACGCAAATGCGGTTGAAATTGTGTCTGTGACATCAGGAAAATCTTTTGGGACTCCATCATGTGAGCCATCTCAAGCCATTTATAGAATAAGTAGGAAGAATTCAAGTGAGTTTGTATGGCGAAAGTAAAATATATTGTGTATAGTTAGCAATTAAGTTAAGTTAATGCACTGAAGGGATATATAGATTTATCAACATTTTCTGTGCTATTATCATGTTAAAAGAGGTACTACAGTACATAAAAGGGCAGGATGTCGAAAGTGAGAAAATTAAGGTATGTTTCTTTGTGTAGGCTAAAACTATGTGCGCAGCAAGATGAGCGTACAATTTAAAATATGTTTGGGGTTTAAGATGCGCTATCTGTCCATGAAGGAATAAAATAAAAATGGGAAACGTGTGGTACTGCAAAAAAAATGATGTAGAGATGTGTGAATAGGTAAGTTTGTTACCCAATTGATGTGGAACGTATTAGCAGAGAACGTTAGCATTTTGAAAAGATTTTAGAGTTACTTCATAAAATGAGTGTCTATTTTCCATGTGTAGCAATGGGATCACAAATGAGTGATTTGCTAGTAATGGTTTGCGGTGACATGCAGGTGTGTCGTCCTAGTATGATTTGTCTCCATTCAGAGAAACGAGAGTTCACGAAGTGGCCTGCTCCAGTTGGCTAAGCGAGAGCGCACCGTCACTTGTATATGGAAGTGTTGTATTTATGTCTGCACAGAGAGATGGAAGAATTGTGTATATGATAGCCAGTTCTGCGAAATACCGTATGAGCGCACCGAAATATGGTTTGAGTGTTATAGCTACATGAAATGGAAGTGTAGTAAGAGGACATAGACACGTAAAAATTAATAAAGGGAATTAAGAAATGCTATATGTTCCAAGCACATGACATCATGGGTAATGCGTAAGGGCATGACAGTCGTGTTGATGAGCAGTGGTTTTATATAGTGTACTAAAATCTTTATATTTGCAGTTACCACTAGTAAAATAATACGTAACTTTATTAACATAAAATGAAGAGTTAACAACAGATAAAGGTAATAGCAGCAGTTCCACAGTAAGGACAGTGACAGAGAAGGTATTACTGAGTAAAAATATAGAAGAAGGTATGTGACTGTATGATTAAAGAAAGTATCAGTAATTTTGCAATAAACTTGCTACGTAGTTTTGATTGTCCACAGGAAGAACGCTGAAGCATGATGAAGAAGAGGCCCACCTAATCATTCATTCGTGTATGTTTTGTGCAGACATGCACTTTATTGTTCACAGATGTTCATGACGACATCCACGATGAAACCAGGAGCCATGAGATCGCACGATCTTGTGATATACAACGACAGTGTAGTACTTTGAATAGGGTTGTAGTTAGACTAGTGGATAACTAATGAACATGTATTTTTATAGATATAATGGTGCTGAAAGATATTTAATAATTAAATTACATAGGTTGAGAAATATGTTCTTTTATAATTAACACTAACTTTGTACATGAAATTTTGATCAGAATAATAAGAGTAAATAAGTGAGCGTCTTGGCTGATTGTAGTCGTGCGGTAGCGTTCTCGCTACCCGCGCCCGGGTTCCCGGGTTCGATTCCCGGCGGGGTCAGGGATTTTCTCTGCCTCGTGATGGCTGGGTGTTGTGTGATGTCCTTAGGTTAGTTAGGTTTAAGTAGTTCTAAGTTCTAGGGGACTGATGACCTTAGAAGTTAAGTCCCATAGTGCTCAGAGCCATTTGAACTTGGCTGATTGTACAACTAGAACAATAATAAATGTCAAGATAAATGACCTCACTGAAGAGTGCATCTTGAAAATTCATGTTTCATAACAGAAATATGTCAGCGATTTTGTGTTATTCATTGTATAGTATTGGTGTAAATCGGAAACTATTTGTATGTATTAGTGGGAAAAAAAAAAACTTTTGCGAGACACACTGGAAGCAATAATGTGATGTCTGGATGGAATGGGAGGCTAGCGGCACAGCTGCATAGAAAAGCAGAAGCAAGGGATGGCGTCAGTAAGCCGAAGCCATGTCGTGGACATGGTCAAACAGCAGGCCCATTCAAATGCAGCTACGAGAAGGTCTCAGGCGGCAGGGGACGACAGAGCAGGTAGTAAGCAGCCCTGCTGAGTCAGGTCAAGACGGCTACTAATGACTTGTCTCCATTGTTGTATTATATGATGGAGACGAGATAAGCAAATTGCACACGATACAGACAGTCAATCCTATAGTTCACCTGCTAATAGCTGTACAGAACTGTCAACTCTACTTGCTTTCCCTTCTGCTGTTCTCTGCCAGACAGAGACTGATAAACATCATAATCTGTAGCATTCAGTCACGTGGCACTGACTTCTGAGGAATCTGAGTCACACATGACTCATGTTCCATGTATAATGTAGTCTTAAGAAAATATTTGTTCAAAAAATGGTTCAAATGGCTCTGAGCACTATGGGACTTAACATCTCAGGTCATCAGTCCCCTAGAACTTACAACTACTTAAACCTAACTAACCTAAGGACATCACACCCATCCATGCCCGAAGCAGGATTCGAACCTGCGACCGTAGCAGTCGCGCGGTTCCAGACTGAAGCGCCTAGAACCGCATGGCCACCGCGGCCGGCAAAATATTTGTGTATTTATTCACGTAGAATTATTGTTTGTCATTATCTTTGATAATGATGCTATATGCTTCAACCTTTTTAAATATTTGTGTATTTATTTATATAAAATTATTGTTTGTCATTTTCTTTGATAATGATGCTATGGGTTTTAACGTTTTAATATATTACATTGTTATACATTGTCAAGAAAAACATTAATTAAAATTGTTGGACAATTTGAACTCTTATTACAAATATTAGTTGTCACAGTAAATATAAATTCAGTCTGTAGGAATATTTTTTTAATTTAAAGTTATTTATTTGTAAATCCAGTTGGCTTGGAGACATGGCAGGAGCGCTCTAGCCAATCACAGCGCTTGTTACTACGGTACGTTACCGCTTAATTTATTCTTTATTGTGCGATCACTTTCCTTAAAAAGATCGTTTCCGGCACCTTCAAAGTTGTGATCTCTGTCTTAATGTTCGTTAGCTGTAGTATCACCAAATAACACAAAGTCAAGCTATAGACATAGGGGAAATCCAATCCACTCTGTCTCGTCACTAAACAAATCTATAATCATAAGACGAGCGAGTGCAATACTCGTTCCCTTCACTGGATTTTTAGGTAACGGCCGGCCGGTGTGGCCAAGCGGTTCTAGGCGCGTCAGTCTGGAACAGCGAGACCGCTACGGTCGCAGGTTCGAATCCTGCCTCGGGCATGGATGTGTGTGATGTCTTTAGGTTAGTTAGGTTTAAGTAGTTCTAAGTTCTAGGGGACTGATGACCTCAGATGTTAAGTCCCATAGTGCTCAGAGCCATTTGAACCATTTTGATTTAGGTAACCATTAGCTGAGTTTGGCCTCTGTGCACAACGAAAACACCGTCACAGTGAGATCAACGGCTTCTGAATACAATGGGCTACATTTCTTACTTGTGTATCACCTAACCACGGAAAATTATAGGGTAGTAGGGACCTAGAAATCTAGGTCAAGATTGAGAGTAACAGACATTTATTTGCTCTTAATGAGTGACATAATTCACATAAAATTAACATGAACAGTTTCTAAAAGATGAAATGAAATTTTCAAAATATGGCTAAGACTGTGGGGAGATACAAAATTATATGGAAGACTCTGCAGAGGAAACACAAGACCTCCTCACCTGAGCAGCTTGCGAATTCAGTATTAAGAGGAGACAGAAGGAGGCAAAAAATTAAAACCAACTAAGCAACAGAAGTTGCGTGGCAACGAAAGTAGCGAGCTCCTCAGGTTATGTATCACGCTACTGCCATGGCGAAACATTTCCCCTACAATCATCTAGTGTGCACCGATCAGCACCAGACAACGGCCGGGAGACAAATCGCCAGAATGTTAATTCAAAATCCTCAACTCCTAACGTATGATAGGAGCTGGAAAGTTTGTGGGACAAAAATGCAATGACGTTGGCTTTTTGTTGCTAAGTGGTGTCGCTTCAGAGATATGAAGGTCAACTTTGTTCTTTTAAACGGGACGCTATTGTATGATAGTTATTTTGTGATGGCGGCTTTCGAGACGAAACAGTAACAGTAAGTTCTCTGAAAGTCAACCAAGGTCACACAGGTGGCATGAACGTGTGTTCGGAGTGATGACCATTGCTATCAGTGCAGTGCTGCAATTTTCTTATCATGGATTGAGTGGTATTCCTTATCATATCGGCACTTACCGAAGCACATGCTCTGACAGTTCTCTCTCGCATATCTTTAGGTGTAGTTGGAACCTCTTTATAAACAATGTCTTTTACGAATCCCCACAAGAAAAAATCCAGAGGCGTCAAGTGTGGCGAACGAGTCGGTCACGACACATTTCCTCCGCGTCCAATCCAACAATTTGGGAATTAACTCTGCAACTCATTTCCAGCCATCAGCGAAACATGTGCCGGACACCCATCGTTTTGATACCACATTCTGTTCCTTGTTCCCAAAGGTATTTCTTCCACTAACAGGCCTAATGTTTCTTGCAGGAATGTGGTATCCTTCCTACCATTAAGATTTCCTTCGATGAAACAGGGGCCTATAATTCTGTCCTCAAGAATCCCACACGGTACATTCACCGACCACGGTTTTTGGTGTGCAACTTGCCGCAGCCAACATGGATTTTCAGTTGCCCAATAATGCATGTTATGCAAATTTATATTTCCGTGGTTCGTGAATGTAGCCTCGTCAGTAAATAAAATCAAATTAATAAATGTGTCATCCCTCTGAGACTGAAGTTGAGCCCATCAGTAGAATTCAGTGCGACGCATACAATCCGTACCAGTTAATTCTTGGTGGAGACTGATATGGTAAGGATGATATTTACGGCGATGGAAACACGAACAACACTACTCTGGCTCATGCCAGATTCATTTGCGATTTGACGTGAACTAACACATGGATCTCGAACCATACTGGCGAGAGTACCAATTTCCCTTTCCTCGTTAGTGACGTTTCTTTGCGGGCTATTTTTCCGATTTGTTAAAGATCCAGTTGTTCTCAATTTATCATTCACATATTGAAATGTACGACGTGTAGGGTGAGAACGTTGAGGATATATTTCAGCGTATAAGTCTCTAGCTCTCACTGAAATTCGTTGGCATTCTCCATAAATGAGAACAATACATCACTCACATTCGCTTGATTCGACGACACTAGTCTTACCGTTCCAATTATTGTTGTACTGCGAAACCGTCGATTGGTGTTTACATGTCAATGGCACGTTAGATGGATACGCTGTATTCGGCGAATATTTACTATCTGCACGATATACGAAAGAGAATTGTCAGAGCATGTCCTTCGATAAGTGCCGAAGTGATAAAGAATACCACTCAATCCATGACAAGAAGATTGCAGTACTGCACTAATACCAACGATCATCACTTCGAACACCTATAAATGGCCGTTAATGCCCCCTTTTTGACCTTCGCTGACCTTCATAAACCTTACTGTTACACATCATTGGATTCGTCTCGATAGCCGCTATCAGAAAATAAGCACCAAACTGTAGTATCCCATTTAAAAAAAATTGACCTTGATATCTCTGACACGACCCCACCCAGCAACAAAAAACCAACGTCATATTACGGCCCCCATTGTCCCATGCAACATTTGTCCCACAAACTTTCCAGCTACTGTCATACTTCCGGAGTTATTCTAGGTGGCAATAGTTAGTGACTCACCCTGTATATATACACACATCAAAAAAAGTTTTGCATCACCTCGGTTCCGAGAGTTCTGGATCCTCTACAGAAAACTGGATTAGAGATCAACATAAAAATTATTTCCGCCCTTTTTATTGCTCATGAAGACCACACATTCCATGTTGTACCACCATACAACGAGGCCTTCAGAGGTGGTGGACCAGAATGCTGTACACAGCGGTACCTCTAATACCCAGTAGCACGTCCTCTAGCATTGATGCATGCCTGAATTCGTCGTGGCACAAGTTCATAAATGCATTGTTGGTCCAGATTGTCCCACTCCTCAACGGCGATTCGGCGTAGATTTCTAACGGTGGTTGGTGGGTCACGTCGTCCATAAATAGCCCTTTTAAATCTATCCAAGGCATGTACGATAGGGTTCATGTCTGGAGAATATGCTGGCAACTCTAGTCTAGCGATGTCGTTATCCTGAATGAAGTTATTCACAAGATGTGTACGATGGGGGCGCGAATTGTTGTCCATGAAGACGTATGCCTCACCAATACGTTGCCGAAGTGGTTGCACTATCGGTCGGAGGATGGCATTTGTTGTGGGTTGGCAGGAGAGCCAACACCGGGGTAATAGAGGAAGCCGAAAGGCACGCGTTTTAGCTCACACAGGCTGGCGTGACGTCTGGAACAGGACAAGGAAATTAGACTTTAGAAAAACGGACGTAGCTGTTGGAATACTTAACTTTAATCCATTAATGATGAGCGCCGCTCTTGACTGTACATGATTCAGTATCAATAGTAACTGGTAATGACGCCTTGCTAGGTCGTAGCAAATGACGTAGCTGAAGGCTATGCTAACTATCGTCTCGGCAAATGAGAGCGTATTTTGTCAGTGAACCATCACTAGCAAAGTCGGCTGTACCACTGGGGCGAGTGCTAGGAAGTCTCTCTAGACCTGCCGTGTGGCGGCGCTCGGTCTGCAATCACTGATAGTGGCGACACGCGGGTCCGACGTATACTAACAGACCGCGGCCTATTTAAAGGCTACCACCTAGCAAGTGTGGTGTCTGGCGGTGACACCACAACATTCACGTATCGTACAGCCGTTACAGCGCCTTCCATCACCACCAGCAGCTAACGTCGGCTCCACATAATGCCACCCCACAACAGCAGGGAACCTCCACCTTGCTGCACTCGCTGTCTGAGACGTGTGTGTCTGAGACGTTCAGCCTGACCGGGTGGTCTCCAAACACGTCTCTGACGGTTTCTAGTTGAAGGCATATGTCACACTCATCGGTGACGAGAACGTGATGCCAATCCTGAGCGGTCCATTCGGCATGTTTTTGGGCCCATATGTACCGCGCTGTATGGTGTCGTGCTTGCAATGATGGACCTCGCCATGGACATCAGGAGTGAAGCTGCCCATCGTGCAGCATATTGAGCACAGTTTGAGTCGTAACACGACGTCCTGTGACTGTACGAAAAGCGTTATTCAACATGATGGCGTCGCTGTCAGGGTTCCTCCGAGCCATAATCCGTAGGTATCGGTCATCCACTGTAGTAGTAGCCTTTGGTCGGCCTGAACGAGGCATTTCATCGACAGTTCCTGTCTCTCTGTATCTCCTCCATGTTCAAACAACATCGCTTTGGTTCACTCCGAGACCCCTGAAAATTCCCTTGTTGAGAGCCCTTCCTGGCGCTAAATAATAACGCGTACGCGATCAAACCGCGGTACTGATAGTCTAGGCATGGTTGAACTATAGACAATACAAGCCGTGTACCTCCTTCCTGGTGGAATGACTGGAACTGATTGACTGTCGGACCCCCTCCGTCTAATAGGCGCTGCTCATGCATGGTTGTTTACATCTTTGGGTGGGCTTAGTGACATCTCTGAACAGTCAAAGGGACTGTGTCTGTGATACAATATCCACAGTTAACGTCTATCTTCAGGAGTTCTGGGAACCGGCGTGATGCAAAATTTTTTTTGATGTGTGTATATGAGAAAGCAGGGGAACACAACAGAAATTTCCCACTCTTGCCATACAAAACTCTCATTAACAAACGTGAGGTTAGTACTCCTCTGGAGCAGCGGCCTCCTCGGTATGTTAGTCTCTTAGCGCCACACTTGGTGGAGAGGTGAGTCATTGAACTGTATACACCAAAATTTTGGAGTGATTGCAATGGACGTTCCCAAGCCAGTCGAGCGGCACCATGGCATCATCCAATTTGATGTACACACAGCAAAGACAAAAATGTCATGTTCAGTTATTCTTTGCTGACGGCAGTGGTCGCATGGCATCCTCTGCTCTGCACTGAGCGAGGACATGGACCGGGTCTACCACCAAAAGCAAGGAGTAGGCCGCAGCCCAACTTCCGCGAAAACTATCTAACTCCCGGGGATGCTCGCTCCTTCTGATAGGTCCCACTGACCACTTCCCGCCGAGAAACTGATTCTGTGATCACATCAAAGTATACCTTCCTAGTACGAAAACCGCACAACTTTCCTCCTAGGCACACTTGTCCAGTACAATCAATAAAATGATGATGGAGTAATGGCAGAGAATAAACTAATTAGAATATCTATATGTAACCCTTCATCCCTCTTTCAAAAAGAATAAATCTGCTCAGATTGCAATGCTCGTTGGTCACCTGGTTTAGGCACCCCAGAAATTTACTATCTCAAACAACCACCAGAATCAGAAAAATGGCTGCTAATAGTCTTCCATCACAACACAGAAAATGGCAACGTGTCATATTGCCTCTTTGATTTATAATAACATTATTATGTGAGAAGAATTATGGGACCTAAAGCTTGTATATAAAATGTGCTAGCAAAATTAAAATAAAATATCAGGAAACTCCATTTTACATGTCATAAATATAATATTCACATAGTTGTGTTTTAGCCCAGGTTCACAGCACCGGCCTGAAACTAGGAGTATAGCCTTAATCGACTACACTAATCAAAATGTTTTGTATTATATAATGTAAAATCTGAGTGGAACATGTATATTTAGTGGACCAGTGCCCATCACTCTCAATGTCAGACACACGATATATGATTCACAACATCCCAGTTAAATATTTTGCTCAAAATGCAAGTGAAATTGAAAGCAGAACTACTTTTCTTTAAAAAAATAATCAGATATCATAAAATAATGTTTTCCCGCATCAGGGAGTCTGGATTACTCCAATACTGTTGCTTGTTTGCATAAAATGATGTAAGGGAAATTTGTCTTTAGTCAATTTACATCAGAATCTATAAACCAATGTAATCTAACATCGTGTCTTGTGTTCCTTACACTAGAACAGGCCTGTTAAATTATTTTTGCAATTTACAAGCGGTGTCATATATCCATCTGAGTGAAAAATGACACAAGATAAATGCAGTAATTTCAAAATGAAACCTCGTGGCACCTTAATGGACCAGATATTATTGTTATCTACTAAAAAGGACCTAGTGGGCCTAGTGATTAATAACTGTGAGCATATGTTACATCACGAGATGATGACGTCTACATGTTTACATTACAAAAATAAATGAGTGAGAAGAATTATTGGCTGTTCTTGTCGTTCCAAAGTTTTCAAAAATAGATTAATTATGGTTGGACATGAAATTGTTCTCCACAAGAATGGATTGTTTGTATATGGGTCTAATATGCAGGTTAATCGTAACAAATTTTTCTTCTGAGGCATAACTCAATTACAGCATTAGGTTGCGCCTAGCTGTGTTCCTTTGAATGGAATGTCACTTCTTTGGCTTAAAGTTCGCCAACGCCCGGTGATTGTTATCACCTGTAATCTTCTGACTGATACGGTGCTAACAACAGATGCGTGCCAGCAGTCCATTTCTGGATTAGCATGTGGGATGGTCGCTGAGCAGCGCCATCCCAAGAGGAGCGAAACCCTGTGCTTACCTTCTGTGCGAATCTCTCCTCTCGTCTGCCCACAGCCCATCTGCTACCGTAACACTCATAATACTCAATCTGCAAGTTTTGCCACTGTACACATCACAATAGCCTAATACTGACATGAAATCTTCCCCATGCGTGACAATTTAGAATGATGTCAATGTGCGGCTGTGAATGTAATAAAAGGACTTTAGCGTGATGTTTTTTTTTACCGTTAATTTAGTTCATCACATATCAATGCAATTCAAAAGATGGTTTTCACAGCAAAATTTAAGAGAATCTAATGCAGAGAATCTCTTTAGCCAGTCCTAAGCAAATCTCGTGGCCACCTTAATTTTACGTTTAACAATCGTCCACTACTTGCCCGTTGGTCTTTCCATATGAAAATGATAATTAGATGTGTGCTACACATGGCAAGTTCTGAAAAATTGGCGTAATTTAAATCAGACAACACGTTCTAGCAATATGAGCTAGAGATCGTAGAGACATGATATACAGGAAAACAAAACACCCGACAGAAATAGTGGTCCATATCGCCCAGAGCTCTCTAGGCAAAATCTCTCCATTAATAAAACGTCTAAACAATTCGGATAGTACCCCAGGGCATAATATGCAGCCTGCAGTAGGCTGAAATCTCGTAACATCGTCTGCAGTGCGTTCTATGACCATGAAGAACATAACATCTTCCCGATGCCCCACACTTAAAATCGCCTCTCAAGCCACAAAACAAACCGCTACACCCTTTAAAACTCTAATGAAAGTGGTAGAAACTAAAAAATTATCCAAAGAAAAATTTCCCTTCTCACAACAAAAAAACTTGTTTCACACAATATGTGGACAATACATCGACAGTAAGTAAAGTGAGGAACTGTAAAGAAATACAGTTTTAGAGGAACGCTACATCGCTTTATGTTACCTTACACGTTGCTTCCTTCATATTCCTGAAAGAGAACAAAAATACATTTTGTCCAGATTCGTCAGTGGTTGTCATTGATTATTATAGCTGCACTTCATTACCTAAAACATTTACAAAACAGGCATTACACTCATGCAGTATGGAATAAGCACGCCATGCAGTTGTGAAAAAGGCAAACGTCGGCACACAGACACTCACGTTCAACACAAAACGATCGGCGAGTGGTGTTTTTCGCCAAAAAGGCACATATACAGGGTGTTCACTTTAACTGAAGACATTTAAATATCTCGAAAACTACACATTGGATCAAAAAAGTAATAGTTCTAATTCGTTTGTTTCGGAAGGGGATATCCAATGATACCACACACGACCCTCCAGCCCACTTGGTGCGTGGGTGGCGAGGGACAACTTTGAAATCATCAATGGGAACTTCCACTTTTTTTTGCAGATTACGATTGTACGGAAAAAGTTTAGTCCGAAGCATTTGCTTTGTATCGCCACAGATGATCCGAGGAATAGCAATGGATGCACAGTCGTCATTTACGACATGCTACTCAAGAGCCCTTGGATATCCCCACCGTTACCTAACATGCTCATTCTCCCACACTGATACCTCTCCGTTACAACACTCGCTCCAATCCATCGTTCCTTATGTACTCATCGACATTTGTTAGAATTAACTTATATGCGTGAAGATCACTCTTTTCAACACAGAGCAGGGATGTCTTATGTTCTATTGGTATAGTGTTTATGAAGAGCTCAATCAGTAATGTAAGAGTTTCCGTTTTAGGATCTCGTCGAAAGATGTTGAGTAACTACGAAAGCGTGTTGCTGCCAGTGGCGGATCTTTTATGACGCTTAGACGCGCCCTACTTTGTTCTTCAAATGACAGGGTAAAAGCGCAGTAGGTAAGCCATTTCAGATAGGAAACAGGCCAAATCAGACACGAAAGATTCGAAAGAGATAGGAAACAAGCGCATTTTCGACTGTCGACGATCATTTAATGGTGCTGTTGTTAACGTATCATAATTTTTGAACCGTAATTGACATGAAATTCGTACACTGCAGGTGTCATACACCTCTGGAAACCTATGCAGTTTTTTTGTTACAAGGAATCGATGTTTTCTTTGGTGTGCAAGGTAGTAGTTTTATCGCTTTACAGTTTTACACCGTAGTTTATCGTAGAGAAACTTGCATGCAGAAAGTATGTCATGCGCTGGGGATATATTTCTTACATAGGAATATTAACAGCGTTGCATTAAGCGTGACCAATAGGTCAGAAGCCACACTGTTCTAGCGTTATAGTGTGTTTTAAATGTAGAACCGTGTAGCTTTAGGAATGCATGTGTTTACGCTCCGTGATCATATCTCTCTTACCAATACCTTCTCGGTACTGACCTCAGACACTAGAACAATACTTCTGATTGATATCAAAGTTGATTTACGTAAAATTCTTCAAACTACATCTGTCTGGGGCTCATCATGCATGAACTATATGTTTCTTCTTCATAACCATCTGTTATATCACCACAACACTCTCTATCTACTATACACCTGTAAGGGATGCTAAGTTCCTCGACATATGCACATCTGGAGGGATCTTGTGCACTTGGATAGGTGCCGTGAATAAGATTGGTGTGGAACAGTGTTCGCTGAATAGCAATTAATCGACTCGGTTCGCTCTGTTCCTTCACAAGACGTGGAATATAGTGGTCTACTGCAAATTAAATCGGCTACAGTGTTGCAGGGAGCGTTGGTCAAAGACAATGCAAGGAGATCTTTCAGTCTCTGGCTTTATCCTAAGAATGCGAGAATGCTCTGTGACACCCATCAGCATATGGAAAGATTTCCAATTGTAATCGTAAATTATGCCCTATGATCGAAGTGCTAGAAACATGTAGATCGCTGTCTAGTATACTTTGGTGTATATGTTCGAGAATTAAAAGTAGTGGAGGGGCTGTTTAGCAGTAATACAGAAACTGGGAAGGATGCTGCTGTGTCGTTGGTCACTGTTGAAAAACTGGTAAAATTGCTAAAATTCATCGCACTATCAAGAATGGTGCTTATTACAGTAGATCGGCGGTGTCTTTTCCACCCCAATTTGCCCACGGGCACTTTGTTAAATACCACATAATAACTGACTGACGTCACTAGTCTGAGGTGGAGAAAGAGTCTCGGTGGAGGGACAACACCTCCCCGAGATGGCCAGTGACGAAGCACTGATTGTCTACAAGACGACAATATGAGGCATCAATCGAAATGGCACACTGAGCCATCTGCTACCCCGTCACTGTCAAAGATGAGTTTAAATGGAGAGGTAATCAAACACCTTCGGACAGCTGTTTGGAAACGCTCCACAATGCCGCAAAACTCTTTCAGTTTCCTTATGTTGTCTTTTGTTTCAATCATCCAGTGTGTGTGTTGTCGGAGCAGTAGCAACATGATTTACTCTGGCCGATGTAGACTCTTCTGTGAGAGCTGTAAGTAGGTTGTTTAGGTTCTTATATTGGTAACGCCACGTAGCGCTCTGTATGAAAATCACTGGCTGTGCTGTGTGCAGTCTGTGGCTGGGTGGCATTGTTGGAATTTGCTGTTGTAGTGTTGGGCAGTTGGCTGTTAATAGCGCGTAACGTTGCGCAGTTGGAGGTGAGCCGCCAGCAGTGGTGGATGTGGGGAGAGAGATGGCGGAATTTTGAGAGCGGACGATCTGGACGTGTGTCCATCAGAAAGAGTAAATTTGTAATATTGGATATCATGGACTGATATATATATTATGACTTTTGAACACTATTAAGGTAAATACATTGTTTGTTCTCTATCAAAATCTTTCATTTGCTGACTATGCCTATCAGTAGTTAGTGCCTTCAGTAGTTTGAATCGTTTATTTAGCTGGCAGTAGCGGCACTCGCTGTATTGCAGTAGTTCGAGTAACGAAGATTTTTGTGAGGTAAGTGATTTGTGAAACGTATAGGTTAATGTTAGTCAGGGCCATTCTCTTGTAGGGATTATTGAAAGTCAGATTACGTTGCGCTAAAAATATTGTGTGTCAGATTAGTGTTGATCAGAATAGGTAAAGAGCGAAATGTCTGAGTACGTTCAGTCCTGCTCAGCTGTTTGAAAATCAAATAACGTAAGGGGTTTACCAGCACAATCATTCATAAATTTTTCTAAGGGGACGTTTCAGAGCCAAGGGAAGAAACATGTTAATGTCATTTTAGAATCTAACACAGACCTCGAAGTCGTTGTGGAAAAAACAAAATGTATTGCTGTGTACGTAGCAGTAGTAATGCACTGTATGGACGTGTTACAGCAGAAAAAACTATGTATCTGTCAAGGAAACAGGGACCCACTGATTTGACTGATAGTCTGTGAGGATATGGTCCTCCTACAGTACAGGTGACGAAACTTTACACAGGTCTCTGCATGCGACTTTGATCACTGGCCACTTGCTCCAAGGGATCAATACCTGTAAATTTTATAGGATCACCGCACATGTTTGATGCCAGCACACAGACGGTATTTGTTTTCGACATATATGAATCAGAACACAGGGACATGGTAAGATCTTACCGAGTTCTCTGCTGGATGAAATAGCCGAGCTTTTATAGTTCGTAGTTTTTCTCTGTTTGATGGTACAAAATAGTGATTATAGACACAGTGTTTGGGTGACAGACGTGAATGCATCCTAAGAGCTGCAGATTTTTTTAAACTGGTAGACCTATGTCAGGGTGGAATTTCTTATAACTAGTGTATACGTCGAAGCTGCAGCAGCATGTTTCGCTGTGCACTGCAGCTGGTTGCAAGGCCGATCGTGAGGCTTCGGTGACCGGAAGTAACAGCTTAGCTCAGCCTGTGACATTTACGAAGAATGTGCCAACCTGCCTGATCTTGCCCACGGCAACAAGAACTGGGGAACTGACCAGTGTGGTGGGTGAGAGCAACAGAAGCGGACGTGTGTGTGTTGTGTGAGAGAAGATTCAAAATCGTGGGTGTTTGCACTGGACGTATTCATAGCATTCGAATTGCTACCATTCCAGTCATCCCCAAATGCCCTCCGTGGCCGGGGGTAGTCCACTGTGTCATACACGCGCGTCCACGACTGCGGCTGTGATCACGGCGGTAATTTTCACCGACCTCTGAACGTCGGCGCTGGCGGCGTATGAGGCATTTGGCCCACTGGGTGTGGATATCTGCGAGGTGAGTCCGAGGGACGTTCTAGTGTTTCAGCAATCTTTGACATCTGCCCACGGTAACTACTGCTATGGGCTAGATCGCGGTTTAAATGTCTAGTGTTTAGTGTGTCTCAATACATCGCAGTGAACTGTGCCTTCCAGTGGTATTGTCTCTTTCTATCATGTAGTAGGCCCTTTCCTCCCTCCTTCCGAATGTCGCAGAGAGAACCAATTTAGAAGTTCTATAGTGCTTTAAAAACCCAATCGCGACTTCAAAGTCCCGACTAATACCGATCTCTGACACCTAGCCACGACAAATACTATTACTACGGATTGAATGACGGCTTAAGTGTGTCATGTTTCGTGCTTCTCAATACATCCCAGTGGACTGTGTCTTGCAGTGGTATTTGTTGTTGTCGCTACCCTATCATGTGGAAGACCCTTCCTCCTCCTTCAGAATGTAGAGGAGAGGACCAATTTAGGTATTCTGTAGTGCTTTAAGATATCAGTTACAACATCAGATTTCTGATTGATCAATTTATTGTTTCAGATAGTTGTTTTATGAGCACGCAACTGTCCAGCTCCTTCCGCAAACTTTTTAGCGACGTAGCATGCAACTAAGCTGAAATTTGAAATTTTCAGCTACTTCCACCGTGATGGACTTCCTACCAAATGACCGAACTGTACCGGTAGCCACCGATAGGAGGAAAGAAGGGAAAAAAAGACCACTAGGGTTTGGATACCAGGTCGTTGCAGCATCGAATCTTGCCAAATATTCCAATCCTTGTATCCACCAACCGCAAGCAAGGAAAAATTGTCCCACACAATGGTTATCAGTTTAATTAATTAGTCAATCGATCTGACAGAGTGAGGGAATATTTCCGAAAACGCCCATAGCTGGATGTTTACCAGGTAAACGCTACCATGTTTGCTGTTCAATCCGACGATCACTGGCGCGCTACAGGATGACAGAGAGAGAGAGAGAGAGAGAGAGAGAGAGAGAGAGAGCAGGTGTTTCCACATGAATTTCTCGGGTATCAAATATCAAAGGGTTGCCACCAGCTGTCGCTTTTGTTTGGGTATAAGGACGACATGTGGTCTGTCAGCGGACCGGCGCGTGGCGGGACGCTGTGTGCAGTAGTGTCAGCAGGCACTCTGTGTGGGTCAGCGGACAAGGACGGTGAATGGTGGGTGCTTCGCGATCGAAAGATTTTTAACTGTGTAATTACGTCTAATGACTGTTTCCTGACACTATTGCTTGTGCAATCGGAATAAAAAAAGCATTCGATTTAATTACTTCTTTTACGTGTATTTTATGGGACCTGCATCTTCCCAAACAGCAGAGGATGATAAGCAAGAGAGATTCAAAGCCTGCAAAATAAATTTTCTATAAATAAGCTTTGCTATGGATTTGAATTTCCTTCCTCTCCAGCACAGCGCCGCCAATTTCCACGGGTGAGGTGTGGGGGAGGGGGAGGGGAATGTTACGGAATTTACTAGAGGTGGATGGGTTAACTTTGTCCCACTACTGTTCGACTACTACTGTTCGAGACCTGCATATTAAAATGTGGATTGGGCAGTTTAAGGACAGCCTGGCGAACTCCCGGATATTTCGAAAGAAGTTGGAGTTCATGAGCAGAAACATGAGCGGGCATGTAATAGCGAAAATTTTACCAGACAGCAATACACTCTTCAGCCTCCACAGAATTTTAATAGAAAATTTCCTATCTGAATAGGCTTTCATATCACTCTCCTGCGCTTTTGTCCTGTAATTTCTGCTTGTCTCCTACGTGCTTCAGCATTTTCTAGCATCTGTTTGAGCTACAGTGGAACGTTCCCCATGCTTACGACATTCAAGCTGCTCTGCGTCACGGTCGCCTTGTTGCACAAACTATGTTAATTTTGCGGTGTTCGGGTTTTGGTGTAGTTTCTTGGGTTTCAGGCAACAGAACTGCTTCTGACGCATCGCCCTCAGGAAATTCTGACAAGATTTCCTCCGATTCCACTGAATCTCTTTGGCTAACAATATTCCTTGCCTTTATAGGTCATTCTCCATTAGCCATTACATGTTTTAACAGTGTAATCGCAGAGCTACCGCACAGAGAACCATCGACAGGAAAAATTAAATATTCTAAATGAGTCCAAACACAAAAAGTCTTCGCACACAGCATAAATTTACCCGAATTAAATCCTCCGAAATATAAGCACACACAAAAAGACACAAATTACAAATATCACACTCTTCGCAAGTACCATGCTATTATATGCTGCACCGTTTGATTAATGCTCAAGCAAATATAAAGTTGGACAAAAGGTAACAGTCGGTACGACTTTTTGCCTCCCAAGATGTATGTCACTGTGCTGACCTAACTGCAAGCTATCAAAAGAAACTAAAAGTAAGATCTTGGATAAGGACCGACGTACAAGTTGTGATTTCTGTCATAAAGATCGTTAGCTGTAGTAACTTGTGGCAACGCAGTTATAAGCTACAGGCCGTGAGGAAACCAAAGCCAGTCTGTCTTGTCAATAAGCGAATCTATATTCATAGAAGACGACCCAGAGCAATGTTCGTTCCAGTCTCTGAATTTTTAAGTAACTGATGGTTAGTTTGACTCCTGTGCACAAAAAAAGAAACAATTTCACAGTGCGACCAACAGTTTAAGAATACAATGGGTGATATTTGTTGCAGAGCTGAATAGTAATAACTGTAGGAATAAAATTTTGACAGAATGCTCTGGGACGACGTTAAGTGGAATGTGTCTGCTGGGTACACAACAATATGCCACCAATGTCAACACTTGGAAGAACTGAAGTAATTAGAGACAGGGAGGTTATTCTGTCATGGTGAGCGAGAGAGGACGCCAGGAACCCTTGATTCAGCACTTAGACAACAGTGCAAATTAGACAAAATGTTCTTCTGTAATAAAGCTAGTTCCATCTAGGGATGACACAAGAACGCCTTTCAGGTGGCAAACTTTGCGTAAAAAAACGCTCTGAAGTCCTGAAGTTAAACATTAGACGAGCCAAGAGCGCTGACCATCTCAGAAAACCGGAGCACATTTGGTTATCCATATTGGGTATTAATGTCATCGACTGCTATACAATCCTCACTTTCCTTCGACTCACTCTCAGAGTTATGACATTCCATCTGCAACACGGATACCATCGGAAGGCCAGCTCTACTAGTTGCACGATGCCTTAGTGAATACGATGAAGAGTCTACAGCCATCTCTACCTTAGGGTCCACTGATCCAAGTCCTCAGCCATCCAGCTGTGGAGGGAACTTCGACTCTGCCAGTCACAGCCACGAGTGACTGAAGATAACGGACAGGCCGATTTTCTGCGAATGAAGAACGTATCTGCCTATCTGTGAGCTGTCAAGTTTGGGAGCAGAGTGCCAATGCTGTCAGTCCTTGGCAGCATTGCCACTGCCACGCCAGGACTGCTTCTCAGGTTGTCCTTCTTGCCCCTGTTGGGTCTTCCGCCTACACATCATCTTGATAGCTGACAACAGGGGCATGCAGATTTCAGGGGCTGAACCTAAGTGCATCTTCACTCAGAGAGAGCGCTGAAGCTATGACAGAAGTCCACTGCCACGCTGGGCTGCAGCGATGCGTCGGCTGCCGTACCTACCCACAACGGGCACACGTGCACTGACCTCTGACAGTCACTGAGTCTGGCTGCAAATTCCTCGCCAAGCGCCGGTGTTCTGCTCTGCGCCGTCATGAAACATGGCTCGGCTGCCACTAGGTAGCGCCAGGTAAAAGAGTGAATGTCAAACTCTTGCCAACTTAACTGACTGATGTCTCATGAGTGTCCTGGCGCTTCACTGGACTTCATCACTGCACCTTCACTTGTCTATCCTACACTCATGCAAGACACTGCATCTGGCGAGCTCCAAAAAATCTGATGTGCATAAGAGGTTGTGGTATGCTGCATTAGTACCAGACCAGTCAGCAGTCCTACACGTCGGTCGCCAGACCTTCTGACATCGTCTGTCCCTGTCGTCGAAGAGCCGTACCGGCACGTCAGCGGCCGTCAACATTTGTCATTATGTAGAGTGGTATGTGAACAACTTTTGTTGGCCTGCTTTTCCTTTTATATTATTTTGGGCTGTGTTGGGTGGAAAGATCTGCATATGAACTTGAAATTGACATTGTACGTTGTAGAGCTACCTTGGTATGAGTGCATTTGTTAGTGCAAATTGCCTACATCAGGGGCAGGTATGCCCTCAGGGCAGACCTATTGTTCCCCTTTAATTCACAGGTACGTAAACTATTGTTCTGCAAAGTGGTTTTCCATGTCGCTGCACTGAAACTATTGTCGCCCCCACCCTCTACCCCTTACCCCAACCCTCTCCACCCTCACTGCAACAAGTACACTTTCAGGTCTGAGTCAACCTATTGCTCTGTTAAGTGCTTTTCCACGTCACCCCCATTTCCTTTTGATTGACAAGCACTTAACCTATTGCCTCCCACCCTTTCCACCTCCCTCAACCCCTCCGCCAAACCCCATTCCCCATCAAAGCTACAGGTACACTTTCAGGTCTGAGTTATTGGAATAGGCCCCCCTCTCACTCTTATGAATTTGATTGACTACTAATTAAATCGATCAATTAATTAACGTCTCTGGTGGGAATGTGCCACACACACACCCCCCACATGCCGCGCCCCCCTACCTGGCGAGAATTTAAATTTCCTCAGATTTTTCACGAGTGCCACGCCCACCTGGACTTGGACTGAAATAGTTGAGGTCTCCACCACGATCCTCAACCAACCGCCACGTCCCCTTACCAACCCATTTTGGCGGGCAACGTGCACTAACGTGTACTAACGTGCACTAACGTGTACTAATGTGCACAGTGATTGATGCAAGTGCCACACCCCCCTGGTAGGAAGAAAAGGGGATTTTGGCCACCACCACTAACCTAAGTCATCTGACCGCCACCTCTTCCTAGGAATTGGCGGGGAAAAGCCTCAGTTGATCGATCATTAGGAGGGAATTCGATTGCTCTGTCTGGAATATTGTTTAAACAATTTAGACAATGTATGGAATACATGAAAGCGGTATAATGTTTAGTTATTAAAAAATCTGTTTGTGGGGGTTGCATTTCTCTTGCTCATCATTCTCGGCTGTTTGGAAGCGTGTAGGCCTTGTAAGAAGCACTTACATGGGGCAAACATGTTGCATAACCTAATGTTAGCAATGTGCTCTGGGTGTCTTAACCTAATATTTGGGCCTTTGTCGGCACTTACCAATTGTTCTGTTAATTGGTTTCCCATGTCAAATGGCTCTGAGCACTATGCGACTTAACGTCTGAGGTCATCAGTCGCCTAGAACTTAGATCTACTTAAACCTAACTAACCTAAGGACATCACACACATCCATGCCCGAGGCAGGATTCGAACCTGCGACCGGAGTGGTCGCTCGGCTCCAGACTGCAGCGCCCAGAACCACTCGGCCACTCCGGCCGGCAGTTTCCCATGTCACCACACTTAAAATATTTACCACCATTGACACCAAATTAAGGAATTAGTTATGTCCTCCCACCATTTTCCAGCACACTTTTCGATTTTCATATGCTTTTCAACGTCATTTCTGGCGCATTCCTCCTTGTCACCCACCCCCATAAACTTTGGTACTGTGTTTTACATAAAAATTATGCACATTAACGTAGTGTTCTGCACATGACCTGCTCTTCTACTCCAAGTCACCCACTCACGCACTCCCTCCCATTAACTACAGTACCGCTAACACCACATTAATATAAAAAATTATGCAAATTAATTAAATCGATATTATTGACATGGATGGAGTAGTTTCTCTTAATTTTGCAGCATCCTATTCGTCGGTGAAATCGATGGAATACAGTTTAATCAAAAGATTACTAATTAAAAAACACATCCCGCCACTCGACGCCCGACGCCGACGCCGCCCTCGCCACAGCCGCCGCCGCCGCCGCGAGCCACCACCAGGCACAAGCCAACGCGAGCCATCGCTGTCACACAGCTGCAGGTGAAAGCTGGGTCTATTTTTGTGTATACAGTTAGAATTCTTCGAGTGTTACACAGACGTTACAGAACTCCAAGGCGCGCTGACGCAGGTCCCATACGCGATGACGCATAGCTGTGGTATGCTGCAGCACCGAGAGAGATGTTCCAATGCTTCCCACAGTGGCACATGGCACATTGGTCCTAGTGCGACATGAGACACGTGTTTAACGCTGCTTAACTGCCCAGCATGACCGAAACAACGCCGTGAAGTGCACGCACGTAGCTACAAACCTTTCCATCTCATCTGACAAGAATCTCAATCTTATACTGATGTCATGTGACTAAGGAAAAAACCGAGTTGACCTCGCGGAAATTGTATAGTGTCTGAGAAATAGTTAACACTAGCTTTCTTGATGTCTGAGCTTGTATGAACGAAACTTCATCCCCTAACACAACCTGTTTACGAAAATAACGCAGAATAACGTCGAATGCAGTCTTCTTGACAGACCTAACGTGGTACCCAGTCCATCAGGTGTTACCCTTCCTGCTTTCAACACACACAAACGTTTCTTCCACTATGTAGAGGCTACTATATCCCAGCACAAAGGCTGTGAATGAATCGAGCATTATTATTGGCTCTCACCGAATTTACCCGCTGAATTACTGGTGCCCCTGGCATCGAAGCACCGTCTGCCTTTTTTCCTTCTGCAGACGAGACTTTCAGCGGTTATTTTACATAGTTCGCCATATTGTGATGGCAAATAAATCTTACAAACTACCATACAAATCGTCAAATACGGAAAGACTCTTACCCATTTACACTACTCCCCCACCGAGGACAGGAGATTGAATGTTAGAACGTGAAACCGACCTGCGACCCATCAATGCATCACCGGGTACACTACATAATGTCAAATATGGAAAGACTGGTTCTCATTTACACTGCTCTCACATTGAGGACAGGAGCCTTTACCACTGAGGACAGAAGCTTGAATATTAGAACGTGAAACCGACCTGTGACCCATCAATACATCACTGCATACTCTACATAACGTCAAATCGGAAAGACTCCTTCTCATTTACATTGCTCTCCCACCGAGACAGTAGCCCGAATATTATTGCGCGGAACTTACAAGATAACGGAGCGAAATTTTGATTTGTTATTACAAATTTAAGGTTTTCATATGACTCACCCTCGTATGTTCTCTCTTACTGATACCTTCCAGGTACCGATCCTAGACTCTAGAACAATACTTTAGAATTGACGGCTTGGCTGATTTACGTAAAAATACGTCGAAGTCTAGCCGTCTCGATCTCCATCACGCATAAAAATCAGTTGTTTATTGTCGTTCTCAACCATCTGCTATTACATAACGACACTGTGAAATCTGTTACTATACATCAATAAGGAGTGCTGAGGGTGCACTGGTCGCTCGTTGGGAGTGGACGATTTGTGTTCGTCGGCTGCAGGAAAGTGTCTAGTGCTGTGAGGAGTATATACAGTACTGTCCGTCTTCGCAGTATATGTACAAATGATGTAAAAGGGACGATTTTGTTTGGCACAGGTTATGAATTGTACGTTTACTACATCGACACGGTATGCGGTGATATATTGTCGGATCGGAGATTGATTCCGTGCTTTAATATTCGGGCTCCTGTCTCGGTGGGAGAGCAGTGTAAATGAGTAGGAGTCTTCCCGTATTTGACGTTATGTATGGTATGCAGTGATGTATCGATGGGTCACAGGTCGGTTTCACGTTCTAATATTCAAGCTCCTGTCCTCGGTGGGGGAGCAGTGTAAATGAGTAAGAGTCTTTCCGTATTTGACGATTTGTATGGTGGTTTGTAAGATTTACTTGCCAGCGCAATATGGCGATCTGTGTAAAATAACCGCTGAAAGTCTCGTCTGCAGAAGGAAGAAAGGTGGACGGTGCATCGATCTCAGGGGCACCAGTAATTCGGCGGGTGAATTCGATAACAGCCGATCATAATGCTCGATTCATTCACATCTTTTGTGCTGGGATATAGGAGCCTCTACATAGCGTTTGTGTGTGTTGAAAGCAGGAACGGTGAACACGATGGATTGGGTACCACGTTAGGTCCATGAGGAAGACTGCATTCAACGTTATTGTGCGTTATTTTCGTAAACAGGTTCTGTTGGGGGAAGAAGATTTCGTTCATACAAGCTGAGACATCAAGAAAGCGAGCGTTAACTACTTCTCAGACACTATACAATTTCCGCGAGGTCAACTCGGTTTTTTCCTTAGTCACATGACATCAGTATAAGATTGAGATTCTTGTCAGATGAGATGGAAAGGTTTGTAGCTACGTGCGTGCACTTCACGGCGTTGTGTCGGTCATGCTGGCAGTTAAGCAGCGTTAAACACGTGTCTCATGTCGCACAAGGACCAATGTGCCATGTGCCACTGTGGGAAGCATTGGAACATCTCTCTCGGTGCTGCAGCATACCACAGCTATGCGTCATCGCGTATGGCACCTGCATCAGCGCGCCTTGGAGTTCTGTGACGTCTGTGTAACACTCGAAGAATTCTAACTGTATACACAAAAATAGACCCAGCTTTCACCTGCAGCTGTGTGACAGCGATGGCTCGCGCTGGCTTGTGTCTGGTGGTGGCTCGCGGCGGCGGCGGCGGCTGCGGCGAGGGCGGCGTCGGCGTCGGCGTCGGGCGTCGAGTGGCGGGATGCGTTTTTTTATTATCAATCTTTTGTTTAAACTGTATTCCATCGATTTCACCGACGAATAGGATGCTGCGAATTAAGAGAAACTACTCCATCCATGTCAATAATATCAATTTAATTAATTTGCATAATTTTTATATGAATGTGGTGTTAGCGGTACTGTAGTTAATGGGAGGGAGTGCGTGAGTGGGTGACTTGGAGTAGAAGAGCAGGTCATGTGCAGAACACTACGTTAATGTGCATAATTTTTATGTAAAACATAGTACCAAAGTTTATGGGGGTGGGTGACAAGGAAGAATGCGCCAGAAATGACGTTCAAAAGCATGTCAAAATCGAAAAGTGTACCAGAAAATGGTGGGAGGACATAACTAATTCCTTAATTTGGTATCAATGGTGGTAAATATTTTAAGTGTGGTGATATGGAAAACTACTTAACAGTACAATTGCTTAAATGCTGAAAAAGCCCCAAACATTAGGTTAAGACACCTAGAGTACAGTGCTAACATTAGGTTATGCAACACGTTTGCCCCATGTAACTACTTCTTACAAGACCTATATGCTTCCAAACAGCCGAGAATGATGAGCAAGAGAAATCCAACCTCCACAAATAGATTTTTGAAATAAATAAACAATATACCATTTCCATATATTCCATACATTGTCTAAATTTTTGAACAATATTCCACACAGAACAATCGAATTCTCTCCAAATGATCGATCAACTGAGTCCTTTTCCCGCTAGTTCCTAGGAAGAGGTGGCAGTCAGATGACTTAGGTTAGTGGAGGTAGCCAAACTGCCCTTTTTGCCACCAAAATTCAAACATCTAGCTAGGGGGGTGTGGCACTTGCATCAAGCGCTATGCATGTTACTACACATTAGTGATTGTTAGTACACGTTAGCCCGCCAACATGGGTTGGTAAAGGGACGTTGAGGGTCATGGTGGAGACTTTCACTATTTCAGTCCATGTCCAGGTGGGCGTGGCACTCGCGAAAAGCATGAGGAAATTTGAATTTCCCACCTGGAAGAGGGTGTGGTATTTGGGGAGTAGCACTTTCCCACCAGAGAGGTTAATTGATTGATCAATTAATTAGTAGTCAATCAAATTGGTAAGAGTGAGAGGGGGGGCCTATTCCAAGAACTCAGACCTGAAAGTGTATGTGTAGCAGCTAGCCGGCCAGTGTGGTCAAGCGGTTCTAGGCGCTTCAGTCTGGGACCGCGCGACCGCTACGGTCGCAGGTTCGAATCCTGCCTCGGGCATGGATGTGTGTAATGTCCTTAGGTTAGTTAGGTTTAAGTAATTCTAAGTTCTAGGGGACTGATGACGTCAGCAGTTGACTCCCATAGTGCTCAGAGCCATTTGAACCCATTTTTTGTAGCAGCTAGGGAGGAGGGGGACAATAGGTTAAGTGCAGCGACATGGAAAACCACTTAGCTGAACAACAGATTAAATACCTGTCAATCAAAGGAGAACAATAGGTCTGCCCATGAGTGGATACCCACCTCTGAGTAGGCGACCTGAACTAACAAATTGCCTTTGTACGAAGATAGCTCTACTACTATTGTGTAGGCTACAAGAATCTGCAGACGTTTCACAGTTCTAGTGTAACTGCAGCTGAATAGGTGCCAGTGTTGTAATTTATCGTGGCATTATTAACGTGCACTAAGGCAGTGCTAGTAACGTGTGAATCTTGTAGAAGGTTTGGCCATGAAGCGTGGCAGTGCACTGAATTGAGCTGGGCCTGATAAGTTGGAAAGATTAATATAGTTGCTTTTGCTTATCGATAGTATGTCAGTGTACTAGGTACCCACCTGTTCTATATTGTAAGTCGAAATGCTGGTTAATACAACGACTAGAAGGGTGTGTGGTAGCTATGAGTGAAACCTTTGAAGTTGCGAAAATGGTTCAAATGGCTCTGAGCACTATGGGACTTAACTACTGTGGTCATCAGTCCCCTAGAACTTAGAACTACTTAAACCTAACTAACCTAAGGACATCACACACATCCATGCCCGAGGCAGGATTTGAACCTGCGACCGTAGCGGTCACGCGGTTCCAGACTGTAGCACCTATAACCGCACGGCCACTCCGGCCGGCGGAAGTTGTGAAACATCAGGTAGCTACATTACACAAGGATAAAACAGAATGAAGTCGGGCTAGTGAAGAAATGTAGAAAGAGCTAGAGGCGTTATGTACTGTGACTGGATTGACAGAATCAGAGGGAGGGGATACTAAGACCGTAGTAAACATACCTGTCCCATTAATTAATTCTGTGGTAGCTAGTGACATTATGTCTTTTCTGGGAAAGTATACGAGGATTTATAGCCTTTTTGCATGATAAAATGGCAGCAGTTCGTTTAGGGAATTGGTCTGATGCGACATGTCTGTCTATGGATAATTTACAGCTAACAGGTGATGCTAAAACGTGTATCCCATACCATGAAATTCTTGGTAAAACTCAGACATTTGACCAGTTACCCAAAAGGCTTTCCCACATTATCGCAAGCAAAATAGTGCCAAGTTTTTCAGGGTAATGAGTCAATAGAGGCATTCTCTGACAGAATTCGTAAGCTAAACTCGCAGACTTACGAATTGACACACAATACAGAGGCTGAAAGCGCTCTCTTGTAGGAAGCAGAGAATGAAGCCTTAGATGTATTCCGAAGGGGTATTTCAGCGGACATGTCGAGACAGGTGTGGATGGAAAATCCTAGTGATTTGTCCTCATCTATTTGAATTGCCACACACCTGGACGAGATAGATATTCCGACTAAGAAACAGAATTACTGTGGTTTCTTCTCTTCTGATGTTAGATGCTAGAAATATGGATGAGGGGGCCATGTGAAGAGGTAATGTCACCAGCCACAGTGCTTTGAATGTGATGAGGCTGGGCGTAAGGCACATGACTGCAAGGGTAAGTGTGGTGTCACCGCCAGACACCACACTTGCTAGGTGGTAGCTTAAATCGGCCGCGGTCCATTTAGTACATGTCGGACCCGCGTGTCGCCACTGTGTGATCGCAGACCGAGCGCCACCACAAGGCAGGTCTCGAGATACGGAATAGGACTCGCCCCAGTTGTACTACGACTTTGCTAGCGACTACACTGACGAAGCCTTTCTCTCATTTGCCGAGAGACAGTTAGAATAGCCTTCAGCTAAGTCCATGGTTACGACCTAGCAAGGCGCCATTAGCCTTACATAGTTTGATAGTGATCGTATGAAATGTCTCATCAAGAACGTTGTATTCACAACAAGGATAAATAAAAGTTAAATATTCGAGGAGCTGCATACTTTTCTTATTAGCATTCAATACTTATCCTGTTCCAGAATTCACGCCCGTCTGCGTTAGATAGCGTGCATTTCGGCCTCCTCTATCTACAAGGTGTTGGCACATTTGCCAACACATCAGTAAGAAACAGGATAAGCTCAATAGAAAGCAGTGTTTGTTAAATGAGAATGAAAGTGCCTTAACCGTCAAAGATCATTCCCAATAAAATCGTACACTGCAAGACCATGTGCAGAGACAGATTGTTGCTGTTGCAAGGAATAATGGAAAACATAAATTGTTGGTAGACATTAGTGTATATGTGCCAGTTAGTCTGGACCTCTCAGGTAGGAAGAGACACGGTATAGGTTACCTGAAGTGGGTAACAATGAGATGAAATCATTGGGGACAACACTACTCACTTTTAGCATTGGGGCTGAAAGCTTTAAGGAGCCTACGCAACTGTTGCCACACATTAGTGAGGAGTACTGTGGAATTCTGAGACTTGATTTTCTGAATAAACATCGCATTATAAATAATCTTTTGCGATGTATCCTCGAACTTGGTAGAACAATGTCGCAAGATGCGCCTATCAAGAAGATGTTACCAACTAAATTGCGTACACCTACACTAAATGTTAAGTCACAGGATAACATACCATAAGGTGCAGGATAACTGATCTGGGCTGGTATAGGTACTGACTTAGTGGGAGAATTGTTGTGCATGCTAGATGTAGTGGACTGGCCAGAGAGCCAATCCACTATGACCGGTAGCCGAAAGGCACGCGCTTAAGCTCACGCAGGCTGGCGCGAGGTCTGGAACAGTTAAGGGAATTAATAGCAGCAAATAAAGTACGTAGTTGATGTAATACTTAACTTTAATCCATAATTGGTGTACATCGGTCTGACGGTACAGGCATCACAAGTTAAATATCTATTGATAATGGCGCCTTGCTAGATCGTAGCAAATGACGTAGCTGAAGGCTATGCTAACTATCGTCTCGGCAAATGAGAGCGTATTTGTCAGTGAACCTTTCTTAGCAAAGTCGGCTGTACAACTGGGGCGAGTGCTAGGCAGTCTCTCTAGACCTGCCGTGTGGCGGCGCTCGGTCTGCAATCACTGATAGTGGCGATACGCGGGTCCGACGTATACTAACGGACCGCGGCCGATTTAAAGGCTACCACCTAGCAAGTGTGGTGTCTGGCGGTGACACCACACTAGAGCCATTGGCTTGTAGCAAAGAGTTAGTCATACTTTATGGTGTCCAGGAGCACAGTACACATTAGAGATATAGATGAAGAATTTATGGTTCTTATGGGCTTGGACAATTTTCTCATAGATGAGAATAGTCTGCCAAAGGGCCTAATGACTGCCATTCTGAGTGTCTTGAAAGAGGACGATGTTAATAGACTGAGTGATGACCACAAGCATACAGTTAGCAATTTTGCACTACAAATTCAAACACCTTCAAGGACAGGAAAGACATGGAAGCTTCACTGCATAAACTCATGAATTTGTTCAATCCAGTGTGCCCACTATCAGCGACACTTATCACACAGCATAGTATATCAACAGGAAGCAACGCTCGAGCGTATAAGAAACCATGCAGAGTCCCAGTGCAGTTACAACCCCTGATGGAGGAATTCATTGACCTGCAGTTTGCTGATAGAATCAGTGAGGAGAGTGATAGCCCCTGGAATGTGAACATTGTCACTGTTCCCAAAAAAACATCAGATGGTGCCAAGAAATACAGGTTCTGTCGTGATTATTGAATGAAAGACCATCACTGATGTGCATCCTATCCCGAACATTGCAAAGGTACTCAACAATCTGGGTCAATGTAAATATTTCATGACCATGGATTTAAGGAGTAGCTACCAGCAGTAGGGGGACAAGGTTCGTGCCAGCGCACGTTGCATTGTTGCCAAATTTATTCAAGATGGCAGCGATGACGTCATCGAAAATGGCGGCATGTAGACTTCGCAACATCGCACGACGTCATCCAAGATGGCGGATTTTGGCGGGAGAATAGTCCAAATGTGCTATGTCCACTAACCTAACCTAAAAAAAATGGAGGGAATTCTGAAGTTTGGCGGGAAAATAGTCCATTTGTGCTACGTCCACTAACCTAAGCCTCCAGAAGAAAAAATGGTGGGAAGTTTGAATTCCAACAGGATAATGCATGCAAAGACCGTACTTGTCTTTTTATTATTATTGACTATCATTCATTAACATTCATTATTATTTATTATCCTTTATTATTATTTATTATCATTTATTATTATTTATTATAATTGACCTGCCTTACTAGAAAATTCCCAACAAATTCAAATTTCAACACGATAATGGCTGCAATGGTAAGACAGAGATTTAGGAACCAGGTTTTAAATTGTAAGACATTTCCAGGGGCAGATGTGGACTCTGACCACAATCTATTGGTTATGACCTGTAGATTAAAACTGAAGAAACTGCAAAAAGGTGGGAATTTAAGGAGATGGGACCTGGATAAACTAAAAGAACCAGAGGTTGTACAGAGATTCAGGGAGAGCATAAGGGAGCAATTGACAGGAATGGGGGAAATAAATACAGTAGAAGAAGAATGGGTAGCTTTGAGGGATGAAGTAGTGAAGGCAGCAGAGGATCAAGTAGGTAAAAAGACGAGGGCTAGTAGAAATCCTTGGGTAACAGAAGAAATATTGAATTTAATTGATGAAAGGAGAAAATATAAAAATGCAGTAAATGAAACAGGCAAAAAGGAATACAAACGTCTCAAAAATGAGATCGACAGGAAGTGCAAAATGGCTAAGCAGGGATGGCTAGAGGACAAATGTAAGGATGTAGAGGCCTATCTCACTAGGGGTAAGATAGATACCGCCTACAGGAAAATTAAAGAGACCTTTGGAGATAAGATAACGACTTGTATGAATATCAAGAGCTCAGATGGAAACCCAGTTCTAAGCAAAGAAGGGAAAGCAGAAAGGTGGAAGGAGTATATAGAGGGTCTATACAAGGGCGATGTACTTGAGGACAATATTAGGGAAATGGAAGAGGATGTAGATGAAGATGAAATGGGAGATATGATACTGCGTGAAGAGTTTGACAGAGCACTGAAAGACCTGAGTCGAAACAAGGCCCCCGGAGTAGACAATATTCCATTGGAACTACTGGCGGCCGTGAGAGAGCCAGTCCTGACAAAACTCTACCATCTGGTGAGCAAGATGTATGAAACAGGCGAAATACCCTCAGACTTCAAGAAGAATATAATAATTCCAATCCCAAAGAAAGCAGGTGTTGACAGATGTGAAAATTACCGAACTATCAGCTTAATAAGTCACAGCTGCAAAATACTAACACGAATTCTTTACAGACGAATGGAAAAACTAGTAGAAGCCAACCTCGGGGAAGATCAGTTTGGATTCCGTAGAAACACTGGAACACGTGAGGCAATACTGACCTTACGACTTATCTTAGAAGAAGGATTAAGGAAAGGCAAACCTACGTTTCTAGCATTTGTAGACTTAGAGAAAGCTTTTGACAATGTTGACTGGAATACTCTCTTTCAAATTCTAAAGGTGGCAGGGGTAAAATACAGGGAGCGAAAGGCTATTTACAATTTGTACAGAAACCAGATGGCAGTTATAAGAGTCGAGGGACATGAAAGGGAAGCAGTGGTTGGGAAGGGAGTAAGACAGGGTTGTAGCCTCTCCCCGATGTTGTTCAATCTGTATATTGAGCAAGCAGTAAAGGAAACAAAAGAAAAATTCGGAGTAGGTATTAAAATTCATGGAGAAGAAATAAAAACTTTGAGGTTTGCCGATGACATTGTAATTCTGTCAGAGACAGCAAAGGACTTGGAATAGCAGTTGAACGAAATGGACAGTGTCTTGAAAGGAGGATATAAGATGAACATCAACAAAAGCAAAACAAGGATAATGTAATGTAGTCTAATTAAGTCGGGTGATGCTGAGGGAATTAGATTAGGAAATGAGGCACTTAAAGTAGTAAAGGAGTTTTGCTATTTGGGGAGCAAAATAACTGATGATGGTCGAAGTAGAGAGGATATAAAATGTAGGTTGGCAATGGCAAGGAAAGCGTTTCTGAAGAAGAGAAATTTGTTAACATCCAGTATTGATTTAAGTGTCAGGAAGTCATTTCTAAAAGTATTCGTATGGAGTGTAGCCATGTATGGAAGTGAAACATGGACGATAAATAGTTTGGACAAGAAGAGAATAGAAGCTTTCGAAATGTGGTGCTACAGAAGAATGCTGAAGATTAGATGGGTAGATCACATAACTAATGAGGAAGTATTGAACAGGATTGGGGAGAAGAGAAGTTTGTGGCACAACTTGACCAGAAGAAGGGATCGGTTGGTAGGACATGTTCTGAGGCATCAAGGGATCACCAATTTAGTATTGGAGGGCAGCGTGGAGGGTAAAAATCGTAGAGGGAGACCAAGAGATGAATACACTAAGCAGATTCAGAAGGATGTAGGTTGCAGCAGGTACTGGGAGATGAAAAAGCTTGCACAGGATAGAGTAGCATGGAGAGCTGCATCAAACCAGTGTCAGGACTGAAGACCACAACAACAACAACAATGGCTGCAAAACCTTACTTTTGATTATTATTATTCGTTATTATTTATTACCATTCATTATCATTCACTGTCATTTATTATCATTCATTATCATTATTATCATTCATTATCATTTATTATCATTCATTATCATTTATTATTATTATTATTTATTATTATAGGCCTACATCCATTAGAAAATTGCCCCAAATTCAAATTCCTACACGATAATATCTCGAAAACTGTACTTCTATCTATTATTATCATTTATTATTTATTCAAGATGTCCGATTTTCTCGGCGAGAAAACCATTTTCCTTACATCCATAACAAAAATCTATCACAAGTTCAAATCCCAACACCATAATTGATCACACGTACGAACTTTCTCCCTCACTTATCTTTTTTCGCTGGTAGCCTATCATAATCGCGTCAAATAATAATCTGCTCTTATAGTAACGTAAGTCAAACCCTTTGATTTTGCAGGGGGGAAGAGACTGAAGACTTTATTTCAAGCAGTATGGTCAACACTTGTTCTCCAACACAGTCAGCACACATATCTTTGATATCGCGGTGCAGTCACCCCGATGTCCGAGCTCCAACTGAATTAGTTCAAATCCTCGCCACCCCTGGCCAGCGTGCGGAGACCCTGCGTACGCCTGTCACGTGAGGCGGCCGGCCACTAGTGTGGAGTGCGAGCCCAGCAATCGCTCCCATGTTGTAAACATGTTAACGCTGGACACACTGGAACTTGCCGAGTTTGACATCACAGAGGCCCCTTGTCCGCTCACCACGTGTATTCGTCGCCTCCGCGCGTTTCCCGCCAAAATTTTTTCCCTCTGAACTGAATCACACAATGGTCAACCGTTCCCTGGGCAAGTCCGAACCTGCAGATACCGACCGCTCACCGTCCACCACGTGTCCCTGTGCAAGCGAGAATGCAGTGCTACACTTTTGGCGCCAAAGTTTGCTCGACAGTGGAATCCGCCATGACTATATAACAGCACGTTTGGACCGCGCTAGAATGCCCGCTAATTGACTCGCTCTCGCGCGTTCGTAATAACTGTTCAATCGCTGCGCCGCCGTCCCGCTTACGTCACACACCCTCCATACACGCGACGGACATAGCCTTCCGTAAATACCTGGAAAATTACTCTTTATTTCAGACATTACGGTAATTCAGGTGTGTTCCAACTGACTTCTCCGTGCTCACACAGCAAAACTCCAGAGCGCAGCTGACGTATGCGCGGCCGGCTGAGCCCGCTCCATCGGCAGCTTCCTGGCCGGCTGACGTCAAGCGACCAGCGGTGCCCGCTCACCCCCACGGCCAGCGGCGACTCAAGAGTCCCGCCACAAACGGTCAGCCTCAGAGTCCGACTACGTGAACATCTTTCCGCGACCCCAAGCACTTAACGCCGGACACGATGGAACCTGTCGACCGCATGCCGGACAAAGGACACGTTTGGCGCCAGAGTTTGACGGACAGTGCAATCCACCATGACCGTATAACAGCGCGTTTTCTCGTCGTGACAATGCTCGCTAATTCACCTCACCACCCCGCTATATTAAATAATTGAATTTACAATTTCATATATGTATGCAAACGTGTTCAACTCCCTAATTTCAACTTTTTTCGAGGACCAGACCGCCACCTCCTCCTCCTAGGAACCAGCACCAAGTTTGAAATCTGCCAATAAATAAAGCTCACTTGCGCTTCCGCCACCAACCTAAGAAAATTGTTTCAAACTAAGCCACCAGCACTCAACCTCTTCCGACACGTTTCTGGTAAATGGACTCAACCTGCACTAGGTCCATGGATGGAGGAACGAATTTAATTTATTTAGGAATGGAGTATATGTATCACACCGACATGTCCCACATCATACAGACCTGCAAAACACTCCTACATAACTCATTTATAATGTTCTAGACACACACTTGCTAATTGTAAACAGTTAAAAATAACTCATAGCACGGCCTACAGACATGCGAATCGCTCGTAAATAATGCAAAACATTTACCTCCAAATAGCCAAAGAATTTCTAATTTTCGGAAATAATTTCAGTGCATACGCTGATGGAAGGAGGAACGAGTGTACTTTATTTATTTGCGACATATCTTTTTGAAACTTTTACTTCTCATAGGTTTCGATATGTAACGCTCACATAAGGCAGTTTCTGAACTCCAGTAGTGCACTACACTTGGCAACACAACCACACCCATCAAGATATTCATTCCAGTCCACACGTGTAACTCCTCTACAGATAAATTTGTCCAGTTATTTGTCTACTCACTCACATTCTGACCAGATTGCCGTTATTGCCCAAAAAGAGCTCAAACTGCGCTGTGCTGCTCGGGGAAGTAAGGAAGGGCTGCACTCTTATTTATTTGCAGCCCTTTTATTTAGTCGTGGAGTATATTTGTCACAAAACACCCGCACTGATCCCACTGTTGTGATCTGACACAGACCACAAACACGTAAACAACTCCTAATTTCACCACACAATAGCAAACAGCTCTTAAATAATGCAGTACACAATATCAGCAGACGAGCTCTGTACTCTTAAACTCTCCAAATAAGCACCGCACAGTGCACAGACATGCTCGCAAAATAGTGCAACAGACGCGCCCAAACACCACCAGCTGCCAAACCGACCACAAGTCTCTGCTCGGCCTCCCCAAAACATGACCTCAACACAGTCGCATTCGCACCTATCACCGGAGAAACTGATATCGCCTATGCGCCTTAAATTACGCTCCAAGGCAGGCCGCGCGCGCGTGCGGTCGACGGGGAAGGGGATTCCAGAGTCTCCAGCCAAGTTCAGCTTCCGAGCGCTCGTGAAAGCTGCATTGTTCTTCTCATGTATACCGCCAGCGTCTCAGGTCTGGACCTACCTTCACGTCTATTCTCAGAATAGCTCATAGCTCGTTGACAT
The DNA here is from genome assembly GCF_023864345.2 of Schistocerca serialis cubense. Lineage (NCBI taxonomy): Eukaryota > Metazoa > Arthropoda > Insecta > Orthoptera > Acrididae > Schistocerca > Schistocerca serialis. Next base: position 975,521,543 of record NC_064640.1, on the reverse strand, counting down.
ACTAGATTAACGCGGCCGGGAAAACATTTACTACTCGCATGCAACCGAGATGGTGACGGAAAACCAAGCACTCTGATCTGCGCTGCAGGCGCGTGTAATCATTGAGAACACTCTATTTATTTTTTTCGAACAACTTATTTAACCATACAGTGTATCTATCACGCTATCACAAAACACCAATCCCAGATGTGCCCTGGGCCATGTTGCACAGCCCACAGACACGCACCCAATCATAATTTCAGTACACACTATAGCAAACTGCTACTAAATAATACATCACACAGATGTGTAGATACGCTCAGTACTCGTAAACTATCCTAATAACGCATAGCAGAGCCTGCAGATCCGGTCGCAAAATAACTTAGCAGATGTGCACAGGTACCCCCACTCTGCACCCTGCCCACAGGATCGTGAAGTCACCCATCCGTCTGATTTCAGACCTCTCACAGCCCCTGCTCGGCTTCTGCAAGCGTGAGTTGGCGCGGTCAACGCGCTCGTCAGTGGTCAAAGCACACACATACGTCTGTCCAGGACCGCGATCCCGAGCCGCGACCACCGAACGTGGGTGAAAGTCAACTTTATATCAACGTAGCATAATTGCAAAGCGCAGCCTCCATACGCTAGACACATCATAGCAGCACATGTCTTTACCTCCTATAACACTATAGCACACTGCACATTGCTCCTCACACGACATTACACGGCCCTTTAACTAAACATAACCACACAACCCTGCTCTCGCCTCGTCGCGTGACTAGCCATCTAAAAACCTTCTCAATATTATTCTTACTTTACAACATTTTTTTAAAAATAAGATCTAATTTACACCTCCCACCGCGCCTAAGCTCACACCCATCCCACCATCAACATACGCAAATGTCCTCAAACATATCTTGACACTCATATATCACCCCACAAACCATGCCCATCAATCAATTTACTATTCTCATCCCTTCTTTTCGAATTAAAAACGTAGCCTCTATCTAAACACCAATCAACTCATCTTTCTCGCACTTTCAACAGTAAAATTAATTTTACACACACGCAGAAATACCAAACGCAATTAAAGAGTCAAACTTTTATACAGAGCATCAAGCACATACGACAATATTCAAAGCCTGGTCCGTATTTACCACCTCCACCTTCAATTAAATATTATTACCATTGCCGCAACATTCTGCCAGCGCTTGATTTGTACCCATTTTTCCGCTCTTAACTGTTGTCACTAGCGGTCGAATAATCACTATCTATAGATTGCATTAATTTCCACATAAAAAAAATCTCGCCCCGCCGTTTAGAGACTCCTATATCCGAACACATAGCATCAATCAACTATCAATAACTCATCAGGTCTGGGGGCAAGGTCATCCCTTACTTTCTTTCAGCAGCAGACAGCTATTTTTTTACAGTGGTAGCTAAACTGCGCCATCAACTTAACATCACCATTCGCGAAACATATCTTCAAATACGTAAACACACTTACTCAATTACACAGCGGTCCCGCTGAGGACATGACCTTCAATATTACAGTTCTTAATCCAATAACCACCGAAACAAGTACTAAATTCTCAAACTAATCCCATAGCGCCTTACAAAGCGAGTGTCCGAGCGCCGCCGGCGGCATGTCAAAGCCACATAGCTGTCCATCTAAACAGCCGTCCACTCAGCCCCAGGACCAGAATGCTGAAGTGGGCACTCCCTATACCTGCTCTCCAGCTGTTGTCTAACGACCTACAGTGCACAAATGGATTCCTGAATAGCGCAGATCTCTATCTCCTCCTTGCATCTCCAACAGGAAATGTAAACAGTGTCTCCCCCAGCCATCGAACCCGATGTCATTCACCCTTCGCTCACAATTTCCACTCGCATATATAAAACCATATTCTCTCCTGCCAAAACTCACTTAATAATAAAAAGCATTCTCCCTTTCTAAGCACAGATGAGTATGCATTTATCTTCACCCATCTGATCTCTGCAATTTAAGTCGGAGAAAGACATATCTATTACCTTCTGCAACCTGTCTATAAACACAACGATCTCAGTTACTACAACAGGACCTTGTTTTGACCATTCGCCAGAAATGCGCGCAATGTTGTATGCCTCAAACTAGGTACAAGTACAACATATCCTCAATACCCTATCATCTTTATCCTCTACCATCAAACAGTGAAAAAGTCACGAAGGCACCAATGCGATCCACCTCCAGTGCGGACAAACGGAATTCACAATACCCCCCCCCCCCCCCGAATAACTCAGAGTGCAACCATCCAAGAACTCCTAACAGCTCGCCGAATCCAATACCTCAAACTACAGATGCCTATATGAACAAGATCATATTAAATATACACACACGCTGCAGAGACCCCTTTAAAGTTTGATCACCCATACTCTAAGCTAATGAGAAGCTGCTCTCTGGCCCTTGTTCAAATAGTGTTTTCTAACTCGCTTTTGCACACTGCCGAGCATTTCGTCTTTCTGCCGCGACTTCGAAGTCATTGTCTGATTCTAAACAGACATTAACACGGACTGAGGCACTGCCTCTCACAAGAAACTATACCTTGCACCTAGCAAATCATATTCTTACAGTCGATAGCATAACATTGAATGATTTTAAATAAAGCACAGCCACAATACAAGGAAAATAGAAGAGCCTGCTGGCGTTGTAGCGACTTCCCTCGAAAGTGATTGACCACCTCTACATTTAAACTCATTGGTCGCAGTGACTGAATAGTTTATAACTCTGCATTCCATTTCAAGTGATTGGACATTTTTGTACATCACCGTTTTTGGTGCTAGCAACCCTGGAAGTTGCGGTCCATCAACCAAAATTTGCCCCCCAACTCAACCAAGCATTGTCAGTCAATCTTTATGTCGTACCCAATGCATAGATGCGATGGATAAGACACCACCAGTCTACTGTAATATTATCCATCACAGCTGATATCGCCAAAAATTTTACAGTAAGTCCAACACTGGCCAATCATGTGACAGCTTGTTTTCTTAATTTCAGTATCATAGCTAAACCATACATCCTCTACTTTGCAAGTATCATTGCGACCATTCATAGATGACTGCTCAGCACTTCCATTCACACTTAATTCTCGAACACATAAAAACGATCAAATTATACCAGACAACACTATACATATTTCTAGGACCTCGCGCATAGTACTCGATCAATCCCTCTGCGTATGGCGGTCACAGAGCTATGTAGTCCTCTTACGTTAAAAGACCATGCTCACCTCGGCATTGACCTACCTACCCCGCAACATCGCTACCCAATTATTCCTCAACTGAGCAGACGAATACAGCTACACTCCACCTCTCTTGACTGAATAGAGCTTTCCTTGTCCTAACCCATCCAAGTGCACCAGATTTCTCGAAATGTAACCAAGTCTTGGAGCTTAGCACACCATATCGATCTATAGTAACAGATCTCAAAGTACCTTAATTTAATAACATGCAGTTAAGAAGAAGAATAAGAACGGAGCGATATTTATACACAACGAAGTTCGATAGATTTTTTAGCGAATCATCCAATCTATCATGTGTAAGGTATTGTTCTAGAGTCCATGATCGGTGCATCGAAGGTTCCGGTAGGAGAGAGAGAGAGAGAGAGAAAGAGAGAGAGAGAGAGAACATAAACACACACACTCCTAAGACTAGAACGTTCAGCACTTAAAAACTTTTCCGTCCTGTCAGACATACATCCTTCTCCACGGTCACCCTACGCTGAGCTATCTCTACCCCTTTCTACGATACGAGCCCAATATAGCCCTGCGGAGACGTCTAGTGCCCAATGATCACACCAGATCACGAGTCAGAAATAATACTATTGCTCCATCAGGTCTATATAAAAAATGATAGTTATTAGCAGCCGGTACGTCCTACAAGCAAACAGATACGTATAACAGCAGCGTCCAACATGTGAAAATTACAAGTCATCCCGTCACCGACTCTGTAAACACCCGTCTGTCGGGTAAGTGTGTACACAATGATTACAGTCCCTCACAAATACCCACAGCTAACTTAGTTATGACGCTGAAGTCTCGATTTTACACCAAGCATGCGACAGGGTGGGGATCGCGTAAATCAAAGTGCGTTTAAAGGAATGTGTCAACTTTCATCACACATGAGATGGAAGTCCTCCGATGACCGACGGGTTCACAGTTAACGATCGCAAGTAGACAGTGCTTTAAACCACATACCAAACACGTAGTCGCATACGACTAGAACGCTGGCTATATCACGTGACTAAAGCATCCAAATAGAATGCTGGAAAAAAAAATCTACCTTCAGCAACTTGTCCTTCTCTAGAATATATGAGTCAACGTTTGAATCGTACCTAGTTGCAGCTCTGTCTCAATCGATCATCCCGTACACCCTATGTTATCATTTAACACAGATGTGAGTAAGTTTAGACGTGAATGATTCTCTGTCCTCCTGAAAAGCATCAAATACAGTATTCAACTCGCGTGTATCACTGCTACCTCAGTAGACATACACTATAATACGAACTCAATGAGAAAAGATTGACTGCCTTCCTGTTGTACTTGTACCAGTTCCAGCGTGTCCAGCGAAAACATGTTTACGATGTGGGTGCGATCGCTGGGCTCGCCCCCCGTGCTAGTGGCCAGCCGCCTCACGTGACAGGCGTAAGCAGTGTCTCCACGCGCTGGCCAGGGGGTGGCGAGGATTTGAACTAATTCAGTTGGAGCGCGGACGTCGTGGTGACTGCACTGCGATATCAAAGATGTGTGTGCTGACTGTGTTGGAGAACAAGTGATGACCGTACTGCTTGAAATAAAGTCTTCAGTCCCTTCCCCTCTGCAAAATCAAAGGACGTGACTTACATTACTATAAGAGCAGTTTATTATTTGACACGATTATGATAGTCTACCAGCGAAAAAAGATAAGTGAGGGAGAAAGTTCGTACGTGTGATCAATTATGGTGTTGGGATTTGAACTTGTGATAGATTTTTGTTATGGATGTAAGGAAAATGGTTTTCTCGCCGAGAAAATCGGACATCTTGAATAAATAATAAATGATAATAATAGATAGAAGTACAGTTTTCGAGATATTATCGTGTTGGAATTTGAATTTGGGGCAATTTTCTAATGGATGTCGGCCTATAATAATAAATAATAATAATAATAATGAATGATAATGAATGATAATGAATGTTAATAAAAATAATAAATAATAATGAATGTTAATGAATGATAATCCATAATAACAAAAAGACAAGTATGGTCTTTGCATGCATTATCCTGTTGGAACTCAAACTTCAGGCCATTTTTTTCTTCTGGAGGCTTAGGTTAGTGGACGTAGCACAATTGGACTATTTTCCCGCCAAAATTCAAAATTCCCGCCATTTTTTCATGAGGTTAGGTTAGTGGACATAGCACAATTGGACTATTCTCCCGCCAAAATCCGCCATCTTGGATGACGTCATCGCCACCATCTTGAATAAATTTGGCAACAATGCAACGTGCGCTGGCACGAACCTTGTCCCCCTACTACCAGCAGCTTGAAGTAGTTCCAGAAGATAGGCCAAAGATAGTTTTTTCCACAACATGAGGACATTACCAGTATTGGAGGATGCTGTTTTGGATTTAGAAACTGGCTATTGAGAAACTGGCTATATTTCAAACACTCTTGGATGGAGCAGATTGAAATCTAAAAAATTGCATGGTGTATGTTGATGACATAATTGTATTTTCAAAGGATATGTAAGAACAACTTAAATGATTGGAGGAAGTCTTTAAATGACTGCACCTAACACTCAGTGCAGGTAAGTGACGTTCCACTCACACAGAAGTAAACTATCTGGGGCAAGTAAACAGCCAGGAAGGAGCAAGAACTGATCTACAGCTAACTTGTACTGCCACAGACTGCAAAACAGTTATAATCATTTTAGGCCTCTGTAATTATTATAGGAAGTTGGTAAGGGATTTTGGGCAAATTTCTCAGCCACTGAATTGTCTATTAAGAAAAAGAGCGAAATATGAGTGGTCAGGAAAGTGTCTAGCTGCCTTCAAGAAACTGAAACATGCTTTGGCATCTAGTTTTGTGTTGGTATTTCTAACTTCAAACAAGACCTCATCCTATCCTGTGATGCAAGCAGTATGGCAACTGGTTATGTTTTGAACCAAATTGTGGGTAACAAGGGAAACACTGTGGCTTATACATCAGGAAAACTGAACAAAGCAGAGCGCAACTATCCAATGACAGAAAAAGGTATACTAACTGTTATTTACGTACTTTCACTATTATTTGTATAGACAAACATTTAAGGTCGTTACTGATCTTGCTTCCCTTAAGTGGCTATTGGGACTGAAAGACACTTCCAGTACACTAAGATGGTGGGTGTTGAAGATAATCGAGTTTAATTATTAAGTGTTGCATAATCCTGGAAAGATACACACTAATGCAGACACGCTAAGCAGGAAAATTGGAGTTCTGCAAGCACTATGAAAAAGTTTGGCAGAGAGATAGATAGTCTGACTTTTAGGTCGCCCCCACAGTTTGTGACACATGACAGCTTGCTGTGCAGAAGTATGAAGTGCAGACCACACATTGTGGACCCCACATCACTCGAAAATGAAGTATTGCAACAGGCACATAATCACCTGTTGGTGGATAATGGGTGATGTAGATTGCCAGATAGACACATAGACGAATAGTTTTGGTGGAGAACTAAAAAGCAAGATGTTGAACAGTACATAAAAGACTGTGCGCCATGTGTGCAAAGAGCAGATACAAATTATCTGTGTATGCAATTACAAAGGTTGCCAATAGCGACAAAATCTTCTGAAATGCTTGGTTTGGATATTTCTGGACCATTTAATAGGACAACAGCTGGAAATAAGTATGTTCTAACAATAACAGACCACTTCTCCCAGTTCGTAGCAATGACAGCAATTCTGGATCAGTGAGAAAACACAATGGCAAACGTCATGGTTAATCGTTGGATACTAATATTTGGCGTTCCTGATACTATAGTTAGAGATCAGGGTACAAACTTTATGTGAGACCTCTTGAAGCAGTTGTATAGCCTGCTTCATATCTGGGAAATAGTCCTATCCATCCACAAGAAAATGGTCATACTGAAAGAGTTCATCACATGATTTCTAAAATGTTAAGTCATTATGTGAACAGCCAGCCTGATAATATTTTCAATATGTCATCTCAGTATACTAATAAAGTACAGACTGGTACAGGTATTTCACCATACTATAGAAAAATATCATCTCCTTTTGGTGTTCCGAAACTTAAATTGGTTGGTAAACTTAAATTCGTTAGGTGATTAAGAGAAATTTGGCAGAATGTCAGACGAGCGAATATAAAGGCACTTGAATGTCAGGAACAGAATAGAAGCAACATATGGGGAAATTATTGCACTATACAGGGTGAAGCGAAATTCGCGCCCTCGAGATTTGCAGCGCGACTCCACACATCCCAGCGATAAAAAAATGTTTCTCACAAAATTTCGTCCGGTGAGTACATCCGGCAGAAGAAGGACGTTAAAGAGTGGCGATCTGGTAACACTGTAACCACATGTATTGTAACTACCTTTGTCATCAGGACCTCATAGCGCTGTACAGTTGTTGCAGTAGATAGAGTTTTGGGTTAACATGCAGGAGGTCGATGGTTCGATCCTAGGCTGAGACATATATATTTAATTTGGTAAATGTATTCCAGGTGGTACCATATCTGGCATCTTAATCGTCAACAGCAGGTCCTCTAGAAAACATTTGCACTTACATACTACAATCGTAGAAATGAAAGATTGGTTATTCGCACCACTTCTACTTCTTGATATGAAACCTGTTTTCTTTGAACCGTCCTCCAATGGTCCCATAAATTATTACCAACTATTATTCTTGCCTTGTTCAGGTCCATTACATTTCGTTAGGGCCTTACGTTACCAGTAAGACTAATAACATGCTTTGCGAATAATCTCAAAACTCGGTTACCATTTGCGTGTGTTATCACCATGGTCTCACTGTCCCACTAATTATGCCTTTCAGCTTTGAGTCTGGTAACCGCATGCCGTTTAGTACGTATCTCAGAGCATTATTATTATTATTATTATTATTATTTTATCGATGGGATTATCGAAACATGACGTCTATTACTGTTAGGGAAACAGTGTAATTCGAAACCGAACATTTCACAATTAGCTGTGTCGGGATGAATCATGCAGAAGAATATCTGTCAGAGAGGTAATGCCCGTAGCGTGTAAGACTGATGGCGTGTTTTACTGTATGTGCTATCCACCAGATAGATACTAGTTGCAAGAGGAGTAACGCACCCATGACAGACTCCAATGTAAATGCTTACACATATCGAACTTTCTCATTGTAAACCTCTAAACCAGTGTGGCAGACATATGGCACACACAAACGATGAATATGTGGATATGCTTCTGGTCCTTCACATGTGGCTGAACACTTCCTGTTTCCTTAAATAACGTAACTATCCGGCGAACGGTCCGGACACGTGGATGATGTCGTCCAGGATACCGAGCAGCATACATAGCACACACCCGTTGGGCATTTTGATCACAATAGCCATACATCAACACGATATCGACCTTTTCCGCAATTGGTAAACCGTCCATTTTAACACGGGTAATGTATCACGAAGCAAATACCGTCCGCACTGGCGGAATGTTACGTGATACCAGGTACTTATACGTTTGTGACTATTACCGCACCATCTATCATAAAGCGAAACAAGTGGTCCAACTAAAAGATTCATATTTCTTTACGTACTACATGAATATGTAATAAAAATGGGGGTTCCTATTTAAAGAAACACATTTGATATCCGTTTGACCTATGGCAGCGCCATCTACTTGGCCAACCATAGCGCCATCTGGTTTCCCCCTTCAATCTAGACAAGTTTCGTTCTTTGCAGTTTTCTCGTTTGACGCTTATTTCGTGAGATATTTGGCCCGGTCACGATCAATGGACCACCCTGTATAGTCCAGACATTATAACCCTGAATTTTTACAAAAAAGGAAAGCCACAGGATATGCCTAAGATGGCGCTAAAAGTCAGTGTAATCCTAATAAATGAAACAGTTTGCGGCATAGCCAGGAGAACATTTCACATAAAAGCCACAATTACGGGTACGACAATGACTGACAAGGGGAAGGCCTCAGACACGGCCAACCGATTCATCTCAAATTTGGCAGGTCGCATGTGTACAACCTAAAACGAAGGACTCTAAGGTATTTTGGGTCAACATCCCCGAAATTTTGAGAAAATCACCCCTAAAGGTTATGACGAGCAATCGACTCAAAATTGGAGGGATCGATAGATAATTGTAAATAGAGCATTTTTCATCAGCAGGTATGGGGTCTGCAGACGCAAACTTTTCCAGAAATTGAGGAATGAAACTTTTGCAACTGTCTCTTCTGTACCCACATGGTAAACTCTTTTCCTTGACAGCGCTGATACCACAACGGTCGAAGGTAACTGGCTGGGAATCGAAAAACCCGGGTTCGAATCTCGCAGAAACCTAGCAGATGTTATTCTTTTCGTTTGTATTTTTCCATATCTTAATTTATAGGGATCGAAATGTTAATAAGGTAAGTAAATCAGTTGTTGTTGTTGTTGTGGACTTCAGTCCTGAGACTGGTTTGATGCAGCTCTCCATGCCACTCTATCCTGTGCAAGCTTTTTCATCTCCCAGTACCTACTGCAACCTACATCCTTTTGAATCTGCTTAGTGTATTCATCTCTTGGTCTCCCTCTACGATTTTTACCCTCCACGCTGCCCTCCAATACTAAATTGGTGATCCCTTGATGCCTCAGAACATGTCCTACCAACCGATCCCTTCTTCTGGTCAAGTTGTGCCACAAACTTCTCTTCTCCCCAATCCTATTCAATACTTCCTCATTAGTTATGTGATCTACCCATCTAATCTTCAGCATTCTTCTGTAGCACCACATTTCGAAAGCTTCTATTCTCTTCTTGTCCAAACTATTTATCGTCCATGTTTCACTTCCATACATGGCTACACTCCATACGAATACTTTCAGAAATGACTTCCTGACACTTAAATCAATACTGGATGTTAACAAATTTCTCTTCTTCAGAAACGCTTTCCTTGCCATTGCCAGCCTACATTTTATATCCTCTCTACTTCGACCATCATCAGTTATTTTGCTCCCCAAATAGCAAAACTCCTTTACTACTTTAAGTGCCTCATTTCCTAATCTAATTCCCTCAGCATCACCCGACTTAATTAGACTACATTACATTATCCTCGTTTTGCTTTTGTTGATGTTCATCTTATATCCTCCTTTCAAGACACTGTCCATTCCATTCAACTGCTCTTCCAAGCCCTTTGCTGTCTCTGACAGAATTACAATGTCATCGGCGAACCTCAAAGTTTTTATTTCTTCTCCATGAATTTTAATACCTACCCCGAATTTTTCTTTTGTTTCCTTTACTGCTTGCTCAATATACAGATTGAACAACATCGGGGAGAGGCTACAACCCTGTCTTACTCCCTTCCCAACCACTGCTTCCCTTTCATGACCCTCGACTCGTATAACTGCCATCTGGTTTCTGTACAAATTGTAAATAGCCTTTCGCTCCCAGTATTTTACCCCTGCCACCTTCAGAATTTGAAAGAGAGTATTCCAGTCAACATTGTCAAAAGCTTTCTCTAAGTCTACAAATGCTAGAAACGTACGTTTGCCTTTCCTTAATCTTTCTTCTAAGATAAGTCGTAAGGTCAGTATTGCCTCACGTGTTCCAGTGTTTCTACTGAATCCAAACAGATCTTCGCCGAGGTTGGCTTCTACTAGTTTTTCCATTCGTCTGTAAAGAATTCGTGTTAGTATTTTGCAGCTGTGACTTATTAAGCTGATAGTTCGGTAATTTTCACATCTGTCAACACCTGCTTTCTTTGGGATTGGAATTATTATATTCTTCTTGAAGTCTGAGGGTATTTCGCCTGTTTCATACATCTTGCTCACCAGATGGTAGAGTTTTGTCAGGACTGGCTCTCCCACGGCCGTCAGTAGTTCCAATGGAATATTGTCTACTCCGGGGGCCTTGTTTCGACTTAGGTCTTTCAGTGAGTAAGGAATGATAATAATAAGGTAAGCAAACTAATTTCCCAAGCGCCGTGAGTTAGTAAAGTATTAAACTTTAAGCCTTGTTGTATGAAAACAACTCCGAGTAAGAGTGCTGCGAATTCCTCACGAGGGATCACAAACAGCGAACCGTGCGACGCTTGTTTACAGCGAGGCACAGGGCAGAATGCACGCGGGGAGAGTTATGTTGTCCCGGTTGCCTCTTCGTCATATCATAGTTGTGAATCTGGAAGAGTGAAGGCGTCCAGTAAGAGCCTTATAGAAGTCAATCGGAAAGAGCTGTTTTCCGTCATTAGGCTGCCGCGAACCTCGCGGATACATGTAGTGATTTTTCCATTATTAGTGCGCCGAATGAAATAGGTTTTGTGGTTGAATACAGTGTTCTTCCGTAACATATGACGAGTACTGTATGTAGTTTGTAGTAAATAGCTCGTCTGTTTATGCTGTAGTAACTTGTTACTGTTTGTTATGTCATATCTTTCAGGTGCATAATCTGAATAATGGAGGCTGTACACGCTTCGACTAGCGCTGTAATAATATATAGTTGGGTGTCTGTCACAGACGATGGTAAGCGGGAAGTTACCGACGCTGTGTTTTGGTTCGTAAAATTGTTGCAATACAGATGCATTATCAATGCACTGCCGGAAGCAGGCAGTTCTGTTTCTCGGCGTTCCAGATTGATAGGAGCGGCTATCGTCGAGCGATTTTTGGAGCTGACGAACGAAATGACTTTTGTTGATACTGAAGTACTATACCATGAAGACGAAGCAGAATGTGATTCAGTGGAAGATATCCCGACTAGTGAATCGCAAAATGGTCAAAACACTTTGAAAATCTCCACGTCACTGGGAATATGTGCTTCATCTGTTCCCGATGAGTATTACGAAACGGTTACTAAACGATTGAACTACGTCGCTATACCCCTTGAAGTAAAACTGAAGGCGGTAGCGTTAGCCAGGAATCATCCAAATTGGAACTTACAAACAGTGCAAAAGTATGGAGCAACAACAGCCCTGTAAAGGAAGAAAGACTTGAAATTGTGGGAAAGTGATATCGTTAAAGGAGGAACAAGATACGACAAATACCAGGCGATAAATAAGTGGACATACGACCGATTTGTCGAATCTCGTTGTCGTAACGAGAATGTAACAACGATAACACAGCAGGAGTGGGCTGCAGGTGCAGCGTTTCAAAATACGGCCAACAAGGAGTTTACGTTTGCTACATCATTATCTTGGGCAAGAAATTTCAAATCGGAGTATATAATTCGTCAACGGCACGTCACTAAATACGTCTCTCATAAGGAGGTACAAAATATAGAAGATATACAGAAAGTGGCGGCTCTTTTCAGCACGCAAACGGCGTCACTTATGGCCGGTTTTAATCGTGATTACGTGATCAACACCGATCAAACTGAATGCGAGTATCGGGTGAACATTCGACGCACGTTATCGCATTAAGGGAGAAAAACGAACCCTAGTCGCAGTTGGTAGTAAAAAATTAACACATTCGTACACGGCGCAGTATGCCATCGCAGCCTCTGGAAAAGTGTTGCCTAAGGTTTTCCTGTGTTTACTAGAAACTAATGTTACATTTGGTCCTCGGATTATAGAAGAGGTCAATAGTTTAACCGACTCGTTGAAAAATGTTTACATTATCTGATCCAAATCCGGGAAACTGACGAATACGATTTACAGAACGTTTCTTGAGAATGTTTTAAAACCATATGTTTCTGATAACAAGTTTTGATTCCTGGAGTGGACAAATTAATACTACAATATATGAGACAATGTTTATAGATGGCGAGGGTGAGCCGACGTGCACAGTAAAAGTAATACCGCCCAACTGCACACCTTTGTCCAGCCTTTAATGTTTATTTCTATCGCCAGGTTAAAAAACTTTATTTCCAGGCTTCAGAATTGCCGTGTGCTTCTGTAAACCCAGCGGGAATTGCACAACCGCACGGATGCAATAACAATTCACAGCATAATTCATAACCAACTTTCAGCACCGATTTTTCAGGCAATGATATCGTATGCGTGGTATGAATCAAAATTAATTCACGAAAAAGACATATTTTTAAATGTAAACGAGGTATGTTTTCCGCCGACTCTTCGGAAGGAACAGTGTAGCTGTCGAAAGATTGCATTCATTAGATGTTATTGGTGCCGTGAGTATATTTGTTACGAATGTTTATATGACAAGTACCATCCATCTAGTTGTTCGAAGAAATGTGAGGACACGTAACAGTGACAGGAAAAGCCATTGTAAAATGACCTGAAGTAACATTTTAGTTGTTTACTATCCCAATCGGTTTGAGAAATTTATTTGCCTACCTTATTATTATCATTCCTTATTGATTCACTTACCTTATTAACCCTCCTATCTCTATCAATTGAGATATGGAAAAATACAAACGAAAAGAATATGCGCTAGGTTTCTTCGCGATTCGAACCCAGGGTCTCCGATTCCCAGCCAGTTACCTTGGCCGTTGCGCTGTTGGTGCTGTTGGCGAAAAGCGTTTACCATGTGGGTACAGAAGTGGCAGTTGTAGAAGTTGCTTACTTCGATTTCTGGAAAAGTATGCGTTATCGGACCCCATACCTGACAATAAAAAATGCTCTATTTACATTATCTATCGATCCCGCCAATTTTGAGTCGATTGCTCGTCATAAACTTTAGGGGTGATTTTTTCAAAAACTCGGGGCTGTTGACCCAAAATATATTAGATTCCTTCGTTTTAGGTTATACACAAGCGACCTGCCAAATTTGAGCCAAATCGGTTGGCCCTGTCTGAGGCCTTCCCCTTGTGAGTTAACACGTCCATTCCTGCTTTGGCCAGAGAAACCCTTCAAGATACTGCCAGTCCAAAACCTAATATTTCTAAATGATACCCTAAACCTGGATATCCTTCACTCATTAGACCAACTAACAGTGTCAGAGAAGAGGCGGATTTCCACAGAATAGATGTTGCAACGCATCCAGCTGTACCGCGAGAAACAGCGGAACCAGGTTATGAACGTAATCATTTCAGCTGCTAGTACTGTGGCGATTTTCGTCGTAATTTGTGTAAATTACGTTTGCTACAAGTGAAGAATGGCACAACACTCAGAAGTACCTGTGCATCAATTACCTGTTGGCTGGTTTAGCAGAATAACAGGAAATCTTATGGAGTAATTAAAGTCAAATTATATGTCTAAGCACTAAGCAGTAAGAGTAGAGAACTGGATAGGAATCAGTGTGATAGTTTAACGCGATTCAGACTTATGAGATAATTTCAATTTAAAAGAAAAAATATTCCATGAAGAATGAATTAAGAACTATGTATTCTACGAGGGTCGTTCAATAAGTAATGCCCCACTTTTTTTTCTCAGAACATATTTATTGTTAAGAGTCAGAATTTGGTGACAATATACATTAACATGATCTGCCCACGTCCTATTTTCTACGTAGTCTCCATCACATTCTACGGCCGTACGCCAACGTTGTGGAAGAGCGTGTATTTCCTGCTGGTAGAACCTCTTGCCCTGTAGACGTAGCCATGTTCTCACTGCGTGACTGATACACTCGTCTTCTTCAAAGTGTGGTCCCTGTAGAGAATCTTTAAGTGGGCCAAAGAGATGGAAGTCCGAGGGTGTCAGGTCTAGACTGTAGGGTGGATAAGGCAATAGTGTCCAACCCAATTTGGTGATGTGTTCCCAGGTTCTCAGACATGTGTATGGGCGTGCATTAGCGTGTTGGAGAAAGATTTCTGCTGAATTCTTGTCCGATCGAACACGTCAGAAACGGTTCTTGAGTTTATTCAGAGCCTTCATGTATGCCTCTGAATTGATGGTTGACCCTCTTGGAATCACATCCACGCGAATGGCGCCATGACAATCCCAGAAGACTGTCACCATGAGTTTTCCAGCAGAGGAGGTTGTCTCGAATTTCTTCGTTTGTGGTGAGTGAGGATGATGCCACTCCACAGACTGCCTTTATGTTTCCGGCGCAAAGTGGTGCACCCAGCTTTCGTCCCCGGTAACGATCCGTGACAGAAAGGCCTCTCCATCGGTCTCAAAACGCTCCAAAAATTCAGATGAAATGGCCTTTCTTTGAATCTTGTGGTCCGCTGTGAGCATTCGTGGAACCCACCGTGAGTACCTCTTTGAATATCCGAGAGTTTCGATCATTACAGACGCACTTCCGATGCTGACCGACAACTGTAGATTCAACTATCTAGTTGTGATGCGCTGGTGGGCACGAGTAATGGCATCCGCACGATTCAGCATGTCTGGAGCAGTGGCTGTGACTGGACGTCCCGAACATCGCTGATCGTGGAGCTCTGTTTCTGCATTTCCTGAGGCTGTAACTTTCTTTACGTTTCTTTTTCTGCACGTAAGAATCCAATAACAGCACGCTGCTTGTAACGTGAGTCGTATGAAGACGCCATTTTGACGCTGTACTACGGCTCTGCCATCTGCCAGAACGATTCGAAACTTCACCAGCGCACAGAAAAAACAAATGTGAAGCACCAGCAAGGACATTTGTCTATGTATATTAATGGCTTTTTAATGTGAGGCATTGCTTACTGAACGACCCTCGTAGTTAGCAAAGCGCAAAAATTGGAGACAAATTTTATAAAGGCTGGAAGAATGTTGGACAGTATATTTAATTGTTGGAATAAAATTTTGTTAGAACCAGCTAGGATGACGCTAGATGGAACACATTCGCTGGGTACGTGATGGTGGAGTAACCAATGTCAAACTCAGAGGAACTGAGTTACAAACAGATAGGAAGTTTATTGCTTCATAGTATGCGAGAGAGGACTCCAGGAATCCCTGCTTCAGCACTTAAACAGCAGTGTAGAGCAGCCACAACGCTCGTCTATAATGAGATTACATGTAGTAACTTCATTTAGGGATGACACAAGAACGCCTTTCAGGCTGCATAAAGTAACACTCTCACGTCCTGAAGTTAAACACTAGGCCGGCGAAGAACGCTGAAGGCTCAGAAAACGGGAGCACATTCGGTCAACCGTATGCGGGAATTTCGTCATCATCTGCTGCGACACCGTGACCTTCCTTCCATTCACTCTCAGAGTTAGGACATTCCATCTGAATCACGGATATTGATGGAAGGTCAGCTCTAATAATTGCAGGATGCCCTAGTGAATACAACGAAGTGTCTAGAGTTGCCGCGACTGGTACGAGTCCACAGCCATCTGGCTGTGGAGGGAATTTCGACTCTGCGAGTTGCACTCCTGCCAGTCACTATGGAGAATGAAGATGACGGCTGTCCCTGTCTTCTGTGAATGCTGCTGTTCAGTTTGGGAGCAGGGCGCCTCTACCGCCTCTCCTGGGAAGAACAAAAATTGCCTCACTGCCTGTATGCTGGGACTGTGCTCGATGTCGCTGTTGGGTCTTCCGCCAACACGTCATCTCGACAGCTGACAGCAGGGGAATTCAGATTTCTTGGGCCGAGCGCAAGTCCAACTTCAGTCAACGCGTGTACTGAGACAACAAGAGATGGCCGCAACCACCCCGGCCACTGGACCTCCTACAGTGGGAACGCAGCGCCGACACTCGACGACGCCAGAGGCTGCACCTGCAAATTCCTCGCTACGTGCACCTTCGTCCAATGCGGGCTCACCACGTCAGCTGCAGGTAGCACTGGGAAGAAGACAGAGTGAATCTAAGGCTCTTGCCAATAAATGATTGTTAATTGAATGAAGTCCCATTAGCGCCCCAACGCTTCACAGGATTTCTCCATTGCACCTCCGTTCGTCTATCCCACACTCGTGTAGGAGGCCGCATCTGGGGGGCTCCTACATATTTATTATTTGTGCGTCACCTAACCGTGGGAGATTATAGGATAGTAAGGGATTTTGAAATCTAACTCAAGATTGAGAGTAACAGATACTTATTTGCTAATAACGATTGACGTAGTTCACATAAAATTAACACAGAAAAGTTTTCTAAAAGTTCAGACGAAATCACAAAATGACGCTAACAGTGTGGGGAGGTAGCAAATTACGTGCAAGACTTTACAAAGAGAACACAATAAGAAAATTTCGTCTGGGTTGCTTACGAATTCAGAGCTAATGAGGCAAAAGAAGCCACTAATTATGAATCATTAAACAATGTTTGTCAGAGTTGGTAAGTGGTGACCTGCTCAGAATATGGATCACACTACAGCAATTGCTACAATAACATTTCGCCAAGAATAATATAGCGTGCGCCGATCAGTACCAGACACCGTCTCGGAGACGAATCGCCAAAATCTTCGTTCAGCATCCTCAACTGCTCTCTTTCAAAAAATACTCTTCATGCAGGGGACGACTCAGTGTTGTTGACACTGTGACAAACGAGAATATCCCTTATTTTACGAACAAACAGGGGAATGCAGGAGAAATTTCCCACTCTCGGTGTGCTAAATGCACATTAACAAATGTGAGGTCGGTACTTCTCGAGAAGAGTGTCTCTTTGTATTTGTCAGCCTCTTTGCGCCAAGCACGGTGGCAGGAGTGACACATTTGATTGTATACACCAAAATTTTGGAGCGGAAGCAACTGAGTTTCCCACATTGATCAGGCAGTGCCATCGCATCCTGTCCTTTGCTTTGCGTACGTGCTCAATTAGTCTCTGGGGACAACGGTAGTGGCAAGGCATCTCTGCCCTGCACAAGGGAAGGCATCAGCTCTGCAAACAACACAGCACGGAGCAAGCCACAAGCCAAGGTGTCTGTTGGCCGTGGCTGCTCACCCTTCCTCATGAGAGACCGCACCCTGAGCGCACCTTCAACTGAGAAATATGCACAGGTTTTCTTCCGTGCACACTCAGTAACTGTGCAATATTTGTACAAAATGGAACAATATCCCTTACGATAGGAGACAGTCATGTGTACAGGAAAAATTCAAGTGAAAAGGACTCTACAAAATTGTAGTAAAATACAAATAGAAAATTGCAGTAAAAATACAAGCAGTGGATACAATTTGGGTTAACAATGACAGCCCAAACTGTAAGTACTGCTTGTACTTTTACTCCAGTTTTGAAACACACTTTTCAATTGAAATTTTCCTTTATCCGTGGCGTTTGTACAACACGTGTTGGATAATGGTGTTCGACCGAAGCCAATCGCACATGTAAGAATAAATCGGGTAGCAGCTTATGGTGTTATAATATCATTTCTAAAACTAAATCTAGTGCCCATTTCTTATCTTATGTAAATGGTTTACAAGGGACATCGAAGAACTTTTCAAATCTATGATGTTTGCTGATGACACAGCTGTACTGATAAAGGACCCAAACACATCCATATGAGACACAGTAATCAGAATCTTGTAACAGGCTTCCAGTTGGTACACAGCAAACAGCTTAACCACATAATATTGTTGTTGTTGTGATCTTCAGTCCAGAACCTGGTTTGATGCAGTTCTCCATGCTACTCTGTCCTATGCAAGCTTCATCATCTCCAAGTAAATGGCTCTGAGCACTATGCGACTTAACTTCTGAGGTCATCAGTCGCCTAGAACTTAGAACAAATTAAACCTAACTAACCTAAGGACATCACACACATCCATGCCCGAGGCAGGATTCGAACCTGCGACCGTAGCGGTCGCTCGGCTCCAGACTGTAGCGCCTAGAACCGCACGGCCACTCAGGCCGGCTCTCCAAGTAACTACTGCAACTTACATCCTTCTGAATCTGCAGAGTGCATTCATCTCTTGGTCTCCTTCTACGATTTTTACCCTCCACGCTGTCCTCCAATACGGGATTGGTGATCCCTTGATACCTCAGAACATGTCCTACAAACCTATCCCTTCTTCTAGTCAAGTTGTGCCACAAATTCCTCTTCTCCCCAATTCTATTCAGTACCTCCTTATTAGTTACGCGATCCACCCATCTAATCTTCAGCATTCTTCCGTAGCGCCACATTTCGAAAGCTCAGATACTCAAATCGAATAATTTCAGATAAATAAAAATGACTTACATGCACCAGAAGCAGTGATAAATTTATTGGTACACACCAGATGAATCTCCATCTGTGAAATTTCTAGCATCAAAATGGATAACTATGTGAGTTCGCACCAGTATGTGGATAAGTTAACCAAAAAGCTCAGTTCTGTCTGCTTTGCACTTAGAAATCTCTCTCACTTTGTTGACGTACATGACGGACCTCTTGGGATTTTGAATACTTTCAGTCAGTATTTGGGCAAGGGGGACATGAGGACACATATTGCCAGATGTATCCAAGATGGGGCGACGACGTCATCCAAGATGGCGGCGTGTAGACTTGGCAACAGCACGTGGCGTCATGCAAGATGGCTGCCACGACATCATCCGAGAAGCGGATTTTGGCGGGAAGTTTGAATTTTGGCAGGAATGTGCCACACACCCCTTCCCAAGAAAAATAGCGGGAAGTTCAAATTCCAGCAGGATGATCCATCACACCACGGTTATCTCTACTAAGCAAAGAAAATCTTGGGAAGATAGGCAACTCGGGCTACCCCCACTAACCTAAGTCACCTGACCGCTACCTCCTCCTATGTTCTGGCGCCAAGTTTGAATTTTGGCGGTAAACAAGACTCACTTGAGGTTTCGCAGCTAACCTAAGAAAATGGCGCTAAGGAAAGGACACTTGTACTAACCTCAGTCACCCGACCGCCACCTCCTCCTAAGGATTAGTGGGAAAAGGACTTGGAGATAAGTCTTTAATTAAACAATTTCATGCACATGTGTTTGCCACAAGGTCCAGAGGCCAACTGACTTAGTACATATCACCACCACCAGAGCGCGTTACCGTGACATCAGGTGATGACGCAAGTACAGTTATCCAAGATGGCTGCATACATTTTCTTCACCACGTGCTCTTGGACACACAGCCACTGCACGGTCCCATTACATAATCCAAGGTCGTCGCTCGCAGTATGTGAAACACATGTAGACAAGTGCTGAGAGGGAGATATGCTGCAATGCTTTCTCTCTCACACGTTTATAATGTCGTGTGCGGTGCGTGTATAGCTCGCGAGCGTGCGACTGATGACGTCACAGCCCCTAGCCCGCACGTTCATACTGGCGCCACAGATAGTCTTCTGGAAATATGCTAGTGAATGTAACTGAACACATGTGGCACACATATCGGGCATCTAACGTATGAATTACCCAAGTCTTTAATTCCAATTCAATTTTAATCATATTCCATAACTGAATGTACCAGTTGGATATTCAGTGATCAAATGAGAAGTTTGAGGTTTCCCACTAGGAGCGCAGTGATCATTCATTGATGATGTAGCACCCCTGCCCCCTAGAATGTTGCATTCCTATTGGCTACTGCATTAGTGACGTGATTCGACGTCATAGAACCTATATAAACCAACCCACAACCCAACTCGCCCTCACTCTGCTTCTGTACTTGATTCAGTGTACTCAACCTTACGGTACTTTCGATTTCATCATGAAGCGATCAGGCTCCACCAGCAGCAGCGACAGTGGCAGCAGCAAGCGCTGCCAAGTACATGAAGATCAATTACCTAGCAAGTACATTTTAGCTGTTCAAATATCTGTTATAGCCACAATCCACTGACTGCTGTGTCCTTTAACTGATTGTATGCGTGTTATATCTGTTTTGGACCGCACTCTATACGGAATGACGCGTACTTTAACAGATTGTGTGTGTGTGTGTGTGTGTGTGTGTGTGTGTGTTCAATGTCTCTGTGTTCAGTGTCTCTATGTTATATCTGTTTTGGACAGCACTCTATACAGATTGCTGCGTCCTTTAACGGATTCTATGTCTATGTGTGTTCAATGTCTCTGTGTTCGGTGTCAGGAGAAAGAAAACTGGCGTTCTACGGATCGGAGCGTGGAATGTGAGATCCCTTAATCGGGCAGGTGGGTTAGAAAATTTAAAAAGGGAAATCGATAGGTTAAAGTTAGATACAGTGGGAATTAGTGAAGTTGGGTGGCAGGAGGCACAAGACTTTTGGTGAGGTGAATACAGGGTTATAAATACAAAATCAAATGGGGGTAATGCAGGAGTAGGTTTAATAATGAATAAAAAAATAGGAGTGCGGGTAAGCTACTACAAACTGCATAGTGAACGCATTATTGTGGCCAAGATAGACACGAAGCCCACGCCTACTACAGTAGTACAAGTTTATATGCCATCTAGCTCTGCAGATTATGAAGAAATTGATGAAATGTATGATGAGATAAAAGAAATTATTCAGGCAATGAAAGGAGACGAAAATTTAATAGTCATGGGTGACTGGAATCCGAGAGCAGTAAAAGGGAGAGAAGAAAACATAGTAGGTGAATACGGATTGGGGTAAGAAATGAAAGAGGAAGCCGCCTGGTAGAATTTTGCGCAGAGCATAGCTTAATCATAGCTAACACTTGCTTCAAGAATCATAAAAGAAGGTTGTACACATGGAAGACTCCTGGAGATACTAGAAGATATCAGATAGATTATATAATGGTAAGACACTGAATTAGGAACCAGGTATTAAATTGTAAGACATTTCCAGGGGCAGATGTAGACTCTGACCACAATCTATTGGTTATGAACTGTAGATTAAAACTGAAGAAACTTCAAAAAGGTGGGAATTTAAGGAGATGGGACCTGGATAATCTGAATAAACCAGAGGTTGTACAGAGTTTCAGGGAGAGCATAAGGGAACAATTGTCACGAATGAGGGAAAGAAAGACAGTAGAAGAAGAATGGGTAGCTTTGAGGGATGAAGTAGTGAAGGCAGCAGAGGATCAAGTAGGTAAAAAGACGAGGGCTAGTAGAAATCCTTGGATAACAGAAGAAATTTTGAATTTAATTGATGAAAGGAGAAAATATAAAAATGCAGTAAATGAAACAGGCAAAAAGGAATACAAACGTCTCAAAAATGAGATCGACAGGAAGTGCAAAATGGCTAAGCAGGGATGGCTAGGGGACAAATGTAAGGATGTAGAGGCTTGTCTCACCAGGGGTAAGATAGATACCGCCTACAGGAAAATTAAAGAGACCTTTGGAGAAAAGAGAACCACTTGTATGAATATCAAGAGCTCAGATGGAAACCCAGTTCTAAGCAAAGAAGGGAAAGCAGAAAGGTGGAAGGAGTATATAGAAGGTCTATACAAGGGCGATGTTCTTGAGGAGAATATTATGGAAATGGAAGAGGATGTAGATGAAGATGAAATGGGAGATATGATACTGCGTGAAGAGTTTGACAGAGCACTGAAAGACCTGAGTCGAAACAAGGCCCCGGGAATGGACAACATTCTATTAGAACTACTGACGGCCTTAGGAGAGCCAGTCCATCTGGTGAGCAAGATGTATGAGACAGGCGAAATACCCTCAGACTTCAAGAAGAAATAATAATTCCAATACCAAAGAAAGCAGGTGTTGACAGATGTGAAAATTACCGAACTATCAATTTAATAAGTCACAGATGCAAAATACTAACGCGAATTCCTTACAGACGAATTGAAAAACTGGTAGAAGCCGACCTTGGGGAAGATCAGTTTGGATTCCGTAGAAATATTGGAACACGTGAGGCAATACTGACCCTACGACTTATCTTAGAAGAAAGATTAAGGAAACGCAAACCTACATTTCTAACATTTGTAGACTTAGAGAAAGCTTTTGACAATGTTGACTGGAATACTCTCTTTAAAATTCTAAAGGTGGCGGGGGTAAAGTACAGGGAGCGAAAGGCTATTTACAATTTGTACAGAAATCAGGTGGCAGTTATAAGAGTCGAAGGGCATGAAAGGGAAGCAGTGGTTGGGAAGGGAGTGAGATAGGATTGTAGCCTCTCCCCGATGTTATTCAATTTGTATATTGAGCAAGCAGTAAAGGAAACAAAAGAAAAATTCGGAGTAGGTATTAAAATCTATGGAGAAGAAATAAAAGCTTTGAGGTTCGCCGATGACATTGTAATTCTGTCAGAGACAGCAAAGGACTTGGAAAAGCAGTTGAACGGAATGGACAGTGTCTTGAAAGGAGGACATAAGATGAACATCAACAAAAGCAAAACGAGGATAATGGAATGTAAACGAATTAAATCGAGTGATGCTGAAGGAATTAGATTAGTAAATGAGACACTTAAAGTAGCAAAGGAGTTTTGCTATTCGGGGAGCAAAATAACTGATGATGGTCGAAGTAGAGAAGATATAAAATGTAGACTAGCAATGGCAAGGAAAGCGTTTCTGAAGAAGAGAAATTTGATAACATCGAGTATAGATTTAAGTATCAGGAAGTAGTTTCTGAAAGTATTTGTATGGAGTGTAGCCATGTATGGAAGTGAAACATGGACTATAACTAGTTTGAACAAGAGGAGAATAGAAGCTTTCGAAATGTGGTGCTACAGAAGAATACTGAAGATTAGATGGGTAGATCACATAACTAATAAGGAGGTATTGAATAGAACTGGGGAGAAGAGAGTTTGTGGCACAACTTGACTAGAAGAAGGAATCGGTTGGTAGGACATGTTCCGAGGCATCAAGGGATCACAAATTTAGCATTGGAGGGCAGCGTGGAGGGTAAAAATCATAGAGGGAGACCAAGACATGAATACACTAAGCAGATTCGGAAGGATGTAGAGTGCAGTAAGTACTGGGAAATGAAGAAGCTTGCACAGGATAGAGTGGCATGGAGAGCTGCACCAAACCAGTCTCAGGACTGAAGACCACAACAACATGTGTGTGTGTGTGTGTGTGTGTGTGTGTGTGTGTGTGTGTGTGTGCGTGCGTGCTACAGAGATTTTTTCTTCCCTACTGGATACTATACTCAGTCTTTTCCATCTTTATAGAATTCATCCTAAAGATATCAGCCGAACTAGACCAATAACTAGAGATTGAGAGGGCTGAAGCACAGAGCGAATGTAAGCGCATTTGAAAAAAAAGTAGTTCTTAGATAAAATTATTTCTTGTAATATATAATGGTTTTTCCAAGTGTCTAGACTGAGCTTTCTTAGATATATTCTTTTCTTTTCTTTCTAGATGATTCCACGCATAGGGAGGGGGATGCCTAGGATGTCATGCAAGGCGCGGGTGAAATCCATGACTTGGTCCATGAGATGGCAGCCGCTGCAGATCAACGACAAGAGTCTGAAAGGCACGAAGTTATGGCCGTGTTAGAAGAGGAGGTGAATATTCGTGAGTGGGTGGGAGGCCTCAGTGGATGTGCCGATGAGTTGCTCAAGCCATGGAGCCAGACTGGAGAATGTTAATATTTTTGAACTTTATCATTACAGCAAATAAATACCATTATTTAGTCTTTTTATGTATTGCTCTTTTAAATCTAGATCATTAAACTTACTTTTTTCTTATTTATGTTACAGGTATATCACACGGCGTACGCTGTATACCTAGAGCGGTCGTTGTGGGGGCGGGAATAGGGAGCACAACACTATAGAGGCATGCTGCGCCGTGTGTAGCCCCAATCAGAGCTGCGCGAGAGGCAGCAGCAGCAGCGGCACCTCCCCCTGCGCCACCGCAAGCCCTCTGGTGCCCATGCGCACCTCAGTCGATGGAAGAAGAAGAACACCAGGTGCATCTGTCTCCCACCCCACCAGTCAGTAATGGGAACATCACACCCCGGGGGCCATCGCAGTAGCCCGGTTGCTCCAGCCAACCATCACCGCCTCTGCCGCCTCCGCCGCCTCCGCCGCCTCCACCGCCTCCGCCGCCTCCTCAGACAGCTCACCCCCACTGCCAACGAAAGGTGCATGTACCTGTGCGTATACCCGTCCCTACAGATGATACACCATCACCAGCACCATCTTCGACGGGCTGGACACCTAGCTGTAGTAGTAATAGTAATAGTAATAGTGATTATCCTGTGGCTAGTGGTATTGCTCTCCCCCGTCCTATTGATAGTGAAGTGCATCAGAACAATGTCAAAATGACCCCCCTAGAATACTCAGCAGTTGCTAGGGCTTTTGAGGGGCGCATCTCGTTCATGAGGACTGAGAATCCGAGAGGGAGGTACCACAACCCTGAGGGGTTTTTAGAGGCGTGGCTCCCTGTCTTGGAGATTGAGCTCCTCAAAGTCCTACACTATCCGAGATTTAATGCCAATAAGTGCAGTGCAGTACTATGCTACAAGTTGAATCACCCCCCTAAACATCCAGGTGATGCAGAGACTACAACTCTGCACTATATATGTGGTGATAATGGCGTTATTTCTTGTAGCACATCCATTGCTGAGTGGTATCATGAATCCACCTTGAGTGCTATTATGGCCCGATTTTCCGAGATGGAAGTATGCGGTTCCGCTAAGTCGTTCAGCTTTATACCACACCTTGACATTCATATACATGTCTATGATCCAGTAAATGGAGGATAGAGTTATATTAACTCCCTGAGGATATTAAGAACAAGCAAGTATGGATTAATGTCCAAAATACAAACGATCAAGCTTGTTTTGCATGGTTAGTCCTGGCTTGTGAGAGAAATTACAAGACAACACCACATCGTCAGAGCAGTTACAAAGTCAGTGATATGAAGACATATTATAACTTTGATGGTATAGAGTTTCCTGTAAAGATCCAGGACATAGCTAAGTTTGAGGCACAGAATACCGATATCGGTTCACGTTTATGGCCTGGAGAAGAAGAATAACGACAAGACAGATGAGCAAGACAAGTACACCGTAGTCGACCCCTCCATTTCTCAAAATTTGCAGGTGGGCGAGAGCTGCATGTAAACATGCTGCTCCTTTCTGAAGGTGATAATTATCACAATGTCTGGGTCAAAGACATGTCCTGCCTCCTTTGTTTTCAGTTAAGTAACAAGCGATGTAAAAAGCATATTTGTTTAAGGTGTCTGAATTATTTTTCATCATAAGAGTTATTAGCTATACATCTATTAGATTATGCTTCCAAGGACCCAGTAAGTGTGATTATGCCCACAGAGGAAAATAACTTCATTAAATTTCAAAATGCTCACCACCAGCAGCGATGTCCTTTTGTAGTGTATGACGACTTTGAATGTCCGCTGGCTCCTATTACTCATTGTGAAGGGAACCCCTTAGCCTCACATACAAACTTCACACAAAAACACATACCTTACGCAGCAGCATTCCAAGTTGTATGTGGATATTATTCTAAAATTAACCGCTACTAGTCTTTTATGTAGGGGACAATCCTGCAGTTTGGTTCGTTATTGAGGTTAAAGAACTTTCATGGGAAGTTGATAAGCTCTACAGCACCAACATTCCCATGACCAAATCAAAGGAAGATGATGAATTGTATGAAAAGGCGGTTAATTGTCATATTGGTGGGCTAGCCATAAATAGAAAAGCGGAAACTCCTCATACGGACCACTGTCACTTTACGGGTAAGTTCCACGGTGCAGCTCACAACGCATGCAATTTGAAGTATGTTACTACGGCACATACCCGTATTTTTTCATAATTTGTGTGGGTATGACGCTCATTTTCTCGTTGAGCACTTGAATAATTTCGGTATGAAGAAAGATCAAGTTAGTGTCCTCCCTGAAAATGTTGAGAAGTACAGTTCTTTCTCCAAACGAATGACGCCAAAAATTACGCTCTACTTTCTTGACTCTTTACACTGTATGCAGTCTTCTCTCCAGAAACTAGTTGAAACTTTACCTCAGAATGATATGGATATCACTCGATCTGCATTTCCCGACGAGGAAAAGTTCCACCTTGCAATGAGGAAAGGAGTTTCTCATACGAGTACGTTGATAGTAAGGCAAAACTCAATGAATCCAGGCTTCCCGACATATCTGCATTTACCAGTACTCTCACAGGCGATGCTATAACGGCAGCAGATTATGAGCATGCCGTGAATGTCTGGTGGGAATTCAACATCCCCAATTTGGGAGAATATGCGAGACCATACATGGACACAGATTTGCGTTTGCTTGAAGATGTTTTCGAAAAGTTCCAGAGTGTATGTATGGCCATGTAAAACAGGGCACAGCATCGAACTTCTGACTGATGCTGCAATGTTTCTATTTTTTGAGCGAGGGATCCGTGGGTGACTTTGTCAACGCATTCACAGGCAAGCCAAGACAAATAATCCGCGGATGGGTGTTGGGATTAACACATCCCTTGATCGAGTTACATTATGTACCTAAATGTCAACAACTTATACGGGCACGCCATGATGCAGCCACTGCCGGTTGGTGGGTTTCGATGGGTGCCCGAAAACGTATTGAAGGGATTGGGTGGAAAAATAATGGGTATTGCGGTCGATTCTGATGTAGGGTATGTGCTTGAGGCAGATATCACATATCCTAATAATTTGCATGGAGAGACAAGCGATTTGCCGTTATGTCCAGAGCAACAAATTCCACGAGGAAGCACCATCCCTAAGCTGTTGGCTACTGTTGGAGATAAGCAGAGGTATATTATTCGTTATCATAAGCTCCAGCAGTGCCTCAGCTTAGGGATGAAGCTAGTTAGAATCACCCGGGCAATCTCCTTCAAGTAATCTGCCTGGTTGAAGGAGTATATTGAACTAAGTACCGAAAAGAGGGCGATCGAGAGTAATGATAACGAAAAAGATTTTTATGAATTAATGAACAATTCTATTTTCGGGAAAACTATGCAGAATGTAAGAAATGAACGCGATATTTTGATTAGAACAGCATGGGAAGGGCGTTATGTCGTGAGAAAGTGTATCGTCAGGCCAAATTTTAAGTGTGCCACCATCTTCAGTGAAAACTTTGTTGCTTTGGAGATGTCGAAGACTGCAGTAAAGTTTATGAAGCCTTTTTATTTGGGGATGTGCATACTGGGTATCTCCGAATTCTACATGTACCGATGCAGTTATTAGGTGCAACAGTAAAGAATTCGACACGTCTTCTTATGAGGCCGATAATCCTTACGATATTGTTCCTAAGAACAAGAAGGTTATCGGTCTCATGAAAGACGAGGAGAATGGTTTACCGATTGTAGAGTTTGTGGGATTGAGGTCCAAAATGTATGCATATCGTACAATAGACAGGGGCAACCAGAGGCGGGCAAAGGGTGTTAGATGTGCGTTGTGTCAAGATCTTATGGATGAACACTATTTGCAGTGCCTGTCTGGTGGCAGCATTCAAGGCGCTCCTCCACACAACGTTCGGCAAACTAGCATTCGATGAGGAGGTCACAAGGAGTACACCGTGCTGCAATCTAAAGACGGATTGCCTCCTCATGACGATAAAAGAGTCATTTGTGAGGGTGGGGTGGAAAACCTCCAATACTCACACTATTTACTTGAAGCGAAAGTAGGGGTGGGGATCTCTGGTTGATAGATAGAGAGAGAATGAGCATGTGAATGGGATGATGAGGGGCTTATGCATCGAATAGTATGCCTCTTTTATCATAGTGGATGAGTGTGTTGTGGTGTGTGTATCAGTCTGCGTGCTTCCGTGTAAGTCTGAGTGTGTAAATTAGTGTGGGAGCCTGTGTGTAGGAAATAAGTGTATGCCTGTGTAAATATATATATTGTCATTAGTACAAAATAATTTTCCAAGGAAAAATCATAAAAACGAAAAAAAATTAAAAACTGAAAAAACTGTCAAGGGAAAAAAGTCTATTTAAATATATTTAGTTCTTATTAGTAATTAATATGCTGAGAAAAGGAAAAAAGAACAAGTTTTTGCACTTCATATGTATGTGTGTGTGTGTGTGTGTGTGTGTGTGTGTGTGTGTGTGTGTGTGAGTGGTTATAGATTAGATTTTAGTTTGTAAGTTTCAGCTGCCGCTAGCCATCCAGTCAGAACTAGTTTTAAGTATGTGAGTTCCATCCAGTTAAATTGTTTATATTCATATGTTCACGTGCTTGTGGTAGTGGAAAATGTTTAGAGCCACCCACTTCAAAGAAATACGTTCACATTTACCTAAAAGTCTTTTCTGTTTTGGGTGGAACTTCACTAGTGATAATATTTAACCTGTAAGATAGCGTTATTAGTTTGTAGTAGTACCTTTGCATGAGTTGTAAACTGATATAATGTAAATCTCAATCATGTATCTGTAAACTGATATAATGTACATCTGAATTACGTATCTGTAAACAGCAGAATGTTGATATTTCTCAAAAAATAAAAAAAAAATTCTAAATCTGAATCACGTATCTGTAAACTGATATAATGTAAATCTGAATCACGTATCTGTAAACTTATATTTCGCAAACAGTGTTAAACATGAGTTTAATAATAAATTCACTTATTTCATTGTAAAAATGTAGAATGTTATTATTTCAAACCTCAATCATCATTCTTTTCGTTAAAATCGTTAATGTATTTCCGTACAATGGGCGGTTACATCCCCATTGCACCACACAGGTCTATAAGGTCTGTTGCTTTAAACACTATTTCAATGAAAGTTGTGAATTTATCATAAATGTATTTCTGTACAATGGGCGGTTACATCCGCATTGCAAGTGCGGCTACATGACGTATCGCTTTGAGCACATATTTTTAGAGACTTCCGTGCAGGCAAGTAATGTGAAAGCGCACCTAATAGTAGCATAGGTAGCACTACTCCCCCAGGTGAAAGCGTGCAAAGGCTGTGGAAAGTGGGTCAGACAGCTCAAGTGGAATGCATTTATAGATCGAGTCAGGTATATTGTCACTGATAAAAGTCCTTGCTATAGACGTAGGTGTCAGAAAGAAAACAAGAGTATACAAGGATTGTTAGGGAACAAAAAAATTATTTATTTCTCATCCAACTTGAAAGTAATTTTACATTCTCATAAGCAGATACAACAGCACATTTTTGATACATGTTCTTGAGTCGATGGATAGATGGACAGCCGTAGAACTCCAGGACTTGAATAGAAGTCAATTTAAATATTCGGCGCATCCATGAGATCTTGTCCCTTCCCTTCACGTAGACAATGGTGTCCATGGGATCGAATAATTTAAGCGCAGTCACCATATCTTTATAGGGTATGCCAGGATCATCCCAGTGAATTCCATGGTAGAAATGTGTTAACCACTTTGCACTCTTCCTTGTCTTAGCGCACCTCAATTGCTTGAAAGGCCTTGGTGATGCAATGTTTGCAGCGAGTGTCTCTATTATTCCAGAATCCTCTGGGTACGCAACAAACGCGAAATCTTTAAATACAAACTGTCTACGCTCACCGTCATTGAAACCTTTAGCGTCCTCGATGATGTTGACTCTGTGACATGTTATCGTGAAATGCTCTAGGTACAGAGCAGTACCTATTCATTTATACAGCTCGCTGCACAACACCTGTGAGTGGACAGTAGGTGATCTTTGTAGTCATGTAGAACTAAAGCATACGCATCAGTGTGTTCTGGGAAATTTGTCGATGATTCAAATTCAATTCGCACATCTACAGGTCCAGACTTAATTATCTCATTCTGTTTCGAGCAGTCTATTACGATGATCGGTGAAAGATCTTTGAACTTACGCAGACTGGGTAGATACCCCCCTCCCTCTCCTCCAGCAATTTCATAGTCAGAAGGGCGAAACCTTGCATACATGTCGTAGCTAGACTGTATACATTTTGATTCCACTGCAGATGTAGATTGCCATATGGGTAGAATTCTGAATTGAGGTAGACTTTGGCATTAGTTAACCTGCAGTTATCGAACACGGTGCATGGAGAGCTGCATCAAACCAGTCTCTGGACTGAAGACCACAACAACAACATCGAACTTGGTTGAATCATTTACCTCTTCTGTCAGTTTGAAACGCAAGTATGATGAATCTGGGTGTCTTTAGATGGCTGGATGTTTTAATAGCCCATGTTTGTTTGCTCGACGTCGGTAACGCGGGGTACTCGAAAATCTCCCACGAGCGAAATGTCAGTGACAGAAATGTACCTAAATTCAGGACTCTTAAAAGCTTCAAACGCTCCTTGTCGGATACGCTGATGTGAGGCATTTTCCATATTATCTTGCTGATTGTGATCATGTACTCCTCTTGAGCTCCTTGAATGTATGAGTTTTTGTCCGTCGCACTCCGCACCAGATTGAGTTCTTGTTTAGCGTTCATAATAATCTCTCTTATTTCCTCAAAATATCCCATAAGCATTTTTAGAGGTATGCATGCAGTAAATCGCTCGTACTCTTCAACTGTTCTATCCTCTGGATCGTCTATGAACCATCTTGCATTTTATAAACCATGCAAATCTGATGGTGATGCTGAGACATATGTTTGAAGCTTTGATGTTATGCTGACAGTGCGTGTATGGTCAGTCTCAGATCCATTGAGTTCATAGCGTATTTCTTTTAACAGGAATGCTAAAGCGTTACGTGTCAGCTTGGATCCCACTGTATCGCTGCTGTCAGTTTTCTTCAATGACCTCTCTAGATATATGAAACTCCTGCATGGAAGCGTGAGTGCGTCTTGGTGCTGGATGACAATCCTGATTTCATCTTTCTTATTAAACGCTGTTGAAGCATAAGGTTTATGAGAGAAGTATTACTAACGTATAATTGTCTCATAATAGTCTACTGGACTGGTTATATTGAGTGATGATGTCATTGCACGGTTTCAGGCCAACTGATTTAAGAAAGTTGTTGTTCGCCGGTGTTATCACTTTGCCGTTCAATAGCAAAGTGGCACGCTCTGGGTTGCGTGCACTTGATTTATACCGTATGCCCATCCTGTCTTAGATGTAATCGTACAATGATTTCCTCACGACGAAAGTCAACAAGTTGATTATTCTGGTCCACAACACGCAGTTCCAAATAGTCCAATGTCTGAGCTGTCACTGAAAGGTATATTGCAATGGCAGGAGTCTCAACAATCTTATACCCCGTTGCACTGAGGGGAAGAATCCGTAAATAGTGTGACTCAGACTTGCAAAATTTACTTGGATCCTTCTTCAAAACCTGCCTTTTTGTGAAACCCAGCATGTGCCCTATTGAACCTTTCTGGTTAAAGTCAATCGTTGCATTTACAATCCTTATTTCAGATTTAACTGTATTGATGTTTGCACATAGTTGAATACTTTATACAGACTGTTTTAAGACTTCGTTTAAATCGTCAATATCATATGCACCGGTTATACTTCCACAATATCTTTTTCACCATTAATATCCAGATGCTGTTTATTGTTAGTCTCTGTGATATTTGGGATGCTGTTGTACGTCTCCAGTCCAATCAATGCAATACTCCATTCAACAACGCTCAAATCAATTACCGGGAAGTAATTTGCACGCAATACAGATGATAGTTCTTTTAACGTCAAAGTGCACGACATTGCATCTGAACCTCAACTGATTAATGAATGTTTAAACCTCTTCCTTATATGGCGTGCTTCTTTGTAAACGTCAAGAGAAACATGATACATAGATATCGATAGCGTCGATAATTGTAGAGCACATGTCTTCTGTGAGTGAAGTATTGTTGTAATTCTTCTGGTGGCTGCAGTTCACCAAGTGAGTCTAAATAGTAGATATTATCCGCATCTTTCGTGACATATGACATCCAGTGGGTGCCCGGGCCTCCAGCAACATCTAAATTCACAATACCGCATTCACCAGTCTTCCACATAGTCTTAGGTAATGTATCCCGCATAAACACACCACGGAATCTTGGTATCTTGAATTTATCTCTAACAAACCTAGGAAGACCTGTATTTGTGAGTGGTCGATCTGGAAAAACCGCTAATGGGCTTTTTTTTTAATTTATGAATAGACCAAGCCCTTTCCTGTACGGTTTCAATTATAGTCCTTTTCCAATGGCTGCGGCTTCCATCATGCGGTTATGTCTTCTCGCCGCTTCTAACTGTGCTTGGGAGTTTTGCGCCTTCTTGACCGTTCGAGCAATAGCTGCAGCACCACCAGCGAGGGAATCTACCGCCGAGAGCGCGGAGAGGGCCGGGATGAGACATGGAATAAAACCGACAGATGTCTTGGGTATTCGTAGAACTCGGGGTGCTTTAACCGATCATCTTCTTCTTCTTCCCGCATGTTTCTGCTTCAGTGCGTTTTTAGTTGCATACATCACTATGAGGATACAGTTCTTCAAATAGCACTTCTTGTTTAGTGCTCAACGTGCAGCATTGATAACTCGCTTGAAATTCATCATTCCTAAACCCAACTTCATTTTTCTACGCATGGTTTATCAACTGCAAATGCTGCAATGCGTTGACCTGTACCAATATCCTTTCTTCTCCGCATCGCCTTAGCCTTATCAGCTAAATCCTATCTGAAATGTGACGACTTGATAGAAGTTTATTTGTAGTGTATGCAACGTCGTGTTCCATACACGCTTCGTCGAGCACATTAACTCCCTTATCCCCTCACGCCAAGCGTTTCTGAAGCTTTGTCCCAGGTCCACAGTAGTTATACCCAGGTTTGTGTAATTCCACTGGCAGTTTGTCTAGACTACCACCACCTCCTCTAACGCGTCTCCTAGCACGCATGTTACACTACTGTGGCGGTTGTGGACAATGCACGCCCATTATGTAGCAAATCGTCGGCATCAATCCAGCTGTTTTGTGTAGCAGGAAATCCAAGCCATTGACTAGTGCTTTATTTCCCCGACGTGTTATGACTCTCTCCGCGAGAAAAACATACGGTTCTGAGCTTTTCTGCAACTCCTCGGTGTAGAAGCAGCCTGCTAATTCTTCACCTTTACTATCCTTCAATATATAAGTTCGTAGCACCTTTGAAACTAAATATCTCAGTTGAGCAGTTCGGTAGGTATGATTTCTCAAATGCGTCTTGTATTTTGAGATACGTACCAAATCACTTGCGTGGATCCAGCATCTTAATGCGATAGTACACCGTATCCATGAGTCCATAACGAACATCGATTGGACTAATTTTTTTTTGTGCTATGTTTGGTTCTATTATACTCAGCAATTACTTCTGGGAGGATATCTGTCTATTTGTATGAGCCGCAAAGGTTAAAACGAATCCACATTCTATCTTTTATCGTTCTGTTCAGGGGCTCCACGATAATCGCCTTCAGGGAGGGAATGTCTAGTAGCGACGAATTCCATACCACTGCATACGTATTGTAGAACTCCCCATTGTGATCGGTTTGGAGGTTGTCTGGGCATCGATTCGCTCCTGTCTCTAGCAAACGCTCAAAAACATCGGCGACATTTCGACCCGTTTTTGTTTTGACAGGTAATACCCAGGAAAATTTGGGGTATGTATCAACAACCATTAAAATATATTTGAATCCATTATTATCATGTGAATATTGCCTCATATCTACAAGATCAGCTTGCCACAAGTCATCCACTCCTTTAATCATAAAATGCCTACGGGGTTATGTTTTTCATGCTAGTTTGTGCAGTTCTCGAACTACTGTATCCATACTTAATCGATGATACCTCGCCGGCCGAAGTGGCCGTGCGGTTCTAGGCGCTGCAGTCTGGAACCGCGGTGCTGCAACGGTCGCAGGTTCGAATCCTGCCTCGGGCATGGATGTGTGTGATGTCCTTAGGTTAGTTAGGTTTAAGTAATTCTAAGTTCTAGGGGACTGATGACCACAGATATTGAGTCCCATAGTGCTCAGAGCCATTTGAACCAACCATTTGAATCACTTTCTGCTTCGTCGACATCGCGGTGTATACTAATCAGAGATCTCTGCAACGTGAGGCTTTATAAATCTGGTCTTTTCTTCTTCCTCTTACTATGTACTGCTGCACCTTCTCAACAACAAGGAACTCTACATCTATTTTCCCTTCAATAGCCTCGACCTTTTCAGTCAAGTCAGTTACTTTCTTACTGACTTGATTAACTAGCTCATTTAACGCATTCACCATTATCAGAAGAGTCTGGTAATACGTCTCTAGGCCGGCCGAAGTGGCCGTGCGGTTAAAGGCGCTGCAGTCTGCAACCGCAAGACCGCTACGGTCGCAGGTTCGAATCCTGCCTCGGGCATGGATGTGTGTGATGTCCTTAGGTTAGTTAGGTTTAACTAGTTCTAAGTTCTAGGGGACTAATGACCTCAGCAGTTGAGTCCCATAGTGCTCAGAGCCATTTGAACCATTTTGAATACGTCTCTAGTTCCCTGTGCATACCTGCAACTTTATGCGCCATAACCTGAATTTTCGCATCCATGTGCAGGCCAATGTTCTCTCTGTGTACACCCATCCTCTGGGATTGAGAGGTAGACATACGAGCGAATTTGCCCATGGTGTAGCGTGGACTGATGTACTAACCTCTCTTACCGTGCTATATATGCAAAAACTCTTGAAAGCTTCGCCTGTACCTACCATCGCTCAGTTTTCTTGTTTTATCAATAACGAGAAATCCATACTGTGAATGATTCCAGCAATCTGCACATATCTTTGCAAAGTCATTGAACGACATGTCCGTTCCAACATGTGCCTGGTAAATGTATTTTAAATTCAGGTTGTCTTGTTTGAAGGCTATTATGAAGTTTGCATTATCCCTAACCAGCTGTTTGGGGATTCTGGAATATGTTTGACCGAAACAGAAATATTCTCGAATTTGGTCTTGCTTTCCACGGCAACATCGTCAAATATGAAGCCTGTGTTTGGCTTTGCTTTTTCAGGTTGAGGGATATCACCGCTTTAACTGAATGTCGTGTATGTAACACCATCTACACTGCGCAATATCTCTTGCAATAGCTGATACTTTGGTTGAAACAGCGTTTTTGAGAATACACCAACATGTTCAAATCGGACCCCATCTGCATGTGTTAGCAGAGTCATGAGGACATTGCTCTTCCCGCAGTTGGATGGGCCTACAATAATTGCACGTATATTACCAGGAATGAGAATTCCGCTCTTCTTGTTCTTCTTCTTCAGGTCTTCATTTTCATCTTCACAGGACCAGTCACCGACAACAAAGTCCTTGTGGCGAGGGTGCTTCACCCAGCCCGCCATGATACTCAATGCGCCAGTTACAGATAGGTAGTTGACCTATATATAGAAAAATACACTTGAAAGGATAATAATAGTATGTGTAGCCACTATAGTTCCATCACCTAACCAACTGAGCTATATCGACTACACAGGGAAAACAGCTACATATTTTACCCATGAAGAGTAAGATGATCATTTCAGTAACTCGTATAGCATTGAAGGAAAAAAACAATTGTAATATTTTCATTATAATGAGAGAGAGGCATGAAATAAAACAGAAACACTGTTTGAGATTACACATAAATTATTTATTTAAAAATCATACATGGGGTGTAGTATTTCAGGACTATCATTAGAATCTGTATGTATCTTCTTCTTCTCCACACCTGTACAGTATTTACCAAATAAAGCATTTTGGTAAGCAATAAATTCAGCACGTATTTCACTCAAGCCAATAGATGTCTCACAGTACTCAGGTTTTTCACACACACATTTGATATGTTTGTCTTTAGGTTTAGGGCTCATGTGCAAACAAAGGTGTCGCTTAAGATCGTCAACATGTATACTATGCACACGTAGGGAGTTTACAACATCATTGTATGCAGAGTCTATGTTAGGCAACCAACAATTCAGTGTGTCTAGTGCAAGACGTATGGCAGAGTCCAGACCATATAACTTCATAACTGAGGGATGTCTTTGATAAACACCGTTGTCAACCGATTTCCCACATAATGTACAGTCATCATACACTGTTTTAATAGAAAGTGTCACACCAGTAAGGCGAATGTCTGGGGGAGAACGAGTTGGATAATACTCTGTAGTCATCTGCTGATTGATGTATCGCTCTGCATGACATATTTCATCCCAGTCCAAATCGGAAATTGGCACTTTACCACATCTGTATACATTTTCAATCTCCATTATAGCATGTAACCCCGAGACATGATGTGCTTCTACAGCAATGTTCACATGTTTTGATCCACTGGGAGTTAAATTGTATGTGGAGGTGAGAAGCATAGGTGCAGTCAACGCCTTCCTCTTATCCACAGTATCCGCACTCTGTGGGTGCGCTATCACAGGTATGTTTTGCTGGGATGTCATATGTGGGCGACCAGTACTGACCTCCATCTTGTTGTTTAACACCGCCAGCGACAGCATTCGATGTGCTGGAAGCAGATCACGTGTCCTCATCACATAAAGCGATGAGTGGGACGGACAGCAGCAACTCCTTATCCTGATCCAACAAGTGGGCTATGTGTGCTACCGGATCCCACGTGGCCATTACTGGTTCAGAGGCACTGGAGGCTTTTGTTGTAGGTCTCGACGAGATGGCAGGCGAGGTTGGTACAGGCCAGACGTGTCAGTAGAACTAGGCATGTTGGCACTTGACCCTGTTGAACAAAGACCTGGAAGCATTAGATATGGACCAAGACATGAAAAGTTTGAATAATTATAGTATTAATGCTAACCAGAGAGAATAATGTGATATGGGATACTTACTTTTGCGTTTAATCCAGTTCTGCATGACTGTGCTGGAGTGTGACTGCTGTTGACACTTCATTGTTCTTCTGCTGACTCACTGAACAAGGCTGAGGCCCCAAAGCTGTTGAGCCTCACATATATCGCCTACAATGACGTCGCCAGATATTTCCAACCTACTGGCTGAAGTCGAACACATGACTGGATTAAGGGTTCCTATTGGTTCCCGCCATTTCCCCCATCACAGAACGTCATCAGCTGACATCATGACAGTACCATCAAGTGCCAGTGCTGGGTACTAGGTCCAGACCATTTGGTGAATACACTGTTTGCCACCATCTTGGATAACGATAATTTCGACATCAGATGACATCATCGTAGCGCCCTCTGGTGGTGGCAATATGTACTAGACCACATGGCGAACAAAATGTTTGCTGCCATCATGGATAACTGTACTTGCGTCATCACCTGACATCACGGTAATGCCCTCTAGCTGTGGCGATATGTACCAAGTCAGTTGGAGTCCAGAGCTTGTGGTGAGCACAGTGGATGCCGCCATCTTGGATTACGTCACAGATGAGAGCGCTCTCTGGTGGTGGTGATGTGTACTAAGTCAATTGGGTTCTGCACCTCGTGGCGAACAAATGTGCATGAAATTGTTTAAATAAAGACTTATCTCCAAGTCCTTTTCCTACGAATCCTTAGGAGAAGGTGGCGGTCTGACGACTGAGGTTAGTACAAGTGTCCTTTCCTTAGCGCCATTTTCTTAGATTAGCAGCGAAACCTCAAGTGAGTTTTGTTTAGCACCAAAATTCAAACTTGGCGCCAGTTCATAGGAGGAAGTGGCGGTCGGGTGACTTAGGTTAGTGGAGGTAGCCCAAGTCGCCTGTTTTCCCGCAATTTTCTTTGCTTAGTAGAGATAACCATGGTGTGATGCATTATCCTGCTGGAATTTGAACTTACCGTCATTTTTCTGGGGGAGGGGGGAGTGGCACTTTCCCGCCATAATCCAAACCTCCCGCCAAAATCCGCCATCTTGGCTTACGTCATGGCAGTCATCTTGGATACATCTGGCGACAATGCAGAGTGTCCTCGTGTCCCCCTTGCCCCAATACTTCAGTCAACATTGATCTATGGCTCAAGTAAAGTACAAATAAATATTCTTTAAAGAGAAGCGAGCAGTAAAAATATTACATAAAGCTGATAACGGAATATTTTGCACAAGCTTATTCGGGGATCCTCGAATTCTTTCACTAACATCTCAATATATCTACTGCCTAATGGAATTTGTTGTTAATAATGAGAGTGAATCTAGGATGATTTGTGAAATCCACAACCACAATACTAGAATCAAAAATACTTTCCACACAGACTAGGTGTCGCTGTCTAGCATACAGAATTAATTTTTATATTCAGATAAAAAAATTATGAACGTTGCAAGTAGGTGCTAGGCAGGAAACTGTAAATCCCTAGACGTTGGAAAACAAAGAGTACCTTGTGATCTATTCCTGTGATTTATCAGAATATTTTGACCCTGGGATGCATATTATCCTTAACACTAATGTTAATATTAAACAGGTTCTTGCCTCTTCTGTTACATAGGCAGCTGATGATGGTCTGTGACCTAGTAAAGTTACGTAAATGTTTAGTATGAAGTTTTTTTTTTTTTTTTATCATCAGTCTACTGACTGGTTTGATGCGGCCCGCAACGAATTCCTTTCCTGTGCTAACCTCTTCATCTCAGAGTAGCACTTGTAACCTACGTCCTCAATTATTTGCTTGACGTATTCCAATCTCTGTCTTCCTCTACAGTTTTTGCCCTCTACAGCTCCCTCTAGTACCATGGAAGTCATTCCCTCATGTCTTAGCAGATGTCCTATCATCCTGTCCCTTCTCCTTATCAGTGTTTTCCACATATTCCTTTCCTCTCCGATTCTGCGTAGAACCTCCTCATTCCTTACCTTATCAGTCCACCTAATTTTCAACATTCGTCTATAGCACCACATCTCAAATGCTTCGATTCTCTTCTGTTCCGGTTTTCCCACAGTCCATGTTTCTTTACCATACAATGCTGTACTCCAGACATACACATCCTCAGAAATTTCTTCCTCAAATTAAGGCCGGTATTTGATATTAATAGACTTCTCTTGGCCAGAAATGCCTTTTTTGCCATAGCGAGTCTGCTTTAGATGTCCTCCTTGCTCCGTCCGTCATTGGTTATTTATAGTATGAAATAGCAGTTAAAAGCTGCATCTGCATGGTGTAAGAGCAAGAGTATGGCTTCTACCAGAATAACTGCTTTTCTAATAATATGCGCAGGCTGTTTAATAGAAGAGTCCCACGTTCTTACAAGAGATAGTACTCTCCAGAAAGTCCAATAAACATATGTCGGGAAACAAGAACCTGTTGAGAACTGAGCATTTTACTTGTGTATAGAAATGTCAGTGCTCATTGGTGTAGGCTACTTCCTGGTGACATTCATTGTCCATTTCTTGGTTCAAATGGCTCTGAGCACTATGAGACTTAACATCTGAGGTCGTCAGTCGCCTAGAACTTAGAACTACTTAAACCTAACTAACCTAAGGACATCACACACATCCATGCCCGAGGCAGGATTCGAACCTGCGACCGTAGCGGTCGCGCGGTTCCAGACTGAAGGGCCTAGAACCGCTCGGCCACACTGGCCAGCTGTCCATTTCTTACTGATCGTGTTTGTCTCTGTATTTAGTCTTCTGTTTATGATGTTGTTGTCAGACTCAACTCACACAACTCTCTTCAGCATCACACACATCCATGCCCGAGGCAAGATTCGAACCTGCGACCGTAGCGGTCACGCGGTTCCAGACTGAAGGGCCTAGAACCGCTCGGCCACACTGGCCGGCTGTCCATTTCTTACTGATTGTGTTTGTCTCTGTATTTAGTCTTCTGTCTGTGATGTTGTTGTCAGACTCAACTCACACAACTCTCTTCTGCATCAGCAATTCGGTACTGAACGTTTTTACTGTGAATTGATAACAGAAAAAAATTAGTAATCCCTGACTGTGAACAGCGTAAACTGTGAAACAGAGTCCTATTATTCCACCTGGGAAACAGCATGCACAGTATTCTGCTAATGGCGTAGCCAACGGCGTCAATCGACAACCACGTGTCATGTGAGACTAACGACGTCCAGCTGAAAGAACATCTAGCCAATTGGTCTGGTGATTCGTATACATGAAATCATTTGCAACACACACCAGGAGCGAAGTAGAACTCGCACATTTTGCACTCTCGATAAAGAGAAGTGGGGGTGTCGACGAGTAGAAGCTGAATCTCAAACAACTGAACCAAGAACTGGAGCTGCTGGTCGCAGATCATTCACTTGTATGGTCAGTTTTGCATGAGCAGTTATGTTATCTGTATCTCTTACACCGTGTGCAAGCACTTAGGCCAAAACACAACCATACCAGATAAAGTTCTACCAATGGAGCAGTTTAAATAAATAATTAACATTGTAAAAAATGGCTGGTTGCTGTTATCTTCTACGTAAGAGTCAACCTATATCCATCAGTGGATTCTATGATCCAGAATGTACAGCCTGCGTGACATAATAAATGACAACAACGCAAGTCTCGGGGGGATCGTGGAACGGACGCTTCAGGTTCCTTTTAGTATGTCCCAAGGAAAATTGCATCGTTCAGCACACGCACTGCAATATCTTTTTTATGTGCGAATTTAGACTTCCTTGGCGAATCTTGATGATGAAGTATTCTCGGGCTGTCAGCCGAGTCAAGGCGTCGTTCTGCGACAACGTTTCAATGAGTTTCCTGCTGTGATCTTTAGGTGTAGTGTTAGGTTCGTGTCCTGTACGGTTCTGTCCATCTCAACGGCATACATGAAAATATTAAATTCCACATGCATGTGGAAGAAAACGGATGTGTTCCTTTCGCCGACATCGTGATGAAGAAGAAGACAGACGGCACATTAGGTCATTCTGCCACCATCCAGCACAACCCAAACCCGTGCTTACCATCTAGGTGCTCAGAGCACAACGTCCTGCAAAGTCGATGTGCACTCGTTGCCGTGGCGATTGGCT
Source organism: Schistocerca serialis cubense (assembly GCF_023864345.2). Lineage (NCBI taxonomy): Eukaryota > Metazoa > Arthropoda > Insecta > Orthoptera > Acrididae > Schistocerca > Schistocerca serialis. Next base: position 975,480,108 of record NC_064640.1, on the reverse strand, counting down.
CTTAGGCCAGACTGAGAATGTCTGTAGCGGAACTGATTGTTTTTTCGCGAATGCGCGACACTGTGAAGTCATCTGTTCGATATAGGCGTCAATGCCCAGCCGAGTACAGTGCCGTCACGCTAACTGATTAGTGCAAAAAATACCCCAATGTCTTTGGTGGAGCAATCCCACACATCTTTTTGCTACACTTTGGGAATAAACACACGCGATTGTCCACTGTCACGTTGAACTGGACTCACACCGTGTTGGACTGAAAGGCTATGCTGATGTGCAAAATATCGGTACACAACTGAGTTCTGGATTCTGTTCAATGAGCGAGCCAAGACGTGCGAATATTATGCAACAAAATATTGAGAACTGGGTTTTCTTCCGTCGCCTGTGCAATTTTTCTGTAGTGCAACGGAAAAGATTCCAGAAATTCAGAGTCCTGCGCATCGATTTGGCAACAAGATGCGGCAGATGCATCAAAATCAGAGTCTGGCCCAATCGGAAAGCGAGATAGGGTGTCTACATGGCCGTGCTTTGCTGTAGGTCTGTACACAGTTTCATACTGATACTGTGAAAGCAATAAAGCCCATAGTTGGAATTTTTGAGCAGTGCGCATAGGAACCAGCTTTGATGGATGAAACAAGGACTGCAAAGGCTTGTGATCTGTCACTAAACAGAACTTGCGTCCATACAGTGATGGAATTTGGTCACACTATACACAATAGCGTGAGCTTCCTTTTCAATTTAAGAATAATTACACTGAGTTTGAGAGAGCAACTTTGAGGCAAAAGCAATAGGTCTGTCCTGTGCACAAATTCTGTGAGAAAGACGGCGCCGATTCCGTAGAACTTGCAAAATTATTCGCTTGACAGGGTGAAAATGCACTAAACATCTGTCACTGAGCATAGAATTTTTGAGTTTCTGAAATGCGTCTTGACAGTCTTTAGTCCACACAAAAGGTAATTTTTTTCGACGCAAGCGATACATTGGAGCCGCCATCTGAGCGGCATTCGGTACCGAACGTAGTACGTCATCCTGCCTAGAACTGGCTGCGAGGAACAGGCAGGTCATGGATTGCAAGCAAATGAGATTGGAGGGGGTGCAAACCCTGACTGTTTATCATATCACCTAAGTACTGTAGTTCAGTTTGAAAAAGGTCACAATTTTCGAGACAACAGCAATGTGTTCCTCTGGTGTACGACCTGAAACGACCCCATCGTCAAGATAGTTTTGGGAGGTTCCTACCCCATTCCGTGGCATTTAGTAATCAGGCCTACTAGATGAGTGGCCTGCCAAGCGAGTGCAACTATTATTCGTACATCACAAATATTTTCATGATTTATCATACCCACTGCTACTATGCTTGAAATAAGGCAGGTAGTGGAAAGCAACGCCGATTTCAACTGGCGAAAGGCGCATTCGCATTCCGTCGTCCAGACGAACGGAACACCTTTACGGCGTAAGCGATGAAGCGGAGCTGAAATGGAAGAGGCGTGGCGCACATATTTATTATAGTAATTGATTTTTCCCAGCACACTCTGTAGCTGCTTCAAATTCTGCGGCGAAGGCAAGTCCTGTATGGCACGGAGGTGCTCTGGACTCAGATGTATGCCTTGGGCATTGATTACATGGCCCAGGTAGGGTAAGTCCCGAGCAAAAAACACACATTTGTCCTTCCGCAAGCGAAGACCATTTTGTCGCAAGACCTGAAATAATGTTCGGAGATTGGCTAAATGTTCGTCTTCTGTCTTTCTGGAGATCACAATATCGTCCAGATAGTTTGCTGCAGTAGGGACCGATGCACAAACAGTTTGTAAATATTGCTGAAACAATGCAGGGGCGGATGCACACCCGAATAGCAATCTTTTGAATCTGTACAAACCGAGATGCGTATTAACGACCAAAACTCGCTGGGATTCTTCGTCCACCGGTATTTGCAAGTACGCATCTGCTAGGTCCAACTTCGAAAAATATTTACCCGGGCACAGTTTGTCAAAAAGATCTTCCGGGCAGGGTAAAGGAAAAGTTGCAACCACTAGTTGAGGATTCACTGTTGCCTTGAAGCCCACACAAAGTCTCAATTTTCCAGAAGGTTTCGGCAAAATTACTAAGGGCGATGCCCAGAGAGAAGCCTGCACACGTTCAATCACACCTTGTGATTCCAAATTGTGTAAGGTTCTTGCGACGTCATCACGCAATGCATGGGGAACATTGCGCGCTCTGAAAAATTTTGGTCGCGCGTTTACTTTCAGTTTAAAATGTGCTGTAGTTCGTAGCGCAACCAAGGCCCGGTGCAAAAATGTCTGCAAACTCTTCACATAGATGAGAAACACTGTCTGAAGGCACAGTCTGGTTCACTGATAGGACCTGATTGACTATAGACAAGTTAAACAACTGAAATAAATCTAAACCAAACAAGTTCACAGCAGAAGAAGAATGAAGGACGTAAAATGACACAAGTTTTGTTTGTCCCTTGTATGTTGCAAGAAGGCTGCACTGTCCTAACACAGGGATATTCTGACCGGAATAGCTAGTTAACTTAACATTTGCGGCACGCAATGGAGGTGTGCCCAGCTGTTTGTACGTGCCGTGATTGATCAGAGAAACTGCAGCTCCGGTGTCGAGCTGGAATGGTATCACGTTGCCATGAATGTCCAAGTCTACAAAAAGTTTATTGTCCTGCTGACGACAAGAGCGACTGTCTCGTGCAACGTGAACAGACACTGGTACAGAAGCACTTGCGACTTGACGCGATTTCCGGCGATGTCGACGCACACTTTTTGTGGGACGAACACAGTCACTGTTAGAGAGAGTGGCACTAGGCGGAGTGGAATGAACTACATGAATTTCCATGGGCGAAGGGTCACGAGCCTGAGTATTCTTGGTTCGATTCTGGCGCGAAGCAAAGGGTCTGGAATGGTTGTGAGTGTGCGTTCTGAGCTTTTTCTGGCAAACACTCTGAACATGTCCTTTTTTATTACAGAAAAAGCAAATAGCCTGGCGGGACGGGCAATTCTCACGCGAATGTCTAGTAGCACACCGCGGGCATGATTTTATCACTGCATTTGCTCGCTTGCGCTGCACACGCGGCGGAGAGCTTGGCGGCAGCTGCGCGGACGGGCGCGAGGGCAGTTTACTGTTCCGTGCAGCGCGCCCGGCGGGCCGGTTAATGTGACACACGGCCAGGGAAGTTTCAAATGATTCCTGAGCAAAGTCAAGTGTGTCTTGCCTATCCAATATGTCCATCACTTGTTGAAGGGAGGGATTGACTAGTTTCAAAATCTGTTCCCTTATACGAACATCAGAAACGTTCTGTGCAATTGCATCACGCACCATAGTATCTAAATAAGGGAGTCCACGTTCACACTCAAAAGCACAATCCCTAGTAAGGCCTTGCAAAGTTGCAACCCACTCCCTATTAGTCTAACCTGCCGTATGTTTTGTACGAAAGAAGGTATACCGTTTTGCAACTACATTGACTGATTCTTTGAAATATGCATCTAATGCAGACAAAATTTCGTTGTAGGACAGAGTTGCTACGTCGCGGCGGGGAAACAATTTCACTATCACTCGGTATGTCTGGACGCCTACACACGAAAGCAAAAAAGGCTGCCGCTCAATACCTTGAATTCTGTAGGCTGCGAGATGGAATCCTAATTGGCGTGACCACTCCGTCCAGCTTTCCAGTGCCGCATCAAAAGGACGAAAAGGTGGTGCAACAGCATGTTGTGACTGCGGTAGCGGTGGAGCGGCGGCGGCCGCATCATTTTGCATTGCACATTGACCCTGGACGAGCTGTCCAAGAGCATCCAATAAGGCCTGCGTCTGCTGATTCTGCAAGCGATAAAATTCGGACAGTACATCTGGAGATAGTGGCGAAGCCATGACACAAATAATTTAAGCAAGTATAAAGAAGAAGACCGTTTTTACACTCGTCGCCAACTGTAGTGGACTGCCCAGACAGCCAATCCACTATGACCGGTAGCCGAAAATCACGCGTTTAAGCTCACGCAGACTGGCGTGAGGTCTGGAACAGGACAATGTCTTGAGAATTGCAAATAAAGTACGAAGATCTTGGAATACTCAACTTTAATCAATAATTGGTGTACATCGGTCTTGTTGATACGTTAATAACACTCTCAATATAAACTGTTAATGGCGCCTTGCTAGGTGGTAGCAAATGACGTAGCTGAAGGCTATGCTAACTATCGTCTCGGCAAATGAGAGTGTATTTGTCAGTGAACCTTTCCTAGCAAAGTCGGCTGTACAACTGGGGCGAGTGCTAGTAAGTCTCTCTAGACCTGCCGTGTGGCGGCGCTCGGTCTGCAATCACTGACACACGGGTCCGACGTATACTAATGGACCGCGGCCGATTTAAAGGCTACCACCTAGCAAGTGTGGTGTCTGGCGGTGGCATCACACATAGATACTGAGAAATCACTACCGAAAACAAGCGCCTCTGGGCATTGAGTCAAACAACACTTCGATGACGTGTACAGGTACAGCTGCCCATGCAGCTTCAACACGATACCACAGTTCATCAAGATTAGTGACTGGCGTATGGTGACGAGCCAGTTGCTCGGCCACCATTCACCAGACTTTTCAATTGGTGAGAGATCTGGAGAATGGGCTGGCCATGGCAGCAGTCGAACATTTTCTGTATCCAGAAAGGCCCGTACAGGACCTGCAACATGCGGTCGTACATTATCCTGCTGAAATGTAGGGTTTCGCAGGGATCGAATGAAGGGTAGAGCCACGGGTCGTAACACATATGAAATGTAACGTCCACTGTTCAAAGTACCGTCAATGCGAACAAGAGGTGCCCGAGACGTGTAACCAATGGCACCCCATACCATCACGCTGGGTGATACCGCCAGTATGGCGATGACGAATACACGATTCCAATGCGCGTTCACCGCGATGTCGCCCAACAAAGATGAGGCCATCATGATGCTGTAAACAGAACCTGGATTCATCCGAAAAAATGACGTTTTACCATTCGTGCAGCCAGGTTCGTCGTTGAGTACATCATCGCAGGCGCTCCTGTCTGTGATGCAGCGCCAAGGGTAGCCGCAGTCATGGTCTCCGAGCTGATAGTCCATGCTGCTGCATACGTCGTCGAACTGTTCGTGCAGATGGTTGTTGTCTTGCAAACGTCCCCATCTGTTAACTCAGGAATCGAGACGTGGCTGCACGATCCGTTACAGCCATGCGGATAAGATGCCTGTCATCTAGACTGCTCGTGATACGAGGCCGTTGGGATCCAGCACGGCGTTCCGTATTACCCTCCTGAACCCACCGAGTCCATATCCTGCTAACAGTCATTGGATCTCGACCAACGCGAGTAGCAATGTCGCGATACGACAAACCGGAATCGCGATAGGCTACACTCAGACCTTTATCAAAGTCGGAAACGTGATTGTACGCATTTCTCCTCCTCATACGAGGCATCACAGCAACGTTTCACCAGGCAACGCCGGTCAATTGCTGTTTGTGTTTGAGAAATCGCTTGGAAACTTTCCTCATACGAGGCATCACAACAACGTTTCACCAGGCAACGCCGGTCAATTGCTGTTTGTGTTTGAGAAATCGGTTGGAAACTTTCCTCATATCAGCACGTTGTAGGTTGCCGCCGGTGGCAATGCTCTGAAAAGCTAATCATTTGCATATCACAGCATCTTCTTCCTGTCGGTTAAATTTCGCGTCTGTAGCTCGGCATCTTCGTGGTGTAGCAATTTTAATGGCCAGTAGTGTAAAATAAATTCTTTCACGCTAATGTTGCAAAATTTCTTGCATTACACTTAAACACAATAATTAAACAAGGGATTCTCCACCCAATGGGCATGACATAACATAAGCATTTTACTATTCTATGGTATTGTAATGTTTCTGTCTATTGCTACAGAGCACTTTCTGGATTGGTAAGGAATCTTTCGCTACTTCATTCTGTCCCACACACTCTTAACCTCATTCATTAGCAACATAACGAATTTACTGACTTTCGTGCAGTACTAGGAAAAACCATCCTTGTCTCACCGTATTTGAAACTAATTCGCTACTGTCTCATGCAAATCACACAGATTAAATACACGAAATAAATCACACTGGCAGTATAAAACACATCTGAGAAACAAAATGTTTGGTTATCTACTCGTTCTACTTTCCCACATCAAACAATAGTCATCCCAGATTCACACGTCACTGACCCACGTAATAATTTTCCTACCACAAACTCTGGAGGATTTATGCATATCTCCTTGTGCAATGCAACCCACATGGTGTTGCCAGGTAGATGGTTGACTCACCTTAATTCACTCTTAGAGTATCTGAATATCATGCTGGCTTCACACGAATGTATCTCATAATGGAAGTTTTGGTATCTTATTTATCTCACACACGGATCCTCAACTGAATGCTAGGACAAGCACTTCTAATTCTTTTTTACTGTCTCATAGTCAGGTTGCGACTCACACTGCACTCACCACGTGGAAGTGCTTGCCTCTAATTCAAGTTCTGCACACGGAAATCTTAATTATTTTCAACTTAGCTTTACTCACGCAAGTATTTCATCTTAATACTACCACACGCTAGTATTTAGTTTTATAATTACAACACGTGGTATCTTTGTCACATCCGAAGAATCCTATGTTCCCCACGAATTTTTTACCTGCCTATCTTTTTTCGAACAATTTACATGAGCCTCCCACCAAAAGTTTCTGAAAAGAGAAATTCTTAGTTCATCTACTCTTAAATATTCCACACGGATACCATTTTCATTTAAATTTGTTTTTCTGGAGCACGCATAGAGAACGTCTTCACACCTCAGGAACCAGCGACAGAGTGCTGAAACATGGCTGTTCATCCGGTCATCCCGCGCTTCCGCAGAAGTGGGCGAGGACCTTGCCACCGTGTTGGTCAGCCACATTCCAGGCCCTCTGGTGCTCTAGTATACTTCCTCTCTTTGGTTCGGCTAAAGGTGACCAGAGAACCGTCTCGAAGATGATTACAGAATCTACCTTCACTATCTGTGGTCAGCAGACGACCAGCCATTCATTCAATTCACAGAAAACTGTATATAGGGATCTATTTTAAGGAAGTGCACATCTGAATAATTAAACATACAAATTGCCCTTCTTTCCTACATAGGTATCCGGCTTCGGTGTATTAAATAAAATGGTGTTATTCTACAAAAAACACTGTTCTGACAAGAAGAACTAAGTATGTTGTTGTACATCTTTTCTATGTCGGGCAGTACTGTACCCTTTCAGTTTGAACAAAATGGCCGTTTTGCAGCCAGCTGTTCCAAGTAACGTCGAAATATGGCGGGTGTGGAAGCACTGCCCAAGGGCAAACGCAAATACTTGAACAGTCCTAAGTGTGTATTACAACAAAGACTTTCTGTGCTTCTTCATTCAATGGAATTTGCAAATAGGCATCACGCAAGTCTATCTTAGAAAAGTAACGTCCTGCACCAAGCCTGTCCATCAGTTCCTCAGGGAGTGGTAACGGATAAGTGTCAGTTACTGTCTGCGGGTTGACTGTAGATTTGAAATCAACACAAATGCGATTGCGACCAGAAGGCCTAGCCAACAAAACGAGTGGACTTGCCCATTGAATAGCTTGAATGGGAGCAATTACACCATTATCTTGCAATTCTTTTAATTCACTGGCTACTTATTCTCTTAATGCAATTGGAACGGGGAGGACCCAGAAAAACTTAGGCTGTGCATTGTCTTTCCCTGTAACGTGCACTACAAAGTAATTAGCTTTTCATAATCCTTCTGAATATAGTTCAGGAAATTCTATAAGCAAGCTAGCTACATTGTATTTTGGCTCAAAAGCAGACACTGGAAGTACGTTGTCTCGGATGCGAAGTCCAAACAAATCAAAAGCATCTAAACCGAATATGTTCTTATTGTCTCTTGATTTCAATGCAGTAAAATTCACTGTCCTGGTGTGAGATTTGTAAGTGGCAGGCAAACTACACTGTCCAAGCATTGGTATTTCCTGTCCATTTTAAGCAGTGAGGTATTTGCTACATTTAGAAAGGCGTGGCGAGCGTTACTGTTGGTACGTGGCACGATTAAGCGAAGTTACTGAGGCACATGTGTCTAATTGAAAGTTCACACCACGGCCAGCAAATAGTTTGTTAGAACGTCGTTCCACAGCACTAGGGCGAGAATGAGGCACAACTTGAATCTTACTTTTGTCAGAACCTGTTGCAGATTTTGAAAACACAGCGTTCACTGCATGTGCACGAGCCTGTTTTTTCTGCGAGCGGGCGAAATTGGGGTTTTTGTGCCGTTGCAAACAAATTGCTTGAACATGGCCTTTTTTCCACAGGTGTAACACGTTGCGTTACGTAATGGGCAGTCCTGTCTTTCGTGGCGAGCAAAACATCTAGGGCAACACTTCATAAAGTTCACAGGTCTGTTTACCTGTCTACGTGTCTGTGTACGCGCTCGATGTTGTATCTACTTGGGGCGGTCGCGGGCAAGTGGCAACTCGACCCGACAAATTGGGGCCTGGTCAAACCTATAGGCCACTATGGTACCCGAATCATACTGCTCTAAAGTTTGTAATATTTGGGGAAGTGATGGATCATTGTACTTTAAAATCTGTTCCCATATTCTACTATGGGGGACATTGAATGTTATTGCATCCCTAATCATTAAATCACTGTATAAGTTGTTTCAAATGGTTCAAATGGCTCTAAGCACTATGGGACTTAACATCTGACGTCATGTCCCCTAGACTTAGAACTACTTAAACCTAACTAACCTAAGGACATCACAAACACATCCGTGCCCGAGGCGGGATTCGAACCTGCGACCGTAGCAGCAGCGCGGTCCTGTACTGAAACGCCTAGAACCGCTCGGCCACAGCGGCCGGCACTGTATAAGTTGCCACAACTATACTTAAAGTTACGCATCCTAGTAATTCCCGTTAATTCTGTGTACCGCTGCTGGTAAGTCTGTTCCGGCTTTTTCCGAAAGCGAAAGAACTGATATTTGGCTGCAGCAACTTGGACTTGCAAGTCACAGTACTTGGTTAATGCAGCGTTTACTTCTCCATAACTGAGTTTGTCGGGAGACGCAGATGGGAATAGTTTTTGCCCTACCTGAACACTGGGTTGTAGCTTTACAGTACAATTGAACTCTATGAACTTCAGAATGTGCTTGGCACTGTGTCAGGTATTCGAGCCATACCTCTTCGGTGTAGTTAAATTGCCGGAACGCTGGTCTGCTTGTCGGCGGCACTTGTTGGGGTTGTCGGTTTGTCTGTTGTACGGCCGATTCCGCTTGTGCAGCCAGAAGTTGTTGTACAGACGTTAGTAGGGAAGCAATTTGTTGGTTCTGAAACTGAAAATTTATTGTTAGATCCATCACATTGGCCCTCTGTGGCTGAGGCGCGGGGGCAGGGGGTAGAGGGGGCGAAGTAGCCATGGTTTACCCAAATACATTATAAGAAAAAGCAAGCAAAGACTATGGAAAGAGAAATTTGATTAGTTCTGCGCTCCCTCGTGGAATACACGCGCCGGCCGCGGTGGCCGTGCGGTTCTAGGCGCTTCAGTCCGGAACCGCGTGACTGCTACGGTCGCAGGTTCGAATCCTGCCTCGGGCATGGATGTGTGTGATGTGCTTAGGTTAGTTCGGTTTAAGTAGTTCTAAGTTCTAGGGGACTGATGACCTCAGATGTTAAGTCCCATAGTGCTCAGAGTCATTTGGAATACATGCAAGAACCCAACAAGAAAGTAGCAATGAGAAATGTGCACTCCTGCAAGCTAAAACACAAGAGAAGTAAAATCTGCACTGAATTATACTCGTCGCCAGTTTTTGTGATGTCTCGTTGTCACAGTAGGCACGTACCGTGGGAAGCAAGGAGATGATGTTGTTTGGTGGCCGGTATCCTCTGTCTGTAACCAACTGCACGCATGTATTAATAGGATTTTTTATCACCTTAAACGTAACTTAAGACAGTCCATGCATTGTCGTAAAAGCTCTTTGTAATAGCTCAAGTTAGTCTCACTGATGGTGAGGTAAAAGTTCGCTATGTACACTACATTGGTCGCTAGGTGCTGGCTGAATCTGAACTAGAGACTGAGCTGAGACTGTGACTCCCATTGGGCTGAGGCTGATGACTCGAGTCGTTGACTCACTGGATGACTGACTGACAGAGGACAGTCCGCGGCGGCGATCTAAATACTTGAGGACGAGAGAGCGTTGGCGGCGCATTGCTAGCGAGTCTCTGTTTGGCCTCTATCCGTCTTCTCGCAACCTCTTTGCCACCCGGTCTGCTGGCGACAGCTTACTCCGTCGTAGACTTCACCATCGATATCTTATTTATCCGCGAGACCGGCAGCGATATTCAATTAAAAATGTCCTCTCCTGTACAGGAATTACATAATGTGTGTACGTGTGACGGAGGAACGACGACATACGGAAGTTTGGGTCTGGCCGTGAGTCGTGCACGGATAGCGTGTGTCCAACTTTTGTGTACTCAGCCCTTTGTGTGTATCGGCCAGTGTCGCGTCATCCTTGGCTAGCGGAGTTCTTTGTTGTTTTTTCTGTGGTGGCGGCGTTATCTGCCTGCGTCGTGATGTCTGTCGAGTCTCCCGAGAATATACCTCGTCGGGGTACCATTCGTTTCGGTTTTGACAAAAGTATGCTTCATGTGCAACCGGGCTCTTTCGAAATTCACGAATGGTCGGTTGATACGATCCGAGTTACATCTAATCAGGTAGATACTGCTTATTTTAATTCTGATTTCTATGCATTTTTTTTTTGTGAAGTTTCACGATCCTTTGCAAGCAGACCAACCTCCCTCTCCGGTTGGTTCTCAGGTGATTTTTACATACCGCGATGTTTTCGTCAGTCCAGTCCTTCCTGTAAATGTGGCGATCGAGTATATCCCAGTTAGAGTCTACAACCGTCCACCCGCAGTGGGCTATTCATTTCTTAAGGCAGCATTGCTCCTTACGGAGTCGTTCAGGATATCTGACAGGATCGCTGGTCTGCTCAACATCACTTGCAATGTTACAGTAGTATCCGAGCCGTAGAAACGTGTGTTCCAAAGAATATTCCTTCACACCTGAATGTTTGTGGTTACTGGATTCACGTTACGTTTGCAGGGCAAGAAGGTGCCTGCTTCCTTTGTAATGAAAGTGGCCATCTCAAATCCAGTTGTCCTCGCCGCGTTATTGTTTCCAGCTTAGAGGACGCTGGGAGGCCTTTTCCCCCCACGCCGCCCGACTTTCCGCTGTTATCGGCACGTTCACACGCGGCTCCTGTTGATTTTAAGGCACCGACACCAGTATCACTGACTGAGGATGGTGAAGATTTTGAAGTCATCGCCCCCCAGTCTCGCCTCTCCGAGAAGGTGATGATGGATGGTGCTTCTTCCAGTGGTGATGATCTGAATACTGACGACAATTATGGTTCTTGTTTCGCCAGAGATGATGAGGCTGCTTGTGTTGTCGTTACGTCTGCGTCCTCTCCTCAACCAGTAGGAACGTCTGCTCCGGTGGGTTCCGATGATTTAACGGGCTGGGGACACCTCCGTCCCCGCAGCGGACCTTGATAAGCCACCTACACTCCCGCATCAAGGCGTTACGTTGTCACGAACGTGCGGCGTTGCCACGAAAAAAACAAAGCATAGAATCTACACCTTCCTGTGAAGAGCATTCCTGTACCTTCGTCTCCGCCCTCTAGCGACGCCGTGGCGAGTGGGACGTGATGCTTACGTATTTTCTAGTTCTACTTTCGTGCCTTACATATCTTAACTAATGCAGACGTATACGTTTCTTACCCTAAATGTTAACAGGATAAGCTCGTCATTACATATTGCCGCGTTACGACAGTTTATTTATGATTCCCAAGCTGAAGTGTGTTTGCAAGAAGTGTTATTTGATGTGTTTTGTCTCCCTGGGTTTTCCTTGCTTTTTAATGTGGTGCCAGGAAGTTCTACGGGCATGGCCGTGCTTTATAGGGATGGTATTCCGTCGACAGACTTTGGAACACTAGACGACGGTCAGGGTATAGGGTATCGTTTTTATGATATGTCCTTAATTTTTCTTTATGCTCCATCTGGATCTGGTCGTAAGTATGACCGCTCGCGGTTTTATAAGAAAGATGTCATTTATTTACTTCGTCAAAATCCTTGTAACATTTGGTGGGGGAGGATTTCAACTGCACCTTACGTGCTGTGGATCTGATTCCCAACTATAACTATTGTCGTTAACTTAATAATATGGTGGCGTCATTGAGTCTACAGGATGCTTGGGTCTGCAGATATCCCACATCAGCGTGTTTTACGTGTCTTATAGCTACTTCTAGTAGTCGACTCGACCGTTTTTACTTGTCTGATTCCATGTGTAGAAAACTCCTATCAATTTATGTAATCCCTGCCAGCTACACTGACCACTATGCTGTTTCAATGAGTCTTAACCATATTCCGCAGCGGGAACATCTTTCTCGCCCTATTTGGAAGCTACATTTTTACATCTGGCGGACCCCTCTCTGGATGATGTAATTGCTGCTGTGTGGGGACGGGCAGTCCGTTCCCTATAGCATTATCCCTCAGTTCTGGAATGCTGGTCTGCCATTGCCAGACCTCGGCTTCGCACTGCACTCATGCGTTTTAGCACTGGTAAAGCCGCTGAAATGTGGAGGCTTCGGGAATTTTATTGTGCTGTCTTTCGTGATCTTTACGATAGTACTCAAGGTGTCCCTTTAAGAATTATGGGAGTTCACCCTGTGAGGACGAAACTCCTGCAACTCAAAAAAACTACAATTAGAACGTCTTCGTTTGCGTTCCCCGCCACGTTCGATTCTCCAGGATGAGTTGACGTCTCTGTATCATCTAATAACGCTTGGAACGCGATTTCAAACGAAGTGTCTCACTACCATTCGTTCTATAGACGGTCGTGAGTGGTCATCCCGACCTAATATAATGCATATAGTATCCAGGTATTTTTCCGATCTTTACACTAAACTGGAATCAGATGGTATACCGTCTACAGTGTTTACTGCCCTCCTTGATAGTGTTGTAGTGCCAGCTCTCTATGACGAGCTTTGGCAGCTTTTCACCGTGATGAGGTATCTGACAGTGCAGTTCGCTCTCTTTCCCGCAAATCGCCGGGTTTGGATGGGCTTCCCAACGAATATTATGTTCGGTTGTGGCCTCCGATAGGAGATACTATAATATCTGTGGCGAATGAAGTGGTGTAAGGGGTACACATACCTTCCTCATTTAAGATCGAGAAAATCGTTTTAATTCCCAAATTCTGTCTGTGAATCAGGTCCGACTGATAACGGTACTCAGTTTCGGTTACAGAATCGTAGCGCGAGCGACCAATGACCGCTTATCGGTTTTGCTTGCTGCCATTGTCGCGCGTTATCAAAGTTGTCTCCTGGGTCGTACTCTCCTGGCTCCCGTTGCTGACTGTCGTGATCTCACATCGGTTGCTTCCACTGTTCCTGCGTCGGGAGCTTTATTTTTTATTGATTTTAATCATGCGTTTCACCGAAGTAGTCATGACTTTCTGTTGCGAGTGTTGACAGCTGTTGATTTTAATGATGCTGCACGACGGATCTTAATCTCTCTGCAGCGTTCGTTCATATGCCGATGACGTTATGGCACTTCTTCGTACTCATGACGATACACCGGTGCTCAAGGACGTTTTGGAAGCATTTTGTCGTCTTACGGGAGCACAGATTAACGACCGGAAGTGTCGGTTACTCAGGCAGTGGGTACTTGACGCGGTTGATTCGATGTGCTGTGACGTTTGTCCACCGTCGATCGTTGGGCGCTATAATTGATCGTTGTCCGATGAAGATGGCTGCGTTAATTTGGAAGTGCGCCAGTAATAGGATTCAAGAAGCAATTCTTGAACTCGAGCGTCATTCCGTCTCGTTACTTCATAAGGTGCGTTGCCCAAATTTCTCCCCTCCTTCCGATGACGTCGCGAAAGCTACGATTGTCGGCAAGTTTATTTGGCGAAAGTCTATTTTCCAGGTGCGCTATGAGACCCCGGCTGATGGGAGACTTGATGTTTGGGCCAAGGCTTCTGCTTTATGTCTTCTAAGCACTTTTCAACATGTCTTCACGTCCCTCAATAACTTACAGCTCGCCTTTTCACTTGTCTGCAACCTGCGACTTTAACCCCTCCAATAGCTGTTGATAGGATAAATAATAATTTAAAGCATATTAGTGAATTTTTTATTGGTGTCAGTTATTTGGGGTTGATATTCTTTCCTAGTCGCATTTCTCTGTCAAAATGCTGTTCTGTCGCTTCCTCTGTGGAGTCCCAATCGCCAGAGGCAGACTGGAGGGTTGGTTTGTCCAATGTCAGCCTACCTATATTTCCAATGGAAGTGACGTTCTCGTGGTACCAAGTCGTTCATAACCTTATCTCCACCAATGTTCGACTTTTTTGCATTGGCCTAAGTGAGACAGACCGATGCAGTCGTTGCCATGAAACGAATACATAATGTCATCGGTTGATAGCCTGCAGATACAGACATTGGAGTTGGCTCCGCCGACAATTGGTCTTTCTTGCCAAGACGACGGGAGCGGCATCTCCAGTGAGATACTCCAGCGTCGCGATTCAGCCTTCCTTCCCAGAACGAAGAACAATATGCTTATGTGGCTTGTCGGACATTACGTGATGGGGAGAGGCCTTGACCCAGGCCCTTGTGCCTTTTACCAGTATATGGTTACGGTCGGTTGGACATGGCAAAGGATACCACGCTATAGGGAGCTTTTTGCTAATACAGTGTACCTAGTATTCAATTGTCAAGGATTTGGATGAAGTGTAGAGTCCCTTTTCTGCTCGCATGTTTCATTCTTGTCACCTTGCTTTTGATAAACTTCACCAAAAAGAAAGAAAAAACCAGAAAAAAGTTGTTAACACCTCCTCTTAGTATTTTTGGAATGGTCTCTTTTCAGATGTATTGTTAGAGGGTTTATTTCATTTTTGTGACCCTGTTTGTTTTCGTTTTTTGTTTAATTAATAAAAATAAATTAAAACTGGTATAGGCCATGACTGGAAAAGAATTTTTTTCTTTTTTCGGTGGCAAAAACCACGTAAGATTAAGTTCGACTTTGTTTCTTTCCCTTTTGAGTACCAAATTGTTAGTTTTCAATACAAAAAAATAAATAAAGATAAAAAATAAAAAGAGGCCAGTATCATGTGTAGGACCAGCACAGTGACAGGCTGGGGGGAGGCGTCGTGGTCAGGCCTCGGTATTTGACCCGTGCCGTACCCACCTTGTCTCCACCTAGCCGAGGCTGACTGTGTGCGTCCTTTCTTGCCAAAAAAAAAAAAAGTTCTTTTATATTTTCACACAAACACTAAAATCCAATTTAATTTTGTCATATTATGCTGTCACACAGTGGAGAGACATGCATTTAGTACACATTCTTATTCATTTTCAACAATTATAACGTATCACCTGTTGGAAACAGTAGAGTGTTAGAATTTTAGTAAATACGTGAAACATTTCGAGCAGTTAACCAAATTTTAACAGCTGTATCTGCCTTAATAAAATGGAACAGACACTGAAGAGCGTTTTGTGGGCAGACAATATACAATATTAACACACATGCATCTGCTAAGGTCCCGCCTTCTGTATCGACATAATTCTGCCTGTATGTTCAGTTCTCCTTTGGAATCGAATACGATCTCTCGCCATCCGTGCCCAAGACCCAAAGTGTGCTGTTTGATATATGTAATCCCACATAATAATTTTGTGATCTGTTGCTAAATGTTTCGAATTTGCGATCTGCACTTTTGTGGATCTCTTTCAATTGCCAGAATGTTTTTATATGCAACTTCCCATCCTGTAGTTGAGTCTATCACTTCAGTTTCTGCAGCCATCATAAGCTCCAAGCAATAACGGCTGCTTCCCACAGCTCTCCTTCAATAGATATTAATTCATTATCGTGTTAGTTAACATCAGCCACTTTCAAAGCTAGCAAGAGAACTAATTGTTCTACCAATTCATTTGGGTAATTCCATTGGGCATAGTCGATATATGTTCGTGGTTTGTTGGATAGCATCTGCCAAACATGAATGTCACGTTCTTTTTCATTCCCATGCTAACAGATATGTCATCATCTCCCAATAATGAACCACCACTTCTATCTTTTGCAAGCTTAACTTTATTCGTACATTTATCACTTCTGTTGGAATTTACTGATCTGTAGAAGAGATAGTTTTGTTAATGAGCATTGGTAACCCTGAGAGTTTTAGCGTAATTTTGAAGTTCTCATGTTGCGTAACTCTTTTTATTGGACTTAATTTTAAACAGTAGATCATATAATCCTCTCGTGCCTGGGTATTTTACATTGTGAATTATTAAATCATTCCCATCAATATCTACCAGTGAATCACCAGTCATCCACACAGTTGATGTTGGATCAAATCTGGTTCCGTATACAGTATCAGGCATTATGTCTATTGGTTTACTAATAAAAAGATGATGCTAGTTTTACTCCTGTCTCTACTGTAATTTTCTTCCATAACTCTTCTTCAACATAATCATCATCAGCATCAACATCATCGTCATCTTTCTCTTCATATTCATCTTCTACCTCTTCTGCTCCAATCTCTCCACCTCCTTCCCGCCCTTTGCCTCCATAAATATCTTGCTTTCTTTAGTTTTAATGTGTTTATCTTTTTCATCTTGGTCTGTCTTCTTCCACTCTTTTCTGAATATCAGTCCGTTTTGAATCAATGTCTGTAGCAGTTGAGAAGTATGACTATTGGGAAGTTGAAGTTCATGCTTCATGAATCGCATTTTCTAACACACTGTGGTCATTTTCTCTTCTAACTAAATCTGCAAGATTTTTTTTGTATCCTACATCAAACTTCTGGATTGGGGTCTGAAATTGGGAGTAATATAACAACTCACTAATATCTCCATTAAGTGATGGTAAGAAACTACATAAATATCACAGTTCACGTTGTTTTACATACTGAGTCACTATATTTGTTATGGATGATAGCAACAAGTTTGAAAATTAATTCACATTCAAACATTCACTCAGTTGGTTTACGTAAATTGATATTTTCTTAGCTAAATTTCTGTAGAATTAAGTGTAAACATAGTAGTATTGTTACCAGCAGAATTAGTTTTCGTTTTTCGACAGAATCGCTGCAGCATCATGAAATTTATTGCTCTGTGAACACTTGACTATTGCTTCCTTTGCTATTTCATTATATATTTCTTTTTCTTTTTGACATAGTGCCTCAATTTGTCTTATTTTTGTAATTTTTCATGTTGCCTTCACAAGGAAAATACATGATAAGAAACTGTACACTATACTGTGCAGGTTGTTAAGCCATAAAAAATTGTAACAAAATGTAACGAGTTGCCAATACATCACCATTTTATATTTTTTTATAGATAAGTATCACAAAAATTTGCACCACATGTTGCCATTGTTGCTGGGAAACTGTATCAAACTGCCATACGTTACAGCGAAATTTTGTCCCTATGTTACAGCAAAATTATAAAAAATTGTCCCATCATACAGCAAAACTGTAACACACAACCTCATGCTGCAGCAAAATTGTGACAAATTACCCTAAGTTACAGCAAAGATGTAACAATTTACTCTTCGTGATACACCAAAATTGTAACAAATTGTCCCATACATCGCCATTGTTACACATAATTGTAACAAATTGTTCCCCATACATCTTTTTTTTATATTCAGTCGCAGGTAAACATGAAATGAAATTGTGACAAATTGTCTCTCCGTCTCCCCTATGCCGCTACTTTATATTCAGATGCAGGTAAACATGAAACAAAATTTAAAAAATAATTGTCATTTGTGTTACAGAGAAACACTAACGAAATGAGGAAATACTGAATCGAATTAGGGGAGGGGGGGAGAAGAAATTTATAGCACAATTAAACTAAAATATGGGCACAATTGAGAGGATGCATGCTGAGGTACAAAGGAATTGCCAGTTTAGCAATAGTGGGAAGTGTTATACGAGGTGTGGCTAGAAAAAAACCGGACTAGTACTGGTGAAACAATAAAACGAATGCAATAAGGCTGAAAGTCGCGTGGCCTGTCACGTGACTCTCGCTCCGCCTACTGCTCGAGTTTCATCTGCCTCCTGCACTCAGTCTGCCCGTGGCGTCTGTTTTAAGTAGTTGACGTTTTGTCTGTGCGTCGGAAAATGTTGAGCGTACAGAAAGAACAGCGTGTTAACATCAAATTTTGTTTCAAACTAGGAAAATCTGCAAGTGAAACGTTTGTAATGTTACAACAAGTGTACGGCGATCATAGTTTATCGCGAACACAAGTGTTTGAGTGGTTTAAACGATTTAAAGATGGCCGAATGTCAAAATCGAAATTCAAGGCAATGATGATTGTTTTTTTTTGACATCAAAGGGATTGTGCACATTGATTGGGTACCAGAGGGACAAACAGTGAATCAGCATTACTACATTAGCGTCCTGGCTACCCTACGTGAGCGAGTACGGAGAAAACGGAACGATTTGTGGAGAAAAACGTCATGGATCCTTCACCAAGACAATGCCCCAGCTCACAGTGCGTTGTCAGTGAAGACGTTTTTGGCAAAACACAACATTCCCATCTTAGATCATCCACCCTACTCACCTGATTTGGCCCCCTGTGACTTTTTTCTTTTCCCTAAAGTCAAGTCAGCTTTGAAAGGAACTAGATTTGAGACTGTTGAAGCAGTAAAAGAAAAAGCGACGGAAGTAATGTATGGACCTACCGAAAATGATCTGCAGCATTGCTATGAACAGTGGAAAATTCGAATGGAGCGGTGTAGAGACCGACGAAGAGAGTACATTGAAGGAGATAACATGAAATTGTAAATAATTGTAAATAAATGTTTTTTACAGCATCAGTCCGGTTTTTTTCTAGTCGCACCTCGTAGGTAACTATTGTAGAGGGACAGCAAGCGATTAATATAGTTAGCACGTTCAAATTGATGTAGTCTGCAGTAGATGTGCAGAGGCTTAGTGTGGAGAGTTGCGTCAGACTGAAGTCCATAACAGCAAAATACGGTGTTTGAGGCTGTGGCCTCTACTTCTGAAGTGGTGCAGCTGTAGGGCAAAATCTGTGCATAGATGAACAGTGCTGTCACATTCTGAGACGCTAATGGAGAACCTGATACATCATTGCTCTCAAGAGTGAGATGACCATGAGGAAAAGACTGAACAGCCAACGAAAGTTGACTATTCAGTCTACAAGTCGGAGTGTGGCGTGTCAGAAGTCTGAACGTGGTAGGGAAACTAGAAAATCTGAAAATGGAAATGATAAGGTTCAATTTAGATATAGTGGGCGTCAGAGAAGTGAAATGGAAAGAAGACAAGGATTTCTGGTAAGATGAGTATAGGGTAATTCCAACAGCAGCAGAAAATGGTACAACGGGAGTAGGATTCATTATGAATAGGAAGGTAGGGCAGAGACTTAGTTACTGTGAACATTTCAGTGATATGGTTGCTCTCAACAGAATCGACAGCAAACAATCACCGACAACAATAGTTCAGGTATACGTGCCAACTTCGCAAGCAGACGATGAAGAGATAAAAAAAGGATATGAGAATATTGAACGATTAATCCAGTACGTAATTGGGGAGGAAAATCTGACAGTCATGTGGGGGATTCGAATGCGGTTGTAGGGGAGGGAGTAGAAGAAACGGTTACGTGAGAATATGGGCTTGGCCATAGGAATGAGAGGGGTGAGAGACTGATTGAGTTCTGCATAAAATATTACTTAGCAACAGCGAATACTTTGATCTAGGGGCCGGCCGCGGTGGTCGTGCGGTTGTAGGCGCTCCAGTCCGGAGCCGCGCTGCTGCTACGGTCGCAGGTTCGAATCCTGCCTCGGGCATGGATGTGTGTGATGTCCTTAGGTTAGTTAGGTTTAATTAGTTCTAAGTTCTAGGGGCACTGCCGGCCGGGGTCGCCGAGCGGTTCTAGGCGCTACAGTCTGGAACCGCACGACCGCTACGGACGCAGGTTCGAATCCTGCCTCGGGCATGGATGTGTGTGATGTCCTTAGGTTAGTTAGGTTCAAGTAGTTCTAAGTTCTAGGGGACTGAATACCTTAGAAGTTAAGTCCCATAGATCTCAGAGCCATTTGAACCATTTTTTTCTAGGGGACTGATGACCACAGCAGTTGAGTCCCATAGTGCTCAGAGCCATTTGAATCATTTTTTTTTATCTAGCGTCACAAGAGGAGGAGGTATACTTGGAAAAGGCTGGAAGATTCCAGTTAGACTACATCATGATCACACAGAGATTTCAAAATCAGATACTTGATTATAAGGCATACCCAGAATCAGATATAGACTCTGATCACTATTTAGTAATTATGAAAAGTAGACTGAAGTTTAAGGGACTAGTCAGGAAAAATCATTGCGCAAAGCAATGGGCTACAGAAATAAGAAATGTAGAGATACGCTTGAAGTTCTCTGAGGCTATAGATACTGCCTTAATGACTAGCTCAGTAGGCAGTTCAGCAGAAGAGGAATGGACATCCCTAAAACCGGTGATCATTGAAGTTGGAAAGGAAAACATAGGTACAAGGAAGGTAATTGCGAAGACACCATGTATAATCGAAGAAATACTTCAGTTGATTGACGCCCAAAAATGGTCAGAGAAATTCGGGAATACAGAAATACAAGTCACTTAGGAATGAAATAAATAGGAAATGCAGGGAAGCTAAAGTGAAATGGCTGCATGAAAAACGTGAAGAAATAGAAAAAGGAACGATTGTTGGAAGGAGTTACTCAGGATACAAAAAATTCAAAACAACCTTCGGCGAAATTAAAAGCAAGTGCCGTAACATTAAGGGGAGGTTTACTATCTTCTATGTCTTTCGAGAATTTTTTCTCGGGATGTGTTATAGATATCAATGTCAAATTTGGTCAAAATGTTTATTGATATTTCCTCTACAAACTGGAAGTTTTTCGATTGGAAATGTCGAAGAGCGAAGGCGGAAATGCCGTCGGAACGAAACAAAATTTCGATGTAGACCTCCACGCGCGATATGTCACAGGTCAACCGGCTCGTCCGAAATCAAAATTGAGTTGACGTTACCGAAGTATATAAGGTTCTTTAGGAGTTGTACCTCGCTTAAGTTATTTGGACCATATGAAACAAAATGGCGGCCATAAAAATATAGGGTTTTTTTTTCATCTATCTTTCGCCTTCGTCGGCCAAGTAAAAATATTTATGGTTGATGAATTTGAATAAAAGTGGTACAACTCCTAGACTATTTAGTTAGCTTTGTCGGAAACAAAGAATCATGCCAATCGGTTCAGTAGATTTGAAATTACCATACCGCGCGATAAAAAAAAGTCATTTCGAGAAAAACGCGTTTGAAAATTTGAGTACATATAAATACAATATTATCCAACTTACGTTCAATCTGCTACGTTCATTCCATAAACTAGTCCTTCCTCTTCCTCATAGAGGGCGTTCTGCTCGATCTGGGCCATCCTGCGCTGCTCCAGAAGCGGTTTTCGGCCGCTCGAATCCGGTGGTCGTCCGAATGCTTGGCGAACTGCGACGAATAGAGTCCCAGGGTGACGTCCATCGTTGTCATGGTCTTCAGAATTGCTGAATACCCTTCGTTGAAGCTGCTCACTGCCAGGAAAGTCGCAATCTCCACAGTCTTCGCACCAGAATGCAAATGTTTGGGGGCTAACTTCCAAACACACACGATCAAACTATCATTAGATTTTTTTTTTTTTTTTTTTTTTGTGTTTCCCCCCAACCACCGGTACAATAACTCGTCTTCCGAAAGAAAAAAAACTGGTGCGCGAAAAAGGTCGATTTCAGGCAGATGCATTTTTTGTTCCGTATTCGGAAAAACCGTTTCAGGGGTGGATTCTAGACACACCAAAAATGCAATTAAAAAAATCGATTTTTTGAACTAAAAGATAGTAAATCTCCCCTTACGAGTGCAATGGGCAGTCCACTGTTAAAGGCAGAGAGAGCGGGTAGGTGGAAAAAGTACATTGAAGGCTCTATTAGGGGAAGGGCTTGTCTGATGACGTGGTAGAACAATCAACAGGAGTCGACAGGGATGAGATAGGGGATCCAGTATTAGAATCAGAATTTAAAAGAGCTTTGGACGACTTAAGATCAAATAAGGCAGAACATATAGATAACATTCCATCGGAATTCTCAAATCATTGGAGGATGTGGTGACAAAAGGACTATTCGCTTTGGAGAGCAGAATGTATGAGACTGCCGATATGCCATCACACTTTCCGAAAAACATCATCCACACAATTGCGAAGATAGCAAGAGCCGACAAGTGCGCCGGCCGCTGTGGTCTAGCGGTTCTAGGCGCTCAGTCCGGAGCCGCGCGACTGCTACGGTCGCAGGTTCGAATCCTGCCTCGGGCATGGATGTGTGTGATGTCCTTAGGTTAGTTAGGTTTAAGTAGTTCTAAGTTGTAGGGGACTGCTGACCATAGATGTTAAGTCCCATAGTGCTCAGAGCCATTTGAACCGACAAGTGCGAGGATTATTACACAATCAATTTAACAGCGCATGCACCCAAGTTGCTGACAAGAATAATATACATAAGAATGGGAAAAAAGTTGAGGATCGGTTAGATAGCGATCAGTTGGGCTTTAAGAAAGGTAAAGGCACCAGAGAGGCACTTCTGACCTTGCGGCTGATAATGGAAACAAGGCTGAAGTGAAATCAACAAACATTCATAGGATTTGTCGACCTCGAAAAAGCGTTCGACAATGTAAAACAGTGCGAGATGTTCGAAATTCTGAGAAAAATAGGGGCAAGCTACGAGTAAAAACCGATAACATTTATTATGTGCAAGAACCAAATGGGAATAATAGAGTGGAAGACCAAGAACAAAGTGCTCGAACTGAAAAGGGTGTAAGAGAAGGATGTAGTCTTTCGCTCCTATCTATACATCGAAGAAGAAACGACGGAAATATGAGACTGGTTCAAGAGTGGGATTAAAATTCAGGGTGAAAGTATATCAATGAGAAGATTTACTGATGACGTTGCTATCCTCAGTGAAAGTGAAGAAGAATTGGAGGATTTGCTGAATCGAATGTACAGTCTAATGAGTACTGACTATGGACTGAGAGTAAATCGAAGAAATACGAAAGCAGTGAGAAGTGGCAGAGATAAGAACAGCGAGAAACTTAATATCAGAATTGGGGATCACGGAGTAGACGAAGTTTAGGAAGCAAAAGGTAGCAAAATAACCCACGATGGACATAGAAAGCAGACTAACACTGGCCGAGAGAAGTCTACTAGTATCAAACACAGGCCTTCATTGAGGAAGACATTTCTGAGACTGTACTTTTGGAGCACAGCATTGTATCGTAGTGAAACATAGACAATGGGACAATCGGAACTTAGAAGAATCGAAGCATTTGAGATGTGGTACTGCAGAAGAATGTTGAAAATTGGGTGGACTGATAAGGTAAGGAATGAGGAGGTTCTCCGTAGAATTGGTGAGGAAAGGAATATAAGCAAAACACTGACAAGAAAAAGGGACAAGATGATAGGACATGTTTTAAGACATTAGGGAATAACTTCCATAATACTAGAGGGAGCTGTAGAGGATAAAAATTGTAGCGGAATACAGAGATATGAATACTTCCAGCAAATAATTGAGGGCGTAGGCTGCAACTGTTACTCTGAGATGAAAAGGTTTCCACATGAGAGAAATTCGGGGCGAGCCACATCAAAGCAGTCAGAATACTGGTGACGTAAAAATAAATAAATAAATAAATAAAAAAGTCTCACACGTGTATCAATGAAAGCCGTGGTATTCTACGGACGAACGAAAGGAGAAGATGAACCCTTTACTTCCAAGCATCAGCATGGCCAATGTACATCTTTCATGTCATTTGAGTTCTTCACTATCACGTTTCTTCCAGGACAGCTGTACATGAATGGAAATGTTTTTGTTGTGTTTACTCTTTAATGCAAAACATTTTCTGTATACTCGTTTTTCGCATAAAACCGCCTTATGATGGAATCAGAAGTGCTTTATCTTTGAATGTCGTTGGCAAGCGTACCAAATTATGACGATGTTTCACAGCTGTTGCCGTGTACATTATTTTATAGGGGAAACGTTCCGGTAGGATTTCCAACAGTATTTAAAAAAAGCACATTTTTGAGTCCATCACAAAATACAGCGTATCTAGACGATGAGGAACTAGAAAAATGATAACAGAAACATGGAATCAATGTGTAAGCATTTCTGACAAGTGTGGCTGCAACGGACTGGTGGATAAATCGCTAGAAACATAAAATAAGGAGAGCACTTATACAGGATTCGAGAATAAAGCTTACTGGATAGAAAAGAAAACAGAATTTCGATGTTGTTACCTCATAAGTGTATACAACACATTGCATAACCGCATTAGAATGAGGAGATTAATATGCTAAAGAGGCTGGACAGGATAATAGTGAGATCTCACATGAAAAGTGTGATAGAAGGAAAAAATTCTGCCTTGCTTCATGTAATGGCAGAAACCGGAAGAATGAAGTATACACTTTAAGAGAGGGTACAAGACGATAAGAAGTTGTTATAGGAAAACAAAAATAATTAAGATCGCATACATAGAGTGAACTTAGATTTCACTGATAAATTACGTAAGTCGTTTACGTATATTTTATGAGTGTTTTTGTACAAGAGACACTTTGTCTCTGGTGGCTTCTTGAAGAGTAACTGCATTTCGTTTGATTTCTTATCCTCATTTATCTTTGTAGCTGAACTCCACTGAAATATCTCCAGACTGTTGCAGGCGTCGACGGTGTCTGGTGTGTGCCTCATTTGGAAACAAATTAATCCATTCACTCACAGTGCTTGATGTTGTCAGCAGTGATTCCCACTTGACTCTTCGCCCTCAGGTTTGCATTCAGCTCTGGTTGGGTTCCGTCTTAGGTTTGTTTTTCCACCAGTGCCACCCATACCTATGGGATCGTATGGTGCAACAGGTGGATAACGCAAAACGTGATGTGACTGACCACCGGATGCTATATCCGGATTATGTGGCGTGGTTTAAGCAGTTCAGTGTGGAATGGAGCGGCACTTGTAGGGAGCAGCATCTCTCCCAAAGACAAACTCTATGATTCACCCACACATTCATCAATTTTTGAGCAGCCTTATTCTCGCAGCATCCTTATTCAGTTTCTGACTGCGTAACTCGGGGTGCAACTTTGTCTGTGGTAATAAAGGTATGAACACGTCCTGCTTAACATCCATCAGCTTCTTGGGAAGAGGGAGAATCCAACTGACGTATGATTTGGTTTTGTGGTTATTACAGGAGAACTTGAACAGTTTTATTAGTAACGATTGT
Source organism: Schistocerca serialis cubense (assembly GCF_023864345.2). Lineage (NCBI taxonomy): Eukaryota > Metazoa > Arthropoda > Insecta > Orthoptera > Acrididae > Schistocerca > Schistocerca serialis. The sequence continues at coordinate 975,454,766 of NC_064640.1, read as the reverse complement.
AGAATAAATTGCATAATTCTCCTACATTTGAATGCACTGATTTTGACGCAAATTCGCTGATTTCTGCACAAAAGTCACTGAATTCTACCCACAATTAGCGTGGTTTAGCATGTGTGGAATAACTGCATTTAAGATCATTTTTTTGATAAAGTTGCACTCTTACCTGTAAACTATATGGAAATCGATAACAGACTCCAAACTATCCAACAGTGATTCGGATTGCCAACACAACCTGAGTACCTACAGGGAGTTTGCAGGGGCGCTTGTTGTTCCAATTGTTTACCGAGAAAAACTTTCATCAACACAATGCTAACTGTCAAAACCAGCCCATGTATTCACTTAAACCATGTATTGCGGAGGAAGTAGGGTGTGTTACAATCAGAATTGTCGTATTCTTGGCAGTATATGTGTCCCGTGTTGATTTGAACTGAGTGGGTTCTAGAAATAGATTTCGCTACATTCAGGCCATGTTATATTGTGTCTGCACTGTCAGAACGTGACATTCCTTGACATCCTAAACTTCGAAGTTTGACCCATACATCGACATGCTACAGTAAAACTGTAACAGGCTACCTCATACATCACTACTATTACCAGAACTCTAACAAATTACCCCCATACATCGTAGTGTTATAACAAAATGGCACCACTATGTTACAGCAAAATTGTAACAAATTGCCATAGCAGAATTTAGTTGCTCCATACATTACCAAAAGTGAATGCATATGTGAATTTAGTAAAGATTTTGTATAAGAACACCTTTCTTATTAATTGTTACTCAGCCAGGTATGGGATGGTTTCTTTCGGTCCGAACAGTGATACGGATTTCACACCAAACTCTAGTATCTACGAAGTATTTGCACGAGCACTTTTTCCTCCAAACCAAGAAAAACCATCATCGCAATGCTATCTGTCAAAGCAAACCCTTACTTGCACTCACATGTACGGATTGTGGCGGAGGTGGAGTCCATTACAATGTTAGTTACCGCATCGTAGGTGAGTGCTTTGATTTTAGCTATCTTATATACAGCTTTACAAGCACTGTTTCTTACAAAATCTCACTCCCTGACAGAATCTTAACCTAACAAAGGCAATACCAATTTGACTTTCTCATGTATTGGTAACACAGGATACTGATCCACTTCATCCGTCAAAGCTTCTTACAGACTCCAGAGAGCCACACATTTGGTCACGTGATTACGGTGTCGCTCCTCAATTTAGAAGGCTGCTAGGTGTTGTGCCCCAGTCCCATGCAGTTAAAAAAATCCTTACTTTGTGTATGTGGTGGAGAAATGTATGGAAAATCAACATTTCATTATTTTTAATGAAATTTTTTGCACATATGCCTTCTATGACATTCACCCAGGACCAGAGATTTTGCATGTGTCCTCGATATACACATGTTAGCCATGATCAAGATGGCAGCACATCCTGAGGGAGATGATTGAGCCTATATATGTACACTACGGGGGGAGGGGGGCGGGGCGGAGGGGGACATGACAGTACCACATTACAAGGCAAATCAGAATCATCAAAAACGTATCGTAACAAATACATGAGACTTTGCAGTAGGTATCGCTTTCTTGTGCAAGGATAGCTTCCCTCTGAGCCACGTATGCTACCACAACACTAAATGCAGTCTCCCTGTATTCTTCGTGTAGATTTGTGCAAACATTCTCTGTCTAGTATAACGAACTGTGTTCTATTAGCTAAATATTCATAAAATATATAAAGATTTCTTCTACAAAAAAAAAATGGCTCTGAGCACTATGGGACTTAACATCTGTGGTCATCAGTCCCCTAGAACTTAGAACTACTTAAACCTAGCTAACCTAAGGACATCACCCACATCCATGCCCGAGGCAGGATTCGAACTTGCGACCGTAGCAGTCGCGCGGTTCCTGACTGAGCGCCTAGAACCGCTAGACCACCGCGGCCGGCTTTCTTCTACAACACATGACACTATTGCTGATGCAGTTGATCTTTATACCAAAGTGAACAATGTTATTCCCACACCCAAAAGAGAGAGGAGAATGAAGACTGCAGCCGAACACTGCTAAAGGTACGCATCCACCTTGTCAGACGCCAAGCACTTTGCTGACTATACTTCTTGCGTTAAATTAGATTTACGTTCTGCATTATTATTAGGAATACTATGGTGTCTACGCACTTGTCCAAAAAAGAAAATTGGGGAAGACACATCGTTCAATACCGACTGGGAATTGCCTTACTTCTTGTACCGTTTAAAGGCTATCGCACTATTACGAGCTGTAGAAACTGGAACGTCATTAGAACACCAGCCTCAAAGACGATATACTACACTTATTTTTTGACGAACGACAAAGAATGGTGGCTCAGCTGAAGGCTGTCGTTGGGAAAAAACTGAGTTAAGGGTAAGTAGAGCGATGACAAAATCTTTTAAGGTCGACGTCACCAGTTATTTGAATTCATTAAGTGCCTTAATACAAAGGGAGAATCATTTTCTAACAGATATGGCGGGCAATACTGAAGTTATCAAACAAAAATTAATCCCACGGAAAAATCAGTTTCAAGTTTATGACATGGAACATTTCCCGTAACTCGAGGTAGTCGTTTGTGAACCAGACATGATGACTACGCTTCAGTAACTGAAATATTTCATCGTGAGTTCTCAAAGAAATTCCCAGACACTACCCGACTGAAGATGGATTATTTGTCAGAACACTCTCTCTTTTGAAACTTCCTGGCACATTAAAACTGTGTGCCGGACTGAGACCTCGGGACCTTCGCCTTTCGCGAGCAAGTGCTCTACAATTTGAGCTACCCGAGCACGACTCACGACCCGTCCTCACAGTACCTCGTACGTAGCTCATTACATCCAACTTTAACTGATACACGTACAGTGGAGCACCCAGCTCAACGAGCTGTTTTTTCCATTCCAGGAATTTACAAAGCTTTTATAAAATGTTGCCCGCACAGACAAGCCGCTACAGTTATTTCGATGTTTGTTTCAACACAAGTGTGCAAACGTTTCTTTTTTGTTACGAAATTGACAAAGTTCCACAAATGTTTAACTTGAACAGTTTTCACCTGTGTAACTTCATGCGTTTGATTACATCACGAACCATAGTTCCAGATATATTACATATTCCAAAATCGAAATGTATATACACAGGGAGTTCGGAAATTCCCGCTGAAAACCTCTAGGGCTTTTTGAGGGGAGTGAGTAAATATAATATTTTGAATTGGAACACTTGTCCGGAACACCCTTTTCCATTCTACAACGGTTTCAGTTTAGATGTGTAACGTGTTCACGTCTGCTGAGGGAAAGAGAAAAGTATCAGAGTAACTTGTCCTAGCACGCAACAGAGTAGACTTGATCTTCCTACAAAACGGACTGGATCTGTTCTTGGAACTGTGCCACAGAATATCCGTCAGGAAATATGGTTTCAGCATAAGGTGCGCCACCTCACTTCTCAGGTGCGGATCGAAGAGGATAAAGTGAAAGATAGATATTCCGAGGTTGTCCAATCGCGTGGCAGCCGCGACCGTCGGGTTTAACTCCTATGGACTGCTTCTTGTGGGGTCGTATGCAAAGTTTAATTTACGAGACTCTTGTAGAGACAGAGGGAGATCTGCTGGCACCAGCTCTGGCCACACCACTAGAAATTGAAGAGACATCAGCTGGGACGGAAAGCGTCTACCAGAACATGCTTCGTCTGTAATAACATTGGTGGTCGCCACATCGAGCCGTTGTTGCAATACATCAGTACTGTTCTGTGCATACACACTATGCTGGGTTCTATTTTGTTTTGGACCAATGTAAACACGGAATGTATAAGAATGCTTAAGTGATAAATGGATTTTTCGTTTTGTTTCGTTTCGAACTGTACCTAATAACTGAACTGTGTCACTCCTAATTCAATTCCTAAAGCAGAATTGGATGAGTTAAACATCTGAATTGAAACCGTTGTAGAACGGAAACGGTACTTTTCCGGACGTGGGTACCTATTCAAAATATTATGTAATCACTCCCCTCTACAAGACCTAGAATTTTGTGATTGGAATTTCCGAGCATTAAATCACAACTTACTGTTAAATGCCTGTATGCATTTTATAGTTCTGCTAACTGTTTTAGCACTATCTAATATACTTACATAATCATGCAATAAAAGTTATTGTTATCCCTGAAGAAAAAAATTATGGCTCAATTTGACTAAAAAGGGATCGGTTGAATGGACACTTCCTGATGCATCAGGGGATAGTCAGTCTGGAATGGAAGGAAGTTGTGAGGTAAAAATTGTAGAGGGAGACAAAGGCTTGAACAGGAAGCAAGTCCAAATAGGTGTTGTGCAGAGATGAAAAGGCCTACACAGAATAAACTAGCATGGAGAGCTGCATCAAATCAGTCTTGGGACTGAAGGCCATAACAACAACAATCTACATACTTGCCAACGGAATTGTCAGGTCACTATTGCTTCCCTCTTGAAGTCGAAGTTTAGCTCCACTATTAAATTTATTCGAAATTTCCAAATTGTTAATGTATATACTGGGTGATCAAAAAGTCAGTATAAATTCTAAAATTTAATAAACCACGGAATAATGTAGACAGAGAGGTAGAAATTGACACATATGATTGGAATAACATGGGGTTTTATTAGAACCAAAAAAAAAACAAAGTTCACAAAATGTCCGACAGATGGCGCTGGACAGCAAAACGTCAGTGACTGCGCATGACAATCGTGTATAAAAGGAGCTGTAATGAGAGAGAGAATACCTCCTGCAAACTCGATCCTCCTCATCCGCTTGTCTCACCAATCCTCTCCCACCCCCGCCCACTGCCGCGCCTGTATTCCCATGTCCCACCCGGTCTCCATCTCTCCACCCTCCTTACCCTCTCCCAAGGTGGCTTCCGCCAGCTCCCCCTCCATGATGATGTCCTCCTCCCCTCCATCTACCCCTCCTATCAACTTTGATCCTCCCCCCCTCACTTCCTGTGTCCTTTCCTTTAGGCACCCTCCCTCCCTTCTCTTCCCTTCCCTTCTCTTTCCTTTTCCCCCGTCCCCTCCCTCCTCCCCTGGGCTTCCCCTCCCCCTTCCTCCCTTCCCCCTGTCTCCCCTGCCCTTAGCATCTGCTCTCCCCTCTCCCTCTCCCACCCCCCCTCCTCCTCTCTTGGCAGGTCCCCGGACTCGTACACTCGTACACGGTTAGTGAACATTCGCGCGCCGGATATCAACGCCTCCTGTTCTGTGTGTGTGTCGTCGTTTTGTGCTTAAGTGGTTCAGTGTTATTCGTTTTTGTGCACCTACGTTCACGTGTGACAATATTCGTCTCTGTCCAAGTGTCTGAACAAATTTTATCTTGAACTCTACGCCCGTGAACGGCTCCATGTATTTTAAAAAGTGTTTGTCTCCGTTTCTATGGCCACCATGTTTTTTCTCTCGCTGTCTTCATTTGTATCTTGTGAATTCTCTGAGGCCAAAGAGCGGCGTAGCATGCTGCTGCTGGCCTGCCTGTTAACAGGTTTGAAAATAACAATAAAGAAAAAAAATAGAGAGAATCAGATGCGGCAGCAGTCGCAGCATGTTGACGTTACCTGAAAAGGCGCTTTTAGTGAATCTGTATTATCATAATGGGGAATGTGCTAGTTCAGCGTTACGATCCTATCGCCATAGGAAGGGGATTCGAACGGGTAAAGGTCCGTTGACAAATGCAGCTGTGGCCAGAATGATTTCGAAGTTCGAAGCCACGGGTTGTTTAGACGATAGACCCCGTAGTGGCCGACCGAGCACAAGGCGTAATGCTGCTGAGACAGTTCAGGAAGAAATGGAGACTGTAGCGGGTTCGTCTATGCACGGGGAAGTCAGCGCTCGTGCAGTCGCACGTCGCAACGGCATTCCATACACTACTGTTTGGTTGGCACTTAGGCGTACCCTCCGATGCTATCTGTACAAAATCCATCGGCATAATGAACTGTTACCTGTCGATTTAGTGAAGCAGTGTGGGCGTTTCAAAAGATGGCGGAAGATGACGATTGGTTGAGTAACGTGTTGTGGACCTACGAAGCTCATTTCACGTTCCGAGGGTCTGTCAACGCCCACAACTGCAGAATTTGGGCTACCGAAAATCATAGAACTGTCGTGGAAACTCCATTGCACGACGAGAAAGTCACGGTATGGGTTGTATTTACCACATCTACCGTTATCGGGCCTTTTTTCTTCGAGGAAATGCGTGATTCTGGTTTTGTAACTGCTACCGTGACGGGTGAGAGGTACGCCGATATGTTACAGCAGCGCATCATCCCGAGCCTGGCTGATAAACACCTGCTGGAACGTACGATGTTTATGCAGGATGGCGCTCCACCCCATATTGCTAGACGCGTGAAAGATCTCTTGCGCGCGTCGTTTGGTGATGATCGTGTGCTCAGCCGCCACTTTCGTCATGCTTGGCCTCCCAGGTCCCCAGACCTCAGTCCGTGTGATTATTGGCTTTGGGGTTACCTGAAGTCGCAAGTGTATCGTGATCGACCGACATCTCTAGGGATGCTGAAATACAACATCCGACGCCAATGCCTCACCGTAACTCTGGACAGGCTTCACAGTACTGTTTACAACATTATTCCTAGACTACAGCTATTGTTGCGGAATAATGGTGGACATATTGAGCATTTCCTGTAAAGAACATCATCTTACTTTGTTATGCTAATTATTGCTTTTTGATTACCCGGTATATAAAATAATTCCTAATTAATACACACTAACGGAAAAAATCGCAACACCAAGAAGAAGTTGTGCAACATGAAAGAAAGTTGGTAGGCGTGTTTCTACATCTGAAAGACGATGTCAATTCTAATTTCGCGTCAGTCGCATAAGAGTGAGGCTAACAGTGCCACTATGAGAATGCCATTAGGTTTGCGTTAAGAATACATGCTGTAAGGTGGTGAGTGTTAGTCACCTTTGAGGTCGGACGTGGTGAGTTGATGGTAGGTAACAGAGACGCCATTAGCAACACCTCAATGAGTTTGAACGAGGTCGTGTAATAGGGTTACTTGAAGCTGTATGTTTCTTCTGCGATACTGCAGAAGGGCTCGGAAGGAATGTAGCCCATCGTACTGCGTCTGCAGCAGCAATATGAGCAGCAGTTGGCACCACAGTGACACAACTAACTGTTACAAATCGGTTACCTCGAGGACAGCTCCGAGCCAGGTTTACTGTAGCGTGCGTTCCACAGACCCAGACCACTACCATTTGCGAGTTCGGTGGTAGGGTGGAAGTCCGTTCAGTTTTTTGATGAAAGCTGGTTGTGCCTGGTTGCCACTGACGACCGTGTGTCGGTTAGAAGGAGCACAATTGAGGACCTGCAGCCATCCTCTCTGCGTGCTAAACACGGCAGACCTACGCCTGAAGTTATAGTCTGGGGTGTAATTTCATATGGCAATGGGAGCACCATCGTGGTTATCCTACGCACCATGTCTACAAAATTGTACGTCAGTTTGGTGATTCAACCTGTTGTGCTGCCATTCGAGAACGGCATTCCATGGAGTGTTTTCCAACAGTATAACACTAGTATGTTACCTAGACATATGTATTCCCGAAATTTCATTACTCGAGATTCACTTTTTATTGTTGTTGCGATTATTTTTTTCCGTCAGTGTATAGCGTTCCGATATCGTGAGTCGTCACGAGTACCGACAACATCGTCGTCTGGAACGAGTAGAGGATCCAGTCTCGGATGTCATTTAGTTCCAGTTCCGCTATGTACGAACGAGAAAGAGAAAATATTAATGTAACATCAGTAAGTTGCAACAGAAGTGAATAACAATGAAGTCGTAAATTCGGAGTTTAGATTCGAATAGCGGCGGCGTATTTGTTGCATCAATGGTGGGCTTAACACGGTTATGTAGCCCACCTGCATCAGGAGCTGTAGTGGCAGAGAGAAGCTGCAGACTATCACGAACAACTTCTCTCATAGTGCAGTAGTAATAGGGGAAGACTTTAATTTTTCTGCAGTGGGATAGGAGAGTTAGTTACATGTTCCGTGGATCATTTTGCACAACACATAGTAGTGTTGTGGGAAGAGTAATTTTACTACCATATCGCTAATTAATTTGTACATACGGCTACATTCTGGACATTCATCAGTTTTTTTATAATTTTTTATATATTGCAAAAAGAAAAAGGATTCACAGATGTAGGTTGGTAAATGTTGTATCCTGTCTATTCGTCGAATATGGGGTGCCTAGAAAACCGGCTTTCTCGGATCGCTAGACAACAATTCAAGCAAATCGTATTAATGAAGTTTATTACAAAAGAAAATGATTACAATACTTAACTTTCTGTTAAACAGATCAGTCGCAAGCAAAAGGAGTCAGACAAAATAAGAATTCCCTTCAGTATAGACAATGGTACATAGTAGTGTTGATGCTGCTCTCGAACTCGCTGCTGTAGAACTGCTAGTGTTCAACTGGCGGCGCGACGCCCACGTCCTCTTCGTGTAGAGGGCGCCCACAGACGGATCGGTCGGCGTGCAGTTGGCTGACTTGTTCACAACCCTCTGTGCTCTAACGTTCCCGACCGGCGTGCCGGCGCTTCACTTCACACTCATTCCTTCTCGCCATCTTTTACACATTGCAGTAATTGAAATTCTTTACGGAATAGAAGGCGTTATCGAGGAGAAATTTTCTCAGTTTTTTTTTTCAAATATTACTTTGCTGTCTCTCAGATATTTTATATCACTGGGTTCGTCAAAAATTTTTGTTGCAGCATTATGCACCACTTTTTTTTGCTAAAGACAATCTTAATGTGGAATAATGAATATCATTTTCCATGTGTTATTGTAATTATGTACATCATTGCTCCTTTCGAACTGTAGCTGATTATTTGCAACAAACTTCACGAGGGAATAAATATGCCGTGAAATAGTAGTCAGGATGCCCAACTCCTTAAATAAATGTGTACAAGATGATCGTGGGTAAGAACCACATATTATTCTTAGAGCATGTTTCTCTGCAATGTGAGACGGTTCTTAATGTCTTAACTTCGAGTAGATAGAGAAGTGACTCGTGATGGCAACGTCTTAAACCTCCTAGCAACAAACAGACAGGAACTTCCCGAATCATTTAACATAGAGGAGAGCATCAATGATCATAAGGCTGCGATAGCATCAATGGCGACATTTATTATAAGGATTGTTAAAAAGCGTAGGAAAATATTTTTGCTTATGCGAGAAGCGACTATTGGGAGGGCATAAGCAGAGTTGGTTCCGTTGTCAAGAGGCACCCTCCCAGTTTGCTCCTTGCCAGTTTTCCTCAGAAGGATGGTAGTGACCTGTGGTCGCCGGTAGGCGCAGTGAAAGAAGAGTCACAATTAGGAATCGCGTAGTAAACGGCCTACAGCCCATACACTTGGTTCCAGCCAGCTGCTACAATGGCGGTTCCCCGGCACCGGCTGTACAGGACGCTGCCGCACTGAGTGACGGCGGCGCGTGTACTGTTCTGTCCCCTCCCGCTCACCACGCTTCTTCGTCATCCGTCGTACCGCGATGACGGTTGCCGTCTACCCGACGATAATGGCCTGCCGTACACGTGGGCCCTGGTCAGTCCGCCGGGATGACAGGAACGCTTGTGTCCTGATCCCGGTGGGAAGGAAAGACCTCCAGGTCCTCCCACCTGCGACAGAGACAAACCGTGGTATTGAACTCTGCAACTGGTGATTATGGCGCGGTAGCCATATCTCCCAGTAGCAGCTGTTGTTGTCCGTTGCGTGCGGGAAATCTACAACAGACTCGTGCCAGATGTCATTTCGTTGCCATCAGGGAATCGAGTGCGAGCGTCATGTACCCCATCGATCCTTCTGACCGACTGCCTTACGAACAAAACGGCTGGGGTATTTATGAAGCGAAGCAGTGGCTAATGTTTACCCGACGTCATTCGTCATGACCGCATGGGTCTTGCTATTACGAAGGTGTCAGCGGTTTTCCTTCTGCAGTGCTTGCTTAACGAGTTTGTTATAGTATAGAACTGGTTTGTAAAAGCCCTTGGTACCGTTTGTTGCATTCTCCTCAGCTTTTCTTTTCTCACATAACGAAGGTGACGTGATCCTGTTTGGCTGCTCTAACCCACTACATTCTACTGAAGTCCGCTGCCTGCCCAGACACACCGGTGTTGTGTTCAGCCCTGACACAGTCTCGGTGGCGAAATGTTTTCATTGCGGCCGCCTCGTGTCAACATTGCCATAATGTAGCGAATGAACCTTCGCTCTGGGACTTCGAAAATTTTACCTCGTTATACTGTCTTGTACAAGATTGGCATGTAGCACTTAGCAAGTATGACAGGATACAAACTGTAGAGTACCCAAGCAGGCAAATTCAAATATTCAGTTCCGAGGACGGAGATGAGCGCAAATTGATAAAATTCAAAAGGATCGTTCACTACGCCTTAGACCAAGGATGGGCCCCCTAAGGGTTTTTGTGCGGCAAGCGAAGGCACTCAGAAAAATCCACGTTGAACCGAAATTTCCTTCTCACCCGCGACCGAAGATTTCCACTAGGACGGTCACGTCAATACAATGCGCAGTGCTTTTCCGGTTGATCTGATTTATTCCCATTTTGTCTGTGCAACAGTAAATACATAAATTTCCAACCTTAGCGAAACCATTAACCCTCCAAAAAATCGTAAAATACACGAAGATTGTCCTGTGTTTAGTTAAGAATAGACGCATTTCATCATTAATATAGGGAATAATGCAGTGTGTTTCTTGTGTCGTGAAACGATAGCCGTATTTAAGAAATACAATCTGAAACGACATTACAAAACGAAAATGCACATTTGACTGCTGATATTCCCAGGAAGAACGGAAAATAAAAGCTGCGGAGTGTGTGAAAAGGGTGAAGAAGCTATAATCATTATTTACAAAGCAATCAGCACTTGAAAATAACTCTACAGAAACAAATTACATACAGGGTGTTTCAAAAATGACCGGTATATTTGAAACGGCAATAAAAACTAAACGAGCAGCGATAGAAATACACCGTTTGTTGCAATATGCTTGGGACAACAGTACATTTTCAGGCGGACAAACTTTCGAAATTACAGTAGTTACAATTTTCAACAACAGATGGCGCTTCAAGTGATGTGAAAGATATAGAAGACAACGCAGTCTGTGGGTGCGCCATTCTGTACGTCGTCTTTCTGCTGTAAGCGTGTGCTGTTCACAACGTGCAAGTGTGCTGTAGACAACATGGTTTATTCCTTAGAACAGAGGATTTTTCTGGTGTTGGAGGTCCACCGCCTAGAACACAGTGTTGTTGCAACAAGACGAAGTTTTCAACGGAGGTTTAATGTAACCAAAGGACCGAAAAGCGATACAATAAAGGATCTGTTTGAAAAATTTCAACGGACTGGGAACGTGACGGATGAATGTGCTGGAAAGGTAGGGCGACCGCGCACGGCAACCACAGAGGGCAACGCGCAGCTAGTGCAGCAGGTGATCCAACAGCGGCCTCGGGTTTCCGTTCGCCGTGTTGCAGCTGCGGTCCAAATGACGCCAACTTCCACGTATCGTCTCATGCGCCAGAGTTTACACCTCTATCCATACAAAATTCAAATGCGGCAACTCCTCAGCGCCGCTACCATTGCTGCACGAGAGACATTCGCTAATGATATAGTGCACAGGATTGATGACGGCGATATGCATGTGGGCAGCATTTGGTTTACTGACAAAGCTTATTTTTACCTGGACGGCTTCGTCAATAAACAGAACTGGCGCATATGGGGAACCGAAAAGCCCCATGTTGCAGTCCCATCGTCCCTGCATCCTCAAAAAGTACTGGTCTGGGCCGCCATTTCTTCCAAAGGAATCATTGGCCCATTTTTCAGATCCGGAACGATTACTGCATCACGCTATCTGGACATTCTTCGTGAATTTGTGGCGGTACAAACTGCCTTAGACGACACTGCGAACACCTCGTGGTTTATGCAAGATGGTGCCCGGCCACATCGCACGGCCGACGTCTTTAATTTCCTGAATGAATATTTCGATGATCGTGTGATTGCTTTGGGCTATCCGAAACATACAGGAGGCGGCGTGGATTGGCCTGCCTATTCGCCAGACATGAACCCCTGTGACTTCTTTCTGTGGGGACACTTGAAAGACCAGGTGTACCGCCAGAATCCAGAAACAATTGAACAGCTGAAGCAGTACATCTCATCTGCATGTGAAGCCATTCCGCCAGACACGTTGCCAAAGGTTTCGGGTAATTTCATTCAGAGACTACGCCATATTATTGCTACGCGTGGTGGATATGTGGAAAATATCGTACTATAGAGTTTCCCAGACCGCAGCGCCATCTGTTGTTGAAAATTGTAACTACTGTAATTTCGAAAGTTTGTCTGCCTGAAAATGTACTGTTGTCCCAAGCATATTGCAACAAACTGTGTATTTCTATCGCTGCTCGTTTAGTTTTTATTGCCGTTTCAAATATACCGGTCATTTTTGAAACACCCTGTAGTTGCCTATAACCTTCTTAAATGCAAAAAGCCTTTTTCGGATGCCAAGTTTGCTAAGTAGAGTATCGAAGAGTGCGCAAACATACTGTGTCCTGATGTTAGAAGCAAATTTTAAAACGTTTCATTGTCAAGAAAAATTATAGTGCATCGCGTTGACTCAGTGATGAACTCACGGAACAGCAGAAGACTGCGCTCAAAGATTGTGTTCCATTTTCTTTGGCAATGGATGAGTGCACAAACAGACATGTACTGCTACTCATATTTACCTTCGTAATAAATGAAAATTTCGTCATCACAGAGGAACTGTATGGCCTAGAATAAATTAAAGATAGAAACCCTGGTCAGGACTTGCTTGAGTCTCCTGTGAATTGTGTGGTCTATGGTAATTATGGTTAAGCTTTTGAAAAAAGGTTACAAGCACAAGACAAAGATACTGATATCCTGTCTTTTCATTACATTTTGCATCAGGAGAGCCGATGTAAAGATGCACTGGCCTAACAGCATTTGGTAGATCGTATTGTTGGTGTGGTGAACACAGTCAGAGGAAGGGCACGCCACCATCGACAGTGAAACCTCTTCTTCACGATATGGAAGCAGAATGTAATCCTCTGATTTCTGGACACTGAGAAGGTATCTCATGTTTTTGTTACAAAAATAGGATGAGAAGAGTGAAGACATGAGATGATGTTTGCAGCTGATACATTAGAGTAAACGAGTGAACTGAATATGAAACTTCAAGCAAAATATTAGTTTGTACATGTAATTTGGAAGCATGTAAAATCATTCAAAGCAAACATACGTCTATTTGCTAGACAGATGGGTGAAGGCAGTTTCGATCATTTGCCTTTGTCAAGAAAACGTAAAGTGCCTGAACGTGTTTCTGAAAAGATTAGGGATCATCTACAGAGTTTGAAGGACGAGGTCACAAAAAAGACTACAGGACCTTAAGAAAACTGAGCCTCAATTCAATTTGCTCTCTTATTCAGTTAGTGCCGATATTGACACACCACCTGAGGATCTTATGTTCGAACTTATTGACATGTAGTCAGATCACATTGTGGAAAATTTTCTTCGAAGTTGTGACATTAGCTGACTTTTACAATTCCCTGTCTGTTGCGAAAATTTCATTTATGAAGAAATTTGCTGGGAAAAATTCTTTATATTCACGTCTTCATTTGTTAGCAAAGTTTTCCTTGATTGAAGATCAACAAGAGTAAATATAGAGGCTCTCTGACAGATGTTAACTTTCAGGCTGTGATGAGAATCTTAAGAAGCACTCTCCCTACTGATAAAAAAAAGGAGAAAAGTGAGATAAGATACATTTTTCTCATTAAAATAACTCTAAAATTAAATGTGCTTGCAGCTCTAGATGATATGAAATTAGCAAGATAAATAAAGTAAATAAAACGGCGACTATTTTATTTTATTAACATTTATTGATTTTTATGGGACAATTTATTCCTTTTCTGACATGCAGAGTTAACTAATGGATGCAGTCATTTTAGAAGGTGCGGTCCTCCGCTAACCTTCACTTCCACAACGTGGCCCCCGAGCACAAACAATTGTCCACCCCTGCCCCAGACCGGTGTGTGCCGATTGAGGTTTTGAAGGATGGTAAAGGTCCGTCGTGGTTCAATAGCCGTATTAGGTAGTTGCTACGGAGTCAAAGAGAACTCCATTACAGATTTAAGCGAAGTCAAAACCTACTTGACGAATAAAAGCTGAACGAAGCCAAAAAGGGCTTAAGCATAAGCTTAGGCGAGAAGCATCCAATGAACTTGAAAGTAAACTACTGTCAAATGCTCTGACTATAAATTCTGAGAAGTTTTGATCTTGCGAAATGTCAGTAAGTGGGTCGAAATTATCTGCACATTCGCTCGTATATACTGGCACCGAAACGAATGATGACAGAGAGAAGGATTTTCGGAAATTTCCGTTAAAAACTTGTAGGATTGTAGAGGCGAGTGAGTGGAACCCACGTCCGGAAACGTACCGTTTCCGTACTACAACCTTTTGAAAACATGTTGGTAACGCGACTACTTTTACGAGTAATTCATTAGTCGTGACCCAGTACATCACTTCTTTTACAGTTCCACTAATTAATACCCAAAGGAATTGCTCGTGTACTCGTTGACGGGTTCTCTTCAATTTGATGCAGTACGGCCTCTTCCAGTTTGGGTGTGCAGCGTCTCCTCGGAGCACCACAGTTGCCTGCTGATGGTGAGGCACCCTTTCTCGAAGCCGTTGCGTAATTATGGAGAAAAGGGTATGCGATGGAATCGGCCGTTGTGGAGAGCGAGCTGGATAAAGGCGACGAGCGTCTCTTCCGTTATCGTCAGCTTCGCCATTCATAAGGATCACGTCGGCGTATTCTCCAAAGTGTACTCAACCGTGTTGCTCTAACGCAGACCCACGAATTAGGCTCGAATCGGGCCATAGAGATAGGAAAGGCGTCAAATGACATCAGCCTATCCGCCCCCACCGCGCTACTTCATACCTACCTAGGACGGAAACGGACATGGGTTCCTATACAGAAGATTTTGTACCCATTCCCCTCCAAAAGTCCTAGCACTTTGTTACGGGCATTTCCGAACACCCTGTAAAACGATAACATAGTTGCTCCGTGATCTGTTCATAGACGCTTGTGTTGTCTACAGGAAGGTTGTAACGCCAGAAGAATGTAACGAAATGCATGAAGATCTGCAGAGGAACGACGATTGATACAGAATTTGACACTTCGGCATGGAAGTAAAAGAATGAAATATATTGCACATAAAAAGGCGAAGAGTTGTACTACGGTGCGATTAGACCGCTGCAAAAAGTAACACCGATAAAACACCTCCGAGTAACCGTCCGGAGAGCTCTAAAATGGAATGAGCCAATAAAGGTAATTGTACGAGAAGCAAATACCAGACCAAGTTTCATTGGAAGGATGTTACGAAAATGTAGCTCACCCATGCAACAAGTGTCATACAAAACACTCGTTCGGATGATTCTTGAGTAGTGCTCGTCACTTACCAGGTGGGATTAATTCACTGACGGAAATGGATAGTGTTACACCATGAATACGTTGACCGAACGCTAACAAACGGGTACTCCAATACTGTATGCCTGCCGGATATGTTGATTAAACTTTAATCCTTGTTGTCGTTTGGTGGTTACGTGCAGTCCGAAGAATGGTTTCAGGCAGCTCTCCACGCTAGTCTATTCTGTCAGACCCTCTTCATCTCTACATAACTACTTCTGTCCACACACTTTTAAATTTTCTTAACCTGTATTTGACCTTGGCCTCCATCTACCGTTTGTATGCCCTACACTACCTTCATTACTAATAAATTCTTGATGCCTCAGGATGTATTCTGTTAACTTATCCCTTCTTTTAATCAGGTTGTGCCATCATTTCTCCCCAGTTACATTCAGTACCTCCTCATTAGTTATTCAGTCTATCCAACCGATCTTTAGCCTTCTTCTATAACACCACTTTTCAGACAAAGCTCTATTTTCTTCATATTTTAACCGTTTGTTGAACATGTCTCACTTCTGTGGAAGGCTACACTCCAGAGAAATACCTTCCAAAAGACTTCCTAACACTTATGATTATATGAGATGTTAACAAATTTCCCTTTTGCGGAAATGCGTTTCTTGCTATTGCGTCTGCATTTTGTATCCTCGTTATTTTGGCCATCATAGTTATTTTGTTGTCCAAAGAACGAATCTCATGCACTACTTTTAATGTATCATTTCCGTATCTAACTCACTGAGCATCATCTAATTAAATTCTGCAACATTGCATTATTCTAGTATTACTTTTGTTGACGTTCACTTTATAAACTGTTTTGAAGACATTACCCATTCCGTTAAACTTCCGAGTCCTTTGCTGTGTCTGATAGAATTACAATGTCATCGGCAAACCTTAAAGTTTTTATTTCTTCTCCCTGAACGTTGATTCCGTTTCCAAGTTTTTCCTCGGTTTCATTTATGCTTGCTCAAAGCACAGATTGAATAACACGCGGGATAGGCTGCAGCCCTATGTCACTCCCTTCTCAATCACTGCCTCCCTTTGACTTCCCCAGATTCTTACCACTGCAGTCTGGTTTCTGTACAAGTTGTAGATAACTTTGCGCTTCCTATATTTTATTCCTGTCACCATGAGAATTTCAAAGAGTGTGCTCCATTCACCAGAGCCAAACGCTTTCCCTAAATGTACAGAATAGACGCTATACACTGAGTGACTAAAGCCATGGGATACCTCCTAATATAGTTGGACTTCCACTTGCCCGGCGTAATGCTGCAGCTGACGTGGCATGGACTCAACAAGCCGTTGGAAGTCCTCTGTAGAAATATTGAGCCGTTCTGCCTCTATAGTCGCCCATAATTGCGAAAGCGTTGCGTGTGCAGCATTTTCTGCACGAACTGATTCTCGATTATGTCCCATAAATTTTCGGTGCGATTCATGTCGGGTGATCTGGGTGCCTAATTGTTCGCTAGAATTGTCTAGAATGTTCTTCAAAGCAGTCACGAACAACTGTGGCCCGGTGACACCGCACGTTGTCATCCGTACATGAAGTACACGAATGGCTGTTAATGGTCTCCATGTAGGCGAAAATAACCATTTCTGGTCAATGATCGTTTCGGTTGGACCAGAGGACCCAGCATATTCCATGTAAACACAGCCCACACCATTACGGAGCCATCAGCTCTTACAAACTGAAGCCGTGAATCGTCTGACTAGGCCACGGTTTCCCAGTCGTCTAGGGTTCACCTGAGACGGTCACAAGCCTAGGATAGGCTATGCAGGCGATGTCGTGCTGTTAGCAAAGGCACTCGCTTCGGCCGTCTGCTGCCATAGCCCGTTAACGCCAAAATTCGCCGCACTGTTCTAACGGGTACGTTCGTCGTAGTCCCACATAGATTTCTGTGGCTATTTCACGCATCGTTAATTGTCTGTTAGCACTGACAACTCTACACGCAAACGCCGCTGCTGTTGGTCGTTAACGGAAGGCCGTCGGCCACAAGCGTTGTCTGTGTTGAGATATAATGCCTGAAATTTGGTATTCACGGACACACTCTTGACACTATGGATCTCGGAATAATGAATTCCCTAACGATTTCCGAAATGGAATGTCCAATGCGTCTAGCTCCAACTACCATTCCTTGTTTAAGGTCTGTTAATTCCCATCGAGCGGCCACAATAACGTCGGAAACCTTTTGACATCAATCACCTGAGTAAAAGTGACAGCTCCAGCAGTGCCCTGCCCTTTTATACCTCGTGTACGCGGCACTACCGTCGTCTGTACATGTGCATACCGCTATCGCATGACTTTTGTCACCTCAGTGTAAACGTACATTTGCCTTTCTTATCAGTGCATGGTCAGTGTGGTCTCGTGTTACATAAACTGATCTTCGTCGATGTCGGTCTCTATTAGTTTTTCCATACTTTTGTGACTAGTTCTTATCAGCATTTTGCGACCGTGACTAACTAGATCTCATCCTTATGCGAGCTTATATTCACTACAGAAAGAGCCGTTCCCACTGCTAAAGAAAAATGTGAGTACGTGATAGCTGTTTGCGTGTCTTACGTTACTAGAAATTTTCCTGTGAAGATCGCAGCCCAGCATGCCCAGATGACGTGCACGTGCAACTTATCGACATCTCTCCGAAGGTTGGAACGTTGGCATGAGGGACGTGGGAGCGTCATACCGACAGATCGCACAGATTAATGGCTGTAGTGTTATAAATGCAGAACGAGTGGTGACCAGATGGACTCAGAACAACAATGAGAATGTCGTGGGATTGTTCTACTGTCTCTGACGAATAGACGAATAACAGCTGAAATCCGGGCTGAGGTTATAGTAGAAGTGTCACCGTAAACTGGCGGGAACAGATTACTGGAAACTACGACTTTACCCACAGGATTGGGAGACGAATATCGTAAATACCGCGTGATCTCTGCTCCCTAATTTACCACATTACCGTACCACGGCCGAGCTGACGAGTATACGGAGGAATTCTACTGTGTTGTCTAGGGGCACACGTGCACTGTCGTAATTATCTGTTTCTTAGATAGCAGCTATTAGTTGAAAAGTGTATAACGCTCAGTAAATTGTGAGCCAGGTTAAATAGATTTATTTTGTGACACTGATCAGTAGTGTCACCTACAGTGACGTCTAAAAAGGCACCATAGTTAGTTTTTGTTTTTCTTGTTTGTACACTACTGGAAAAAATAGTACATCTGGAAAGACGACGTCGATTTTGATCCGATAGTGACATATACCACCTGGGGGACAGTGGATGTATTGATAATGGTTTCAACGTCGTCCAACAACAGATAGCATAGTGGTTCAAATGTTCAAATGGCTCTGAGCACTATGCGACTTAACTTCTGAGGTCATCAGTCGCCTAGAACTTAGAACTACTTAAACCTAACTAACCTAAGGACATCACACACATCCATGCCCGAGGCAGGATTCGAACCTGCGACCGTAGTGGTCGCTCGGTTCCAGACTGTAGCGCCTAGAACCGCACGGCCACTCCGGCCGGCCTAGCATAGTGGCATAGCTACCAGAGTGCTGTCTCTGTCTACCCTTTAATAGAGAATGCTCACAGTCAGAAGGCTCTGTGTGGTGCAAGCGTGTGACGCAAGCAGGCAACCGTGCCACGTGTGTTTCCTACAGTCAACTGAGCGAGTTTGAAAGCGGTCAAAATGTGGCCTTCCGAATGGCGGAATGGTCCTTTCGGAGAACTGCCACACGAGCTGAAAGTGCTGAGTCAGATGTGCGACTATGATGATATCAGTGGTCACATGAACATTCTAACACCTGTAGACAACGTTCTGGACTTGCACATGGCCCAGACACTCACCATTATCATCGTGCTACGAGGGCAGCTGTGCAGATAGTACAGCTACCACAGCACAGATAGCAGGGCTTGTGAGCCCAGTTGATTACCAGTGGGAGTACGGGCCCGTCTTCCACAGCATCACTCGACTGGTGCAGTCGCAGTTTCACAAGCAAGATGGAATGGTGCGCCGTGATCTTGACCAGTGAAAGCAGATACTGGCTGCACACAAGTGACTTGGTGACAGTTGTCTCATAGAGTGAATTTGTCCGAGACACTTTGGCTCCGTACCAGGCCTTATAGTCTGCGGTGTGATTAGCTCCAATCGAGCACTTGTAGGATATGATGGAGCGAGAAGCTACTCGTGCGCTCCTCAGCCGACAACTCTTACAAAACTACGTGAACAGATCGAGCAGGCGTAGCATAATGTCCCCCAGGACAGTATTTGTCATCTTTACTATCGACTGGATGCCAGTGTTTGCGCTTGTATTGCCACCTGTGGAGGCCTGGTACCTCAGTACCACTTGTGCTATTGATCTGTAAATGTTATCGTTTATTGTACTTCATATGCACTGTTGCAACAATAAATCTAGAGTGATTTGGTAATCTCTAAAAGGGTGTACTAATTTTTTTCGATAGTGTATTTTGCGTGTATCGCAGTTTTAACAATGTAGATTTTCGCAGCCTGCAGCGGCACAGTTGGACAGTTTGAACGTTGCAGAACAACCAGTCGGTAGTCTCATTATGTTATCTACCTGTGTGCTGTGCGTTTCTGTTCACTGATCTACTGTTCATACAGGAGCTCGCGAGTTTCATTTGGTGATTTTGTTTAGTAGAATCGCCTTGACCAATCTAAGAGGCATCGTATCTAATTTTTACTTTCTTTGTTTAGCAATTCTAAGTGCAGACGGAACGTGCTCGTGGTGCGCGGACGCTTGTTGAATCGGACTCTGTCCGGGAACAGCTACAAGCCGTCTTGGCTTCTGCTCTGTGTGCACTTGAAATGATTGCCGAGATGTGAGGGAGGCTCTGCTGGCGGGAAAAAAATCCCAACACCGAGAAGGAGTTGTGCGGCATAAACGGTAGTTGGTAGGCGTGTTTCTACATCTGAAGGATGATGTCTGTTCAGATTTCACGCAAGTTGCATAGGAGTGTCGCTATTAGCGCCACTATGAAAATGCGAATCAGATTTATTTTAAATATACTTTATAACGTTCGTGAGAGTTAGTTACCTTTGAGACGTGGTGAGCTGATGTTAGCCAAAAATGCCTTTAAGGCAACAAAGATGCCATTATTATCACCGCACTGAGTTTCAATGAGGTCGTGTAAAAAGACTACGAGAAGCTGGATGTTCCTTCTGCGATATTGCAGAAAGAGTTGGCAGGAAAGTAGCCACTGTACGTGATAGCTGTCAGCGATGGTCACGAGAATGTACGGTCAAAAGAAAACCGGGTTCCGAACGGGCACAAGAGAGAAAAACATCGTGTTCGGCGAATGGCTCTGTCACATCATATTGATTCTGCAGCAGCAATTTGAGCAGCAGTTGGCAGCACCGAGACACAACAAACTGCTACAAATCGGTTACTTTAAGGACAGCTCCGATCCAGACGCCCTGTAGCGTGCATTCCATAGACCCCAAGCCAGGGCCATTTGCGACTTGAGTTGTGTGAAGCGCGATCTCGTTGGAGTGCAGGGTGTAAGTCTGTTGTGTCTTCTGATGAAAGCTGGTTCTGCCTCGGTGCCAGTGATGGCCGCGTGTTGATTAGAAGGAGGCCAGTTGAGGGCCTACGACCACCCTGTCTGCATGCTAGACGCACTGGACCTTCTACACCTGGAGTTATGATCTGGGATGTGTACGTCGATCTGGTAATTCGACCTGTTGTGCCGCCATTTATGAACGGCATTCCAGGGAGTGTCTACCAACAGGATGACGCTCGCCCACATATCGTTGTTGTAACCGAACATGCTCTACAGAATGTCGACATGTTGCTTTAGTCTGCTCGATCACCAGATCTGTCTCCAATGGAGCACCTGTGGGACATTATCGGACGACAACTCCAGCGTCATCCACAGACATCATTAACCGTCCTTATATTGACGGACCAAATGCAACAGGCATGGAACTCCATCCCACTAACTGACATCCGGCACCTGTACGACGTAATGCATGCTCGTTTGCATGCTTGCATTCAACATTCTGGTTATGTAGCAGCATTTCACATTTGCAGTGGCTTATCTCGCGCTTACTTTAACCTTTGGTGTTGCAATGTTAATCACTTAAATATGTTACCTAAACAAATGCATTCCCGAAATTTCATTAGTCTACATTATTTCTGATGCTACGTTTTTTTTTCCCCACATCGGTGTAGTAAATCATTTGAGCAGTAATGGTGGTTGCTGCCTGGTTTCTGCGGCCATATTCGGTTCTCTTAGACACTTTGTTGTATTGGTGAAAACAGCTAGACTCGCCTGCAGGGCAGAATCACAGTTCTCTATTTGTAGCCTCACATGCAGAAACGATCGCGGTCCTTCGGTTTGGAGACGAATAGAAGGACTAAACCAGAGGCTCAGACGATTGTGCATCCTTCTCACGCGGTAATATCCCCACCTGCTCCATCGGGTGGAGAACTGTGGGATCCCTCTCATCAAGTCAGGCGCACTCTACACACAGGAAGCTGAAAGAGGGTAGCAGAATACGCGTGTATACGGATATTTTGTTTTTAGGTTTGAGGTACGCCAGCTTTGGGACAATGATGAGTTATCTCCTAAAAACGAAGAGATTTCAGAAACTTCATTCTCAGAGGAGAACTTTCCCCCTTGCAGATCGGATACAGAAAATGTTAGTATGAGGTCAGTAAACTGAATGGTATCCAAAGTAAGAGCCCAGAATTAGTATCTGTTATTAAAAGTAATAATGCCAACATAGTATTAGCAATAGAAAGCTAGTTGAAACCAGAAGTAAATAACAACGAAATTCTTCTGTCAGACTGCCTGACAAAAAAAGCGAAGCACCCGGAAGGCAGAAGCAAACAGCACGAATCTTTACAGGTTGAGAGGGTATGTGATGTTATTTCACTGACTGCAATATAGAGTCAAATTCAAAATGAATTTCTCAGCACGAGCCCACTTGTCAGTTAGACGTTGCACCCTCTCTGGCTTCGATGCACACACTGATTCGGTTGGCAAGTGTGTATCCTCTCCTGAGGCAAGCTGTTTGTAACCAGTCCTTGATATCCTGGACGTCTGAGCTGGTTCCACACATCTTCTGTTGGGGATGAAACTGGGGTCGTTGCTGGCCACGAGAGTACTTCACACACTTCCTGGCAGATTAAAACTGTGTGCTGGACCGAGACTCGAACTCGGGACCTTTGCCTTACGCGGGCAAGTGCTCTACCATCTGAGCTACCCGAGCACGACTCACTCCCCCGTTCTCACAGCTTTTACTTCTGCCAGTACCTCGTCTCCTATCTTCACCTGCACCTCCGCTGCGGAGTGAAAATCTCATTCTGGAACGTGTAGACAGTTCACACAGACACATGCCATGTGTTGATGTGCAATGTCATGTTGAAAGATGACACCGCGATACTGTCGGATGAGAGGCAATACATGAGGAGGCGGGATATCCTGGACGCACCGCTGTGACGTCAGGTCTCCTTCAATCACTACCAGCCGTGACCTGAAGTCATACCCCATGGCTTCCCACGTCATGACCCCAGGGGTCAGTGCCTCTCCAAAACATTGAAAGAATGGGATCTCTCCCCAGGGCCCCGCCTTTTCACCTACGATGGTCATCCAGGGTAGTGCATAAACGCAATTTATCGATAAACAAAATGCGACGCCATTCATAAGCAATCCATCAGTACATCCCGATCGCAGCACCGCTCCATACGCAGTCGTTTGTTTTGCGGCGTTAACGGCAGCCTACAAATGGGACAGTAATTCCCAAGTCTGGCAGCTGCTAGCCTTTGACCAATGGCCAGGACACGCAGAACGTTCATTGCTTGTTCTCGGATGGCAGGTGCAGGTCTGAAGGGGTCACGATGTTCTTGGAGCTCATTAAGCCGATCCTCGCCTGTGATGATGAGACACAGTGGAGCAGAACCTTGACTACGACACTGCCTGCCCTCACGTTCCCATGCAATCCAACACTGGGCCGCTGCCACATCCCAAAGCCCCACAAATCTAGATATTGCACGATTCAACCAGCCGGCCAAATGGAGACTCACACCGAGTCCCCTTTCAACCTCAGTCAGGTGCTGTTAACGCTGTCTCACACCAGTACGCGGCATCTCCATGTCCTTCACAGCGATGACTCAACATATTACACTATTAGCGCGTTACCAGGTGTGGTAACAACACTAAGTACTAGCAGAATTAATGTACTCTGGTGGTCGTTTTTCCTATCACACAAAATTGCAACTATAAGAACTTATGTACCTGCCGATGGTGTTTACGCGTACTCTGTTGCATTGAAATCCGACCTTGTCTTCTGGGTGCTTCACTTTCTTTGTCAGGCGGTGTATATCGAAGGGACTGTTGGCAGAGCACTCCATAGCAATCTTGATGAAAAAGTCTCCTGATCATGCCGTTGTAATAGGGGGGAAATTTCAACTTGACTAGTATAGAATGGAAGATTCGTGAGACAGAAACTAGTGTCAGAGATAGAGACTTGCGTGAGATTGTGTTGATTGAATGTCTTATTCGAATATTGTATAGTGTATTTAAGCTGGGGACCTAGAAAAGACGGATAGACTTCGTATTAGCCCTCAGTGGTTCACAACCCCACAACAGGCCACAGAAGTTCATCCACCCCACCGCCGCCCCACACCGAACCCAGGGTTACTGTGCGGTTTGGCCCCCAGTGGACCCTTCCCGGGAACGTCTCATATTAGACGATTGTAACCCCAAATGTTTCCGTGGTAAAGTAATTATGATGTACACGTACGTGGAGATAGTGTTTGCGCAGCAATCGCCGACATAGTCTGAGACAGAATAAGGGAAACCAGCCCGCATTCGCCGAGGCAGATTGAAAACCGCCTTAAAAACCATCCACAGGCTGGCCGGTACACCGGACCTCGACTCTAATCCGCCGGGCGGATTCGTGCCAGGGACCGGCACGCCTTCCCTCTCCGGAAGCAGCGCGTTAGACCGCGCAACTAACCGGGCGGGCTATTCGAATATTACTTCATGCTGATAGAGAACGGATTGGTGAGGGTAATGCCTTAGACCTCCTAGAAACTACTATAAACGAGCGTTTCGAATCAAACAATGCACAGGGCATTAGTGATCATAAGATTACTATAGGGTCATTGACTACAGATTTTACAAAGAATTTTAAGGAAGGTAGAAAAATATTTTTACTTAAAAAGTGTAATACGAAACAAATAGTGAAGTATCTGAGGTGTCAACATAAAATATACAGTCCTGAAGGTGAAGGTATGAAGCAAAAATCGACGAAATTCACAATCTTTATACGATATGCCTTACGATAGTATGCGCTGAGCAGCGTTGTTATACAGAATAAAATTTTCGCTCGGCACCGGATCATGCACTGATATGAAATTTCCTGGCAGCTTAAAACTGTGTGTCGTATCGAAACTCGAACTCAGGACCTTTACTTTTCGCCAGCAAGAGCTCTGTCTCCTCTACGAACCTTTTTTTTTACAGGTTTAGTAAATTTTTAATAAGAAAAATGTTGGTTCATTTTCAGGCTAGAGAAACAGGATGAAAATGATCTTTTGATACAAAAGTATTCATGAAAATGTTTTTCATTCAATACTCTGAACCATCTGAAAAGTCTCGATGGGAGCGGCCACACCAGCAATTCACCTACTCGCTCTTCTGACGGCAATATCAGCTGAAGCACTGAATGCATAAATTAAGCCCGTACTTCCAAAAAATGATTCAAATGGCTCTAAGCACTATGGGACTTAACATCTGAGGTCATCAGTCCCATAGACTTAGAACTACTTAAACCTAACTAACCTAAGGACATCACACACATCCATGCCCTAGGCAGGATCCGAATCTGCGACCGTAGCAACAACGCGGTTCCGGACTGAAGTGCCTAGAACCGCTCTGTCACAGCGGCCGGCCGCGTACTTCCGTATGAGATCATGGCTATTAGCACATGTTCGGCATGACCTCGATCCTTGGGCATATTTTCTCGGGTGAGAATACCAAATGTTTCGGAAATTCATCTTCATGATTCACACAATAAGCACGTCACACGCTGCGGAAAAACAGGAAACCAAACGAGCTACACAAGCACGACTCACGACCAATCCTCACAGTTCTATTTCCGCTAGTATCTAATCTGCTACCTTTCAAACTCCACAGAAACTTTCCTGCGAAACTTACAAGACTAGAACTCCTAGAAGAAAGGATATTACGGAGACATGAGTGAGCCACAGCCCGAGAGATGTTTTGCAGAATGCAGTTTTCACTCTCCAGCACAGAGTATGCTGAAATGAAACTTCTGGTAGATTAAACCAGTGTGTCGGACCAAGACTCGAACTCAGGAGTTTTCCCGTCGCGGGAAAGTGCTCTGCCGCCTGAGCAACCCAAGCATGACTCATGGCCCTTCCTCACAGCTCACACGCCAGTACCTCGTCTCCTACTTTCCAAACCATGTCTCCACAATATCTTTTCTTACATAAATGCTAGTCTTGCAAGTTTTGCAGGAGAGCTATGAAGTTTGGAAGGTAGGATGTGAGGTACTGGAGGAACTAAAGCTGTGAGGAGGGGTCGTGACTCGTGCTTGGGTAGCTCAGACGGTGGAGCACTTGGCAGGGAAAGGTCCCGAGTTCGAGTCTCGGAACGATGCATAGTCTTAACCTGCGAGAAAGTTTCAAGGCTGTTGTAGCACTTCAAGTAACGAGAGCTTTCTTGTAAAAATATTGGAATTAAAACATCGACATTAGTTCCTGTTGACTGAGAAAATTGAAAGGAATTTAGGAATCTACTTTAAATTTCAGTGTGTTAACTAGTTTAGATGTAATAAGATTTTATGGCCGAATTTTACCTATTTAATCTTGTTGGATTAAGCAAGAGAAACTGTCAGTATCACCACCAGGCAAAGGAGTCGCTATGTCCAGTTTCGATTCTAAGCCGTTAGTCATTGATTAATTAATATGAAATCCGCAAGAGAAGTGACCATTGCTCGTTTAAATGTTACTAATTCCTCACTCATTTACAGACTGCGCCAACAGAAGGCAGCTAGAGTGATCCCTTCCCGGTCAAGCAAGTTGCTGTTAGCTGAGGGCATCCATCTTGTTCTATTTTGTGATACATACTGGTGCGCAGATATAGCAAGTGCTCATAGCACAACAAATCGTGAGTACTGGGACACCTATGTTCTACCCCAAAGTACAGTCATCCAAGATGGCAGCGATGACGTCATACAAGATGGCGGCCATGAAGTCATCAAAGAGGCGGCGTTTGGCGGGCAGTTTGAATTTTGGTGGGAAGATAGGTCAATTGGGCTACCTCCATTAACCTAATGCCCCCCTCCCCCAGAAAAATGTCGGGAAGTTCAAATTCCAACAGGATAATGCATCACACCACGGTTACCTCTACTAACCTAAGAAAATCGCGGGAAAATAGGTCACATGGACTACCCCCACTAAACTAAGTCACCTGACCGCCACCTCCTCCTAAGGATTCGTGGGAAAAGGACTTACCAATGCTGGACATAAGTCTTTGTTATTTTGTATGCACCAGTCTTTATTTAGACAATTTAATGCAGAACAGCCATCCAGTGTGTTCACCACGAGGTCCGGACTCCAATTGACCTATAACACACAACCACCAGTGGAGGGCGCTGTCGTGCAAGATGACGGACATGACGTCAGCTGATGATGCGAATACCATTATCCAAGATGGCAGTAAACAGTGTGTTCGTCAAGAGGCCCAAGCGACCTAGTACACAGTACTGTCACTAGAGCACGCTCCCATTACGTAATCCAAGATCGTTGTTAGCAGTATATGAAAGTCCCGTCACCTCCTCCCTACCTGCAGTCAAGCGCTGAGGAGAGATGCTGCAATGCTTTCTCTCTCATGCTGTTCTAACGGGGTATGCGCCACGTGTATAGCCAGCGAGAGCGCGAATGCTGATGTCATGGCCTCTAGCCCGCATGAGCATACTGATGTCATAGATCGTCTATGCTAGCGATTCTAACAGAACACATGTGACACATTTTGCATCTAACATATAAGTTACCTAAGTACTTAATTCCAATCTAATTTTAATGATATTCGATAACTGCATGTATCACTTCAAGATGCAATGATCAAATGAGAAGTTCGAGGTTTTCCCACTAGGAGCGCAGTCATCATTCATTCATGATGTAGCACCCTCACCCCCACCCCTAGAATGCTGTGCTCGTATTGGCTACTGCGTCAACGATGTAATTCGACGTCATAGAAGCTATATAAGCCAAGCCACAACTGAACTCGCCCTCAGTCTGCTTCTGTACTTCTACGAGTTTCTCAGAGGTCAATCGTTTGTACTTTCATCATCATCATGAAACGTACCAGCATCAATTCAACAAGAACTGACACAATTCAACAAGAACTGACATTTTAATCAGACAGAATGGGCATGTTATAAGCGAGACGGAACAGTTCAAGTTCCTAGGCGTACGGATAGATAGTAAGCTGTTGTGGAAAGCCCATGTTCAGGATCTTGTTCAGAAACTAAATGCCGCTTTATTTACCATTAGAACAGTATCTGAAATAAGTGACATTTCAACACGAAAAGTAGTATACTTCGCATATTTTCATACGCTTATGTCATATGGTATTATTTTTTGGGGTAATTCTTCTGATTCAAAAAGGGTATTTTTGGCTCAAAAACGGGCTATTCGAGCTATGTATGGTGTAAGTTCGAAAACCTCTTGTCGACCCCTATTCAATAGTCTGGGAATTTTGACATTGCCCTCACAGTATGTATTTTCTTTAATGTCGTTTGTTGTTAGCAATATTAGCTTATTCCCAAGAGTTAGCAGCTTTCACTCAGTTAATACTAGGCAGAAATCAAATCTGCATGTGGAATGCACTTCCTTGACTCTTGTGCAGAAAGGAGTGCAGTATTCTGCTGCATCAATTTTCAATATGCTACCACAAGAACTCAAAAATCTTAGAAGTAGCCCAAACGCTTTTAAGTCCAAACTGAAGAGTTTCCTCATGGCTCACTCCTTCTATTCTGTCGAGGAGCTCCTGGAAGAGCCAAAAAATTAAGCAAATTCCAGTGTTACATTCTTGATTTTCTTTATTTAAACTAACGACTTGTCACCTGAATATGTTTCTTATATTTCATTTTATCTGTTTCTACAATCGTGTTATAATTTCATGTATTGACTCGTTCCATGACCATGGAGACTTCTCCTAAATGTGGTCCCACGGAACAATAAATAAATAAATAAAATAAATAAATAAAAAATCACCAGCAGCGACAGCAGCAGCAGCGGCAAGCGCCGCCATGGAGATGAAGGTCAATTACCTGGTAAGTACTTCTTCGGTGTTCAAATATCTGTCCGCAGCTCGTGGTCGTGCGGTAGCGTTCTCGCTTCCCACGCCCGGGTTCCCGGGTTCGATTCCCGGCGGGGTCAGGGATTTTCTCTGCCTCGTGATGACTGGGTGTTGTGTGCTGTCCTTAGGTTAGTTAAGTTTAAGTAGTTCTAAGTTATAGGGGACTGATGACCATAAATGTTAAGTTCCATAGTGCTCAGAGCCATTTGAACCATTTTTCAAATATCTGTTTGAGCCACAGTCCACAGACTGCTGCGCCCTTTAACGGATTGTGTGTGTTATGTGTTTCCTGTGTTCATCAAATATCTGTTTTGGCCACAGTCCACAGACTGATGCGCACTTTAACGGATTTATGTGTGTGTTCAATGTTTCTTTGTGATATATCTGTTTCTGACAACTGTCTACACAGACGGCTGCGTCCTTTAACGGATTGTGTGTGTTTTCTATGTTCTGTGTTATATCCGTTTTGGATCGCAGTCAACACAGACTACTGCAGCCTTTAACGGATTGTGTGTGTTCAGTGTCTTTGTGTTCTATGTTCTGTGTTATATATGTTTTGGACCGCACTCAACACAGACTGCTGCATCCTTTAACAGATTCTGTGTCTGTGTTATGTGTTTGCTGTGTTTGTCAAATATCTGTTTTGGACCGCAGTCCACAGACTGCTGCGCCATTTAACGGACTGTGTATCTGTGTTATGTGTTTTCTGTGTTTGTCAAATATCTGTTTTGGCCACAGTCCACAAACTGCTGCGCCCTTTAACAGATTGTGTGTGTGTGTGTGTGTTTTACAGATTTTTTTACATGCTGGATATTATACTCAGTCGTTTCTGTCTTTCTAGAATTCATCCCTCGCATGTTGGCTTAGCTAGCCCATAAGCTAGAGGTCGAGAGGGCTGGAGCACAGTGCGAATGTAAGTACATTTTTTCACGTAGTTCTTAGATAAAATAATTTCGTGTAATATATATTGGTTTTCTAAGTGCCTAGATTGAGCTGCCTGAGACATATTCTTTTCTTTTCTTTCTAGATTATTCTATGCATAGGGAGGGAGTCGCCGAGGGTGTCATGCAAGCAGAGCAAGGTGAGGGTGAAATCCCTGATTAGGTTCATGAGATGGCGGCCGCTGCAGATGAAGAAGAAGAATCGGTAAGGCGCAAGGGTATGACCCTTTTAGATGAGGCGGAGGATATACCTGAATGGATGAGAGACCTCACTCACTGTGCTGATGAGTTGCTGCAGCCATGGAGCCAGAGTGGAGAAGGTGAATATTTGTGAACTTGATCATTACAGCAAATAATTACCATTATTTAGTCTCATTATTTATTGTTTTACAACTAGATCATTAAACTTATTTTTTTTATTTATATTACAGGCGTGTCACACGAAGTACATCGTGTATCTAGAGCGGTGCTTGCGGGGGTGGGAATTGGCCACACACCACAGAGACACACAGCATCGTGTATAGCGCATAGCGCCGATCGCAGCTGCGCGAGAGGCGGCAACAGGACCTGCACTCCACCCACCCCCCCTCCCCCTCACCCACTGACGCAAGCCCTCTGGCGCCCTTGGGCAACTCAGCCAGTAGAAGAACAAGAAGAAGAGCATCTGTCTCCCACCTCACCGTTCGGTAATGCGTATATCAAACCCTGGGAACCATTGCCACAGCCCGACCATGACCGCCTCCGCCGCCTCAGACTGGCCCCCGCCAAGGCGCCTCCCCTTCCCTACAGCTGACGCATCCTCACCAGCCCCGTCATCGACGGGGTGGACTCGTACTTGTAGTAGTAGTAATACTAATATTGATTATTCTATGTCTAGTGGTACTTCTCTCCCCCATTCTATTGATGAGTGAAGGACATCAGAATAACGGTATAACGACCCCTCTAGAATAATCAGCAGTTGCTAGGGCATTTGAGGGGCGCATCTCATTCACAAGGATTGGGAATCCGGGAGGGAGGTATCGCGACCCTGTCGGGTTTTAGAAGCATGCCTCCCTGTCTTGGAGATCGAGCTCCTCAAAGTCCTAGACGATCCGAGATTTAACGCCATTAAATGCAGCACAGTACCATGTTGCGAGTTGAATCACTCACCTAAACATCCAGGTGATGCAGAGGCTACAACTCTGCACTATATATGGGGTGACAATGGCGTTATTTCTCGGAGCACATCCATTGCTGAGTGCTATCATGAATCCACCTTGAGCACTATTACGGCCCGATTTTCCGAGATGGAAGTACACGGGTCCGCTAAAGTGCTCAGCCATATACCACATCTTGAGATCCATATACGTGTCTATGATCCATTAAATGGAGGTTCTAGCTGTATCGAGCTCCCTAAAGATATAGCTAACAAGAAGGCATGCATTAATGTCGAAAATCGGTATGATAATGCTTGTTTCGCATGGTCAATCGTGGCTTGCGAAAGAAAGTACAAATACAGATACCATCCTGAGCGATAGTTACAAAGTCCGTGATATTAAGACATATTATAACTTTGATGGTATAGAGTTCCCCATAAAGATTCAAGACATACCTAAATTTGAGGCAAAGAATACCAGCATATCAGTTCACGTTTATGGCCTGGAGAAGAAAAGCAAGTCAGATGAGCAAGACAAGCACACTGTCATCGGTCCCCTCCATTTCTCAAAATTTGCAGGTAAGCGAGAGCTGCATGTAAACATGCTGCTCTTCTCTGAAGGTCATAATTATCAATATGTTTGGATCAAAGACATGTCCCAACTCCTTTCCTCTCAATATCAACTGATTGTCGTGTAAAACATATTTGTTTAATATGTCTGAATTACTTTCATCAAACGAGTTGTTAGCAATACATCTATTAGATTGGGCTTCCGAGGACCCTGTACGTGTTATTATGCCCACAGAAGAAAATATCTTCATTAAATTTCAAAACGCTCACCACCACCAGCGATCTCCGTTTGTAGTGTGCCAACTTTGAATGCCTGCTGGCCCCTGTTACTCGTTATGAAGGGAACCCCTTAGCTTCACATGCAACCTTGACACAAAAACACGTACCTTATGCAGCAGCGTTCCAAGCTGTATGTGTATATGATTCTAAACTTAACCACTACAAGTCTTATGTCGGGGACGATCCTGCGATTTGGCTCCTCACTGAGCTTGAAAAACTTTCATGGGAAGTTGATAAGTTCTACAGCACCAACATTCCCATGACCAAATCAAAGGAAGATGATGATTTGTATGAAAAGGGGGTTAATTGTCATATTTGTGGGCTGCCGTTACACAAAAAAGTGGAAACTCCCTGTAGAGATCATTCCCATCTTACGGGAAAGTTCCGCGGTGCAGCTCATAATGCATGCAATTTGAAGTATAAGTTACCACGACACATACCTTTCTTTTTTCATAATTTGAGTGGGTATGAAGCTCATTTTCTCATTGATCACTTGGCTAATTTTGGTATGAAGAATGATCAGGTCAGTATCCTCCCTGAAAGTGTTGATAAGTACATTTCTTTCTCAAAACGAATGACAGCAAAAATTACGTTCCGCTTCCTTGACTCTTTACACTTTATTACAGACTTCACTCCAGAAACTCGTTGCAACTCTACCTCAGAATGATATGCATATCACTCGATCTGCATTTCCTGATGAGGAAAATTTCGAACTTGCGACTAGGAAAGGAGTTCTCCCATACGAGTATGTTGATAGTATGGCAAACCTCAATGAAACCAAGCTTCCCGACATATCTGCATTTACCAGTACTCTCACAGGCGATGCCGTAACTACAGCGGATTATGAGCATTCATCATCCCCAGTCTGAGAGAATATACATGGACACACACTTGCATTTGCTTGGAGATGTTTTCGAAAAGTTCTGGAGTGTATGTATGGCCATGTACTCTCTGGACCCTGCCTTTTAATACACGGCACCTGGGCCTGGGTTGGCCCGGGACGCTATGCTCAAAAAAATGGGGCGCAGCATCGAACTTTTGACTAATGCTGCATTGCTTCTATTTTTTGAGCACGAAATCAGTGGGGGACTTTGTCAATGCATTCACAGACATGCCAAGGCAAATAACCCACAGATGGGTGCCGGGTTTAACGCATCCCTTGATTCGAGTTACATTATGTACCTAGATGCGAACAACTTATACGGGCACACCATGATGCAGCCACTGCCGGTTGGTGGGTTTCAATGGGCGCCCGAAGACGAATTGAAGGGATTAGGTGGAAAAATAATGGGTCTTGCGGTCGATTCTGATGTAGGGTATGTGGTAGAGGCAGACATCACATATCCTAATAATTTGCATGGAGAGACAAGCGACTTGCCATATGTCCAGAGCAACAAATTCCGTGAGGAAGCACCATCCCTAAACTGTTGGCTACTGTTGGAGATAACCAGAGGTATATTATTCATTATCGTAATCTCCAGCAGTGCCTCAGCTCAGGAATGAAGCTTGTTAGAATCACCCGGGCTATCTCCTTCATGCAATCCGCCTGGTTGAAGGAGTATATTGAACTAATTTCGAAAAGAGGGCGATCGCGAGTAATGATTTTGAAAAAGATTTTTATAAATTAATGAACAATTCCATTTTCGGGAAAACTACGCAGAATGTAAGAAACGAACGTGATATTTTGATTAGAACCGCATGGGAAGGGCGTTATGGCGTGAGAAAGTGTATCGCCAGGCCAAATTTTAAGTATGCCACCATCTTCAATGAAAACTTTGTTGCTGTTAGATGTCAAAGACTGCAGTAGAGTTTATGAAGCCTATTTATTTGGGGATGTGCATACTGGATATCTCCAAATTCTACATGTACCACTTCCACTACGAGTTTGCGAGACCTTATTTCATAGAACCAAAGTAACTTTATATGGATACAGACAGCTTTGTCTACTGGATCAAGAACTGTGATCCATATGAAGTAATTAGGTACCATGGTAAAGAATTCGCCACGTCTTCTTATGACGTCGATAATCCTTACAGTATTGTACCTAAGAACAAGAAGGTTATCGGTCTCACCAAAGACGAGGCGAATGGTTTATCGATTGTAGAGTTTGTGGGATTGAGGTCCAAAATGTATGCATATCGTTCAATAGACGGGGACATCCAGATTCGGGCAAAGGGTGTTAGATGTGTGGCATCTTCCGCTTTCACGGCTGCAGACTATTTGCAGTGTCTGTATGGTCGCAGCGTTCAAGGCGCTTCTCCGCACATCGTTCGACAAACTAGTATTCGATCGTGAGGTCACGAAGTGTACACTGTGCTGGAATCTAAAATCGGATTGTTTCCTCATGACGATAAAAGAGACATTTGTGAGGATGCGGTGAAGACCCTGCCGTACTCATATTATTTACTTGAAGCGAAAGTAGGGACTCAGTGCAAACAATAATCCATCCATTGCCACTAGCAGACGTTGGAAATCGTCCAAGGAGGTCAATCCCAACACGCTTCAAAGGCGTTTCGGCTGGTGGAATTGGTATGAGTGGGCCAGGTGCTATCTGAGGAACTGGCTTCCTCCTCTGGCACTCTCGACAGTGCAACACATGGTGACGAACACTCCTAAATAAACCTGGCTAAAAAAATCTCTTGCAGATCCTATCGTATGTCTTAATAAATCCTAAATATCAGGAATCAAGTGTGTCATGGAATTTCTGTAAAACATATAAGCGCATGTGTTTAGGAATCACTGGTAGCCACCTCTTTCCAAACGGATCAAAGTTTCTCTTCAAAGTAATCCATTAACTACCTTAAATTGTCCTTTCACATCCTCTGACCGATTTAAGGCAAGCATGATTTGAGATATCTTGGCGTCCATCTTCTGCTCAACAGAGAGATCCTGGAGTGCAGCGAGACAGTCACTACCTTCATCAAAGTCGTGATGGTCTTACACAGGGTTTCTTGAGAGACAGTCAGAATCTTGGTGTTTTCTTCCACTTTTGTACATTATGGTAATGTCATACTCTTGAAGACATAGTGCCCACATGGTGAGTCGTCGTGTTGGATCCTTAAGACCTGTCAATCAACAAAATGAATGATGGTCTCTAACAATTGTGAATCGCCTTCCATAGAGATACTGTCGAAATATGCACATGGCCTGGATCACAGCAAGATATTCTCTTTCTGTAGTTGAGTAGTTTCTCTCGGCTTTTGTAAGTGCCCTAGAAGCATAGGCTATAACCTTCTCTTTTCCATCCGAAATCTGCACCTGTACCCACTGGCATCTGTGTGTAGTTCTGGTTCTGTAGGTGCTCTCTCATCATACAGACCAACTACAGGGTCAGTCGTCACAGCTTTTCGCAGCACATCGAAATAATCTTGTTGAGCACCACCCCAGGTAAATTTAGCATCGGCTTTTAACAACTCTTAGAGTGACCTGGCTTTGATACAAAAGTCTTTGATAAAACGACGGTAATAAGAACACAATCTGAGGAAGCTTCTCACATCTCTAATACTTTTAGGAATATGAAATTCCGTTAAAGCTCTTACCTTTTCGGGGTCTGGCCTCACACCTTAGTTTGACACAAGGTACCCAAGTATTTTGATTTCTTTTGCTTTAAAGAGACACTTTATTGGATTCAGTTTCAGTCTTCCTTGTTGGAGACACTTAAAAACGGCCCTCAGTCTTTTTATATGTTCATCAAATGTCTCTGAGACCGCTATAATGTCATCTAAATAACACAGACACATCGTCCACTTCAGGTACCTTAGAAGATCATCCATCATCCGTTCAAAAGTTGCTGGTGCATTACACAAACCAAACGGCATTACCTTAAACTCATACAGGCACTCAGCGATGATGAATGCAGTTTTCTCTCGATCAGCCTCATCTACTTCGATTTGCCAGCATCCCGAGTACATGTCCATGGTTGAGAAAAACTTAGGCCCCTTCAGACAATCTAGTGTATCGTCAATTCGTGGAAGAAGGTAAACGTCCATTTTAGTTATCTTGTTAAGCTTCCTGTAATCAATAGAAAAGCGCCAACTGCCATCCTTCTTCCTGACGAGAACCACTGGTGACGACCATGGTCTCTGCGAAGGCTGAATGATGTCATTCTTCATCATTTTCTCTACCTCGTCGTGAATTATTCGACGTTCCATTGTTGACACACGGTATGCTCTCTGGTTTATTGGTTTATGGTCTCCAGTGCTAATCTGGTGCTTCACCGTCGATTTGTCTAATTTGCTCTTCACCTGTGGATTGAAGCATTCAGAGAACTCTTGAAGAATGGCAACTTCTGTTGTTCCTTAGTGAGATCTGGTGATAGTCGAGCTAGAAGATCTTGTCACGTAGTGGTAGAGCTAATTTCATGCACAGCCTTGGCATTGGAGGTTTCTATGACACTCAGCTGTTCTGCAATTAACGGCTCAGCGTTTGCTATGCACATGCGTCTTGGAAGGATCTGCGGTTCTCGGTGACAGTTAACTATCCACAATTCACCGAATCCGTTCTGAAACGAGACGACAGAGGCTGGGATGACCAAGTTATTCTTCAGTGGTATGCTTCTCTTACATTCCACGACAAGACCCGTGGGTTGATGCATGGCATGACACATGATAACTACCTTTCTAGCGCTGACTGCAGGAATGATCACTTCATCCAACACACATAGTCTCCACACACTCGGATGCGCATCTTCCTATCCACAGTATCTCATCTCGTCTAGCATAATCTTCGAGCGACCACAATTGCTTGAGAAGCTTTCAAAAAGTCCCATCCGAGAATGACGTCATGACTACACTCTTTAAGACGATGAATTCTAAGGGCTGTGTATGGCCACTTATACCAACATGAATGACACATCTTCCTGTAGGTGTTACATATTTCCCATTAGCCACCTTCAGCAGAGATGTTTTGTTGTCGACGAATACGGTTTTCTGCAACTGGCAACGGTACTTCTCCGAAATGACTGAATATGATTCTCCAGAGTCCACAAGAGCTTGGGCTGGTCGGTCATCCATGAGGATATCGACGTAGTTTCTTACCATTTTTGTAGTGATCGACGGCGGAGGATTTTTCTCTCCGGCTGCCTCACCTCCAAGAAAGGTCGCACCCTTTAGTTTTCCAGGTTGCGGTGGCTAGGTGATCGGCTGGAGCTTCTAAACGGCGATGGAGACCTTGCTCGGCGTGTTGGGGAGCGTCCTCTCCAGCTGCTAGTTTGCGGCGATGGTGACCTACGGCGTTCTGCACCCACATCTTCTTGTACATCTTCGTCGTCCCGCAGTTGGCGTCGGCTACGATCGGTCTGCTGTCTTCTGGCGCGGGCGTCATCAAGCATCCGCCGCGTTTCTCGACAATAGCACACCACGTGTCCCGGTCGTCCGCAGTGGAAACATACTGGTTGGTTATCCTGGGTCCTCCAGACATCAGTCTTCCTTGGTGCCCAAACAGTTTCCTCATACGGCATTGTAGGATCGTAACCTCGTCTGAGTCTCGACTTTTTTACCGTTTTAAAGGAAAATGAAGGACGAAAGGTTGGGTTCAATGTCTGTTCCACTTCCTCCCTTATGACCTCTTGAAGCGTCTCGTTTTTTTCCTCGCCGTGCAATCCAAGTGCCTTCTGAACTTCCTCTCTCACTATCTGTCGAAGAACACTTGTGAAATCAGTTTCTTCCTCAACCACAGACATCGATACGACGTTTGGAAGCCGTTCAAACTTCTTGCGTGTAATTCTTTTTTGATGCATTGTCTCGATATACTGGCACCATTTCATGAAGTCGTCTACCATCGAAACCTCCTTCAGGAGTAGGGCTTGATACATGTCCTCACCAACACCCTTCATGAGATGTGCAACCTTATCTTCCTCCTTCATTCGAGGATCCACTATTTTACACAGCTCCAAGATGTCTTGAATGTAGGATGCTGTCGTTTCTCCTGGACGCTGTACCCTGCACTTTAATTTATCTTCAGCGTTGCACTTCTGCCGTTGTGTGTCGCCGAAATACTTGCGCTGTTCCGCCTGGAATACTTCCCAGCTTGTGAACTTCTCCTCGTTGTTCTCATACCATTGCTTGACAGTACCCTCCAAGTAGAAAAATACGTTAGCCAAACACATGGTGTCATCCCATTTGTTAAATTTACCTATACGCTCATATACCTTCAGGCACTTGTTTGGATCTAGGCCAATGTCACCAGAGAACCCAGAAGGATGTCATGCGGTGGCACACAGTTGCTGTCCTCGTGACGTCCTCTTCTTCTTCTGTCTCCGATAGATTGCGATCTGTTGAATATGGCTCGAACTCGGGTTTCTCGCCACGTAAAAGGCGGCTCTGTCGTGGCCTGATGGGAGCCACTGTGTCGTCGATAACGTACGCTATCACAAGTTCCAGTACACAGCGTCTCCACCAGAATAATGTCACGTGAGGAAGGAGTACGTAGATGAATGACGAACACTAACTTCACTTAACGTAGGTTCCTTCAGGACTTGCACATACAAGAGCGCGGAGCGAATTGCCTCCGGCCATAACATACACGGTATATACAGGGTGTTACAAAAAGGTACTGCCAAACTTTCAGGAAACATTCCTCACACACAAATAAAGAAAAGATGTTATGTGGACATGTGTCCGGAAACGCTAAATTTCCATGTTAGAGCTCATTTTAGTTTCGTCAGTATGTACTGTACTTCCTCGATTCACCGCCAGTTGGCCCAATTGAAGGAAGGTAATGTTGACTTCGGTGCTTGTGTTGACATGCGACTCATTGCTCTACAGCACTAGCATCAAGCACATCAGTACGTAGCATCAACAGGTTAGTGTTCATCACGAAAGTGGTTTTGCAGTGAGTGCAATGTTTACAAATGCGGAGTTGGAAGATGCCGATTTGATGTATGGATTAGCACGGGGCAATAGCCGTGGCGCGGTACGTTTGTATCGAGACAGGTTTCCAGAACGAAGGTGTCCCAACAGGAAGACGTTCGAAGCAATTGATCGGCGTCTTAGGGACATTCCAGCCTATGACTCGCGACTGGGGAAGACCTAGAACGACGAGGACACCTGCAATAGATGAGGCAATTCTTCGTGCAGTTGACGATAACCCTAATGTCAGCGTCAGAGAAGTTGCTGCTGTACAAGGTAACGTTGACCACGTCACTGTATGGAGAGTGCTACGGGAGAACCAGTTGATTCCGTACCATGTACAGCGTGTGCAGGCACTATCAGCAGCTGATTGGCCTCCACGGGTACACTTCTGCGAATGGTTCATCCAACGAGGACACCTGCAATAGATGAGGCAATTCTTCGTGCAGTTGACGATAACCCTAATGTCAGCGTCAGAGAAGTTGCTGCTGTACAAGGTAACGTTGACCACGTCACTGTATGGAGAGTGCTACGGGAGAACCAGTTGATTCCGTACCATGTACAGCGTGTGCAGGCACTATCAGCAGCTGATTGGCCTCCACGGGTACACTTCTGCGAATGGTTCATCCAACAATGTGTCAATCCTCATTTCAGTGCAAATGTTCTCTTTACGGATGAGGCTTCATTCCAACGTGGTCAAATTGTAAATTATCACAATCAACATGTGTGGGCTGACGAGAATCCGCACGCAATTGTGCAATCACGTCATCAACAGTGATTTTCTGTGTACGTTTGGGCAGGCATTGTTGGTGATGTCTTGATTGGGCCCCATGTTCTTCCACCTACGCTCAATGGAGCACGTTATCATGGTTTCATACGGGATACTCTACCTGTGCCGCTAGAACATGTGCCGTTACAAGTACGACGCAACATGGGGTTCATGCACGATGGAGCACCTGCACATTTCAGTCGAAGTGTTCGTACGCTTCTCAACAACAGATTCGGTGACCGATGGATTGGTAGAGGCGGACCAATTCCATGGCCTCCACGCTCTCCTGACCTCAACCCTCTTGACTTTCATTCATTGGGGCATTTGAAAGCTCTTGTCTACGCAACCCAGGTACCAAATATAGAGACTCTTCGTGCTCGTATTGTGGACGGCTGTGATACAATACGCCATTCTCCAGGGCTGCATCAGCGCATCAGGGATTCCATGCGACGGAGGGTGGTGTTACAAAAAGGTACTGCCAAACTTTCAGGAAACATTCCTCACACACAAATAAAGAAAAGATGTTATGTGGACATGTGTCCGGAAACGCTAAATTTCCATGTTAAAGCTCATTTTAGTTTCGTCAGTATGTACTGTACTTCCTCGATTCACCGCCAGTTGGCCCAATTGAAGGAAGGTAATGTTGACTTCGGTGCTTGTGTTGACATGCGACTCATTGCTCTACAGTACTAGCATCAAGCACATCAGTACGTAGCATCAACAGGTTAGTGTTCATCACGAAAGTGGTTTTGCAGTGAGTGCAATGTTTACAAATGCGGAGTTGGAAGATGCCGATTTGATGTATGGATTAGCACGGGGCAATAGCCGTGGCGCGGTACGTTTGTATCGAGACAGATTTCCAGAACGAAGGTGTCCCAACAGGAAGACGTTCGAAGCAATTGATCGGCGTCTTAGGGACATTCCAGCCTATGACTCGCGACTGGGGAAGACCTAGAACGACGAGGACACCTGCAATAGATGAGGCAATTCTTCGTGCAGTTGACGATAACCCTAATGTCAGCGTCAGAGAAGTTGCTGCTGTACAAGGTAACGTTGACCACGTCACTGTATGGAGAGTGCTACGGGAGAACCAGTTGATTCCGTACCATGTACAGCGTGTGCAGGCACTATCAGCAGCTGATTGGCCTCCACGGGTACACTTCTGCCAATGGTTCATCCAACAATGTGTCAATCCTCATTTCAGTGCAAATGTTCTCTTTAAGGATGAGGCTTCATTCCAACGTGGTCAAATTGTAAATTATCACAATCAACATGTGTGGGCTGACGAGAATCCGCACGCAATTGTGCAATCACGTCATCAACAGTGATTTTCTGTGTACGTTTGGGCAGGCATTGTTGGTGATGTCTTGATTGGGCCCCATGTTCTTCCACCTACGCTCAATGGAGCACGTTATCATGGTTTCATACGGGATACTCTACCTGTGCCGCTAGAACATGTGCCTTTACAAGTACGACGCAACATGTGGTTCATGCACGATGGAGCACCTGCACATTTCAGTCGAAGTGTTCGTACGCTTCTCAACAACAGATTCGGTGACCGATGGATTGGTAGAGGCGGACCAATTCCATGGCCTCCACGCTCTCCTGACCTCAACCATCTTGACTTTCATTTATTGGGGCATTTGAAAGCTCTTGTCTACGCAACCCAGGTACCAAATATAGAGACTCTTCGTGCTCGTATTGTGGACGGCTGTGATACAATACGCCATTCTCCAGGGCTGCATCAGCGCATCAGGGATTCCATGCGACGGAGGGTGGATGCATGTATCCTCGCTAACGGAGAACATTTTGAACATTTCCTGTAACAAAGTGTTTGAAATCACGCTGATACGTTCTGTTGCTGTGTGTTTCCAGTCCATGAGTAATGTGATTTGAAGAGAAGTAATAAAATGAGCTCTAACATGGAAAGTAAGCGTTTCCGGACACATGTCCACATAACATATTTTCTCTCTTTGTGTGTGGGGAATGTTTCCTGAAAGTTTGGCCGCACCTTTTTGTAACACCCTGTATACAGTTACAGAACATTCCAGTACAATGATTCCTGCCATTTGCGGATACTTCTAGTATGTACTCGAACCGAATATAGAAATTAAAATGTTTAAAGTCAGATGAGTTTTGAACTCACGACCCTCTATGCGAACATCTAGTATTATATCAACTACACTATGGCAACTGCGGTACTGGGCTTATTTTGCGACAGTTGCAGTGAGTGGCAACTGACCCTTAACATAGACAAATGTAATGTATTGCGAATACATAGAAAGAAGGATCCTTTATTGTATGATTATATGATAGCGGAACAAACACTGGTAGCAGTTACCTCTGTAAAACATCTGGGAGTATGCGTCCGGAACGATTTGAAGTGGAATGATCATATAAAATTAATTGTTGGTAAGGCGAGTGCCAGGTTGAGATTCATTGGGAGAGTCCTTAGAAAATGTAGTCCATCAACAAAGGAGGTGGCTTGCAAAACACTCGTTCTACCTATACTTGAGTATTGCTCATCAGTGTCGGATCCGTACCAGGTCGGGTTGACAGAGGAGATAGAGAAGATCCAAAGAAGAGCGGTTACTTGGTAAGCGTGATAGCGTTACGGAGAAGTTTAGCAAACTCAAGTGGCAGACTGTGCAAGAGAGGCGCTCTGCATCGCGGTGTAGCTTGCTGCCCAGATTTCGAGAGGGTGCGTTTCTGGATGAGGTATCGAATATATTGCTTCCCCCTACTTATACCTCCCGAGGAGATCACGAATGTAAAATTAGAGAGATTCGAGCGCGGACGGAGGCTTTCCGGCAGTCGTTCTTCCCGCGAACCATACGCGACTGGAACAGGAAAGGGAGGTAATGACAGTACACGTAAAGTGTCCTCCGCCACACACCGTTGGGTGGCTTGCGGAGCATAAATGTATATGTAGACATTCATACATTTTTATGCTCACACACCTACGCACACACATTCATACATATTTTTACACTCCCACATACGCACACACACTCACACCACGCATTACACACATAACCAATAATTACACTATGATAAACGAGCCATACTATTTGATGCATAAACCCACCCCACCGCATTCACACACTCATTCTCTCTCTAAGCCGTGAGAACAGCTGAAGCATTCGAGGTAGCCAAATTCATCGTAGAAGACATTTTATTAAAGCACGGTGCCCCAAGGTCGTTAATTACGGATCGAGGGAAAGTTTCTCAATTGAATCTTGTGACAGAGATAAACCGCCGGTGCAACATTACTCATCACATGACGACTGCCTACCATCAGCAAATTAACGGGCTTACTAAACACCTTAATAAGACCGTGGCCGACATGCTATCAATGTTCGTCAATGTTGAGCAGAGCAACTGGGATGATGTGCTACCTTTCGTGACGTTTGCCTACAACACCGCCAAACAAGACACCACAGGATTTACGCCATTCTTGCTGGTGCATGGGCGTGAGGCGACTACGACGATGAACACTTTGTTTCCATTACAACCTGATGACGTGGACGACGACTACATCGGCCAGGTGTTAACCAGAGCTGAGGAAGCCCGGCAGTTAGATCGACTCCGCACGCTGCAGGCTCAAGAAAACGATCGCCGTAGGTATGACGCGAGCAACCGCCCTGTTGTGCGCTAGCCTGGTGACCTCGTCTGGATCTTCACTCCTGTTCGGAAGGTTGGTCTCTCTGAGAAGCTCCTAAGGCACTACTTTGGACCTTATAGGGTTGTAAGACAGTTGTCTGATGTTACTTATGAAATTGAAGATTTCGACCCCGACGAAAGATCAGAGATATGGTCCACGTCCTTCGAATGAAGCCTTATAAGGATCCTGCAACCCAGGGTAAATTCGAAGCTCCAGCGACAGGCAAGAATCGGAAAAGTACCGAAGAATGTAATGGCAAGGGAAGTTCTAAGAAGATCACCGCCAGGGCGAACATCAGTCATCGGGAGTCGGACTATGTAGGACCGATGACTCGTTCCCGGACTAGGAGGAAGTAACACCGAGATGCTGTTGTCTTAAAGAGGGAGCAATGTCGCAGAAGAGGCCGAGTAGCGCAGTTGCTGTAGAGTAGCGGCTGTGCACTAGATTGTTGCATGGAGGGCGATGACTTCCTAAACTCACCTCAACTGAAACATTTTAATTTCTCTATTCGGTTCGAGTACATTCTAGAAGTATCCACAAATGGCAGGAATCATTGTACTGGAATGTTCTGTAGGCGTATATATACCATATGTGTCATAGCCAGAGGCAGTTCGCTCCGCGGTCTTGTATGTGCAAGTGCTGAATAAACCTACGTTAAGTGAAGTTAGTGTTCGTCATTCATCTACTTACACCTTCCTCTACGTGACGATATATATATATATATTGCACATCACGAACTAAACTGTAAACCCAAGAACTGAATTGAACTGAATAAAGGAAAAAAAATTCGTTATCCTACATCACTGTTGTTATTTTAAAAAAGACCCTAATCA
The DNA here is from genome assembly GCF_023864345.2 of Schistocerca serialis cubense. Classification (NCBI taxonomy): domain Eukaryota; kingdom Metazoa; phylum Arthropoda; class Insecta; order Orthoptera; family Acrididae; genus Schistocerca; species Schistocerca serialis. The sequence continues at coordinate 975,410,875 of NC_064640.1, read as the reverse complement.
TTATGTTTTAGGTAAAATATATGTTTGAACATTCTGCAGTTACATCTGCATTGTACGCGCAAGTCTAGCGCCTTTAACACACACAGTTTCAGAGAATTCACAGCACGCGATGGGAGAGGAATGTGAAAGCGTACCTATTAATGGCACAGGTAATGCTACTCCCCCAAGATTGCGGTAAGTGAGTCACACACAGTTCCAGTGGAATGCAGGTATAGATGGAAGGAGGTATAGTACCAAGGATAAACTTAAGGATTGTTAGGAAAAAATTCATTTATTTCTCATCCAACTCAAAAGTAATTTTACATTTTCATAAGCAGATACAACAACGCTTTTTTGATACATGTTCTTGAGTCAATGGACAGAAGGAGAGCCATAGAATTCCAGGTCTTGAATAGAAGCAAATTTAAAGATTCGTCGCATCCATGTGATCTTCTCCTTCCCCTTCACATAGACGATGGTGTCCATGTGATCGAATAATTTAAGTGCAGTCACCATATCTTTATAGGGTATGCCAGGATCACCCCAGTGAATTGCATGGTAGACATGTGTTAACTACTTTGCACTCTTCCATGTCTTAGCACACCTCACATGTTTGAAAGACCTTGGTGAAGCAATGTTTTTGCTGAGAATGTCTCTATTGTTCCAGCATCTTGTGTGTACGCTACAAACGCCACATCTTTAAAAAAGAACTGTCTACGCTCACCATCATAGAACCCCTGAGTGTCAGCAATGATGTTCACACTATGAGACGTCATCGTGAAATGCTCTAGGTATGGTGCAGCACCTATTCACTTATACAGCTCGTTGCACAACACCTGTGAGCCGGCAGTAATTGATCACACGGTCATATGGAACTAGAGCATATGTGGCAGTGTGTTCTGGAAATTTGTCGAACGTTCAAATTCAATTCGAAAATCTATAGGACGAGACTTAATTATCTCGTTCTGTTTCGAACACCCTATTATGATGATCGGTCAAAGCTCTATGAAATTATGCGGACTGAGTAGACACCTTCCCCCCTCTCCTTCGGCAATTTCATACACTACTGGCCATTAATATTGCTACACCTAGAAGAAATGCAGATGATAAACGGGTATTCATTGGACAAATATATTATACTAGTGCTGACATGTGATTACAGTTTCAAGCAATTTGGGTGTATAGATCCTGAGAAATCAGTACCCAGAACAACCACATCTGGCCGTAATAACGGCCTTGATACGCCTGTACATTGAGTCAAACAGAGCTTGGATGGCGTGTACAGGTACAGCTGCCTATGCAGCTTCAACTCGATACCACAGTTCATCAAGAGTAGTGACTGGCGTATTGTGACGAGCCAGTTGCTCGGCCACGAGATCAGACGTTTTCACTTCCTGAGAGATCTGGAGAATGTGCTGGGCAGGGCAGCAGTCGAACATTTTCTGTAACCAGAAAGGCCCGTACAGGACCTGCAACATGCGGTCGTGCATTATCCTGCTGAAATGTAGGGTTTCGCAGTGATCGAATGAAGGGTAGAGCCACGGGTCGTAACACATCTGATATGTAACGTCCACTGTTCAAAGTGCCGTCAATGCGAACAAGAGGTGCCCGAGACGTGTAACCAATGGCACCCCATACCATCACGCTGGGTGATACCGCCAGTATGGCGATGACGAATACACGCTTCCAATGTGCGTTCACCGCGATGTCGCCCAACATCTACATCTACATCTACATTTATACTCCGCAAGCCACCCAAAGGTGTGTGGCGGAGGGCATTTTACGTGCCACTGTCATTACCTCCCTTTCCTGTTCCAGTCGCGTATGGTTCGCGGGAAGAACGACTGTCTGAAAGCCTCCGTGCGCGCTCTAATCTCTCTAATTTTACATTCGTGATCTCCTCGGGAGGTATAAGTAGGGGGAAGCAATATATTCGATACCTCATCCAGAAACGCACCCTCTCGAAACCTGGCGAGCAATCTACACCGCGATACAGAGCGCCTCTCTTGCAGAGTCTGCCACTTGAGTTTATTAAACATCTCCGTAACGCTATCACGGTTACCAAATAACCCTGTGACTAAACGCGCCGCTCTTCTTTGGATCTTCTCTATCTCCTCCGTCAAACCGATCTGGTACGGATTCCACACTGAAGAGCAATACTCAAGTATAGGTCGAACGAGAGTTTTGTAAGCCACCTCCTTTGTTGATGGACTACATTTTCTAAGCACTCTCCCAATGAATCTCAACCTGGTACCCGCCTTACCAACAATTAATTTTATATGATCATTTCACTTCAAATCGTTCTGCACGCATACTCCCAGATATTTTACAGAAGTAACTGCTACAAGTGTTTGTTCCGCTATCATATAATCATACAATAAAGGATCCTTCTTTCTATGTATTCACAATACATTACATTTGTCTATGTTAAGGGACAGTTGCCACTCCCTGCACCAAGTGCCTATTCGCTGCAGATCTTCCTGCATTTCGCTACAATTTTCTAATGCTGCAACTTCTCTGTATACTACAGCATCATCCGCGAAAAGCCGCATGGAACTTCCGACACTATCTACTAGGTCATTTATATATATTGTGAAAAGCAATGGTCCCATAACACTCCCCTGTGGCACGCCAGAGGTTACTTTAACGTCTGTAGACGTCTCTCCATTGATAACAACATGCTGTGTTCTGTTTGCTAAAAACTCTTCAATCCAGCCACACAGCTGGTCTGATATTCCGTAGGCTCTTACTTTGTTTATCAGGCGACAGTGCGGAACTGTATCGAACGCCTTCCGGAAGTCAAGAAAAATAGCATCTACCTGGGAGCCTGTATCTAATATTTTCTGGGTCTCATGAACAAATAAAGCGAGTTGGGTCTCACACGATCGCTGTTTCCGGAATCCATGTTGATTCCTACATAGTTGATTCTGGGTTTCCAGAAACGACATGATACTCGAGCAAAAAACATGTTCTAAAATTCTACAACAGATCGACGTCAGAGATATAGGTCTATAGTTTTGCGCAACTGCTCGACGACCCTTCTTGAAGACTGGGACTACCTGTGCTCTTTTCCAATCATTTGGATCCCTCCGTTCCTCTAGAGACTTGCGGTACACGGCTGTTAGAAGGGGGGCAAGTTCTTTCGCGTACACTGTGTAGAATCGAATTGGTATCCCGTCAGGTCCAGTGGACTTTCCTCTATTGAGTGATTCCAGTTGCTTTTCTATTCCTTGGACACTTATTTCGATGTCAGCCATTTTTTCTTTTGTGCGAGGATTTAGAGAAGGAATTGCAGTGCGGTCTTCCTCTGTGAAGCAGCTTTGGAAAAAGGTGTTTAGTATTTCAGCTTTACGCGTGTCATCCTCTGTTTCAATGCCATCATCATCCCGGAGTGTCTGGATATGCTGTTTCGAGCCACTTACTGATTTAACGTAAGACCAGAACTTCCTAGGATTTTCTGTCAAGTCGGTACATAGAATTTTACTTTCGAATTCACTGAACGCTTCACGCATAGCCCTCCTTACGCTAACTTTGACATCGTTTAGCTTCTGTTTGTCTGAGAGGTTTTGGCTGCGTTTAAACTTGGAGTGAAGCTCTCTTTGCTTTCGCAGTAGTTTCCTAACTTTGTTGTTGTACCACCGTGGGTTTTTCCCGTCCCTCACAGTTTTACTCGACACGTACCTGTCTAAAACGCATTTTACGATTGCCTTGAACTTTTTCCATAAACACTCAACATTGTCAGTGTCGGAAGAGAAATTTTCGTTTTGATCTGTTAGGTAGTCTGAAATCTGCCTTCTATTACTCTTGCTAAACAGATCAACCTTCCCCCCTTTTTTTATATTCCTATTAACTTCCATATTCAGGGATGCTGCAACGGCCTTATGATCACTGATTCCCTGTTCTGCACTTAAAGAGTCGAAAAGTTCGGGTCTGTTTGTTATCAGTAGGTCCAAGATGTTATCTCCATGAGTCGGTTCTCTGTTTAATTGCTCGAGGTAATTTTCGGATAGTGCACTCAGTATAATGTCACTCGATGCTCTGTCCCTACCACCCGTCCTAAATATCTGAGTGTCCCAGTCTATATCAGGTAAATTGAAATCTCCACCTAAGACTATAACATGCTGAGAAAATTTATGTGAAATGTATTCCAAATTTTCTCTCAGTTGTTCTGTCACTAATGCTGCTGAGTCGGGAGGTCGGTAAAAGGAGCCAATTATTAACCTAGCCATCATGATGCTGTAAACAGAACCTGGATTCATCCGAAAAAATGACGTTTTACCATTCGTGCACCCAGGTTCGTCGTTGAGTACATCATCGCAGGCGCTCCTGTCTGTGATGCAGCGTCAAGGGTAACCGCAGCCATGGTCTCCGAGCTGATAGTCCATGCTGCTGCAAACGTCGTCGAACTGTTCGTGCAGATGGTTGTTGTCTTGCAAACGTCCCCATCTGTTAACTCAGGAATCGAGACGTGGCTGCACGATCCGTTACAGCCTTGCGGATAAGATGCCTGTCATCTAGACTGCTCGTGATACGAGGCCGTTGGGATCCAGCACGGCGTTCCGTATTACCCTCCTGAACCCACCGATTCCATATTCTGCTAACAGTCATTGGATCTCGACCAACGCGAGCAGCAGTGTCGCGATACGATAAACCGCAATCGCGATAGGCAACAATCCGACCTTTATCAAAGTCGGAAACGTGATGGTACGCATTTCTCCTCCTTACATGAAGCAACACAACAACGTTTCACCAGGCAACGCCGGTCAACTGGTGTTTGTGTATGAGAAATCGGTTGGAAACTTTCCTCATGTCAGCACGTAGTAGGTGTCGCCACCAGCTCCAACCTTGTGTGAATGCTCTGAAAAATTAATCATTTGCATATGACAGCATCTTCTTTCTGTCGGTTAAATTGGGCGTGTTTAGTACGTCATCTTCGTGGTGTAGCAATTTTATTGGCCAGTAGTGTAGTAAGAAGTGCGGAATCTTGCATGCATATCATACGCTAGACTGAATACATTTTGATTCCACTGCAGATGTATATTGTCATATGGGTAGAATTGTGAATTAAGGTAGACTTTAGCATTAGTTAACTTGCAGTTGTCAAACACGATGGAATCATTTGTTATATTAGCTCTTCTATCAGTATGAAACGCTAGTATGATAAATCTAGGTGTCTCTAGATGAGAGGAAGTTTTAATAGCCCATGTTTGTCTGCTCACAGTCGGTAACATTGGGTTGGTTCAAATGGCTCTGAGCACTATGGGACTTAACTTCTGAGGTCATCAGTCCCCTAGAACTTAGAACTACTTAAACCTAACTAACCTTAGGACATCACACACATCCATGCCCGAGGCAGGATTCGAACCTGCGACCGTAACGGTCGCGCGGTTCCAGACTGTAGCGCCTAGAACCGCTCGGCCCTCCCGGCCGGCGGTAACATTGGGTATTCGAAAACCTCCCACGAGCGAAATGTCAGTGACAGAAGTGTACCTGAATTCAGGACTCTTAAAAGCTTCAAACGCTCCTCGTCTGATACACTGATGTAGGCATTTTCCATATTATCTTGCTGATTGTGATCATATTCTCCTCTTGAGCTCTTTGAGCGTATGAGTTATTGTCCGTCACACCAGAATGAGCTCCTGTTTAGCGTTCATAATAATCTGTCTCATGTCCTCAAAGTATCCCATAACCATTTTTAGAGGTATGCATGCAGTAAATCGCTTGTACTCTGCAACTGTTCTATCCTCTGGATCGTCTATGAACCAGCCCGCATTTTCTAAACTATGCAAATCTGCTGGTGATGATGAGACATATGTTTTAAGGGTTGATTTTATGCCAACATTGCACGTACAGTTGATCTCCGACCCATTGAATAACGTATCTCTTAGAACAGGAATGCTAAAGCTTTACATGGCAGCTTGGATCCCTCTGTATCACTGCCGTAGGTTTTCTTGAATGACCCCTCTAGATATATGAAACTATTGCATAGAAGCGTGAGTGCGTCTTGGTGCCTGATGACAATCCTGATTTCATCGTTCTAGTGAAACGTGGCTGAAGCGTAAGGTTTATGAGAGATGTATTCCTGACGTATAATTCTCTCATCATAATCAATTGGAATCGTTATGTTGCGTGAGACCGTCATTCCACGGCTGCAGGCCAACTGATTTAAGAAACCCGTAGTTCGCACCTGTTATCACTTTGCTGTTCGGTAGCAAAGTGGCATGCTGCGGATTGCGTATACTTGTTTTATACTGTATGCCCATCCTGCCTTAGATGTAATCGTACAATGATTTCCTCACCAGGAGAGTCAACAAGTTGATTATTCTGGCCCACAATACGCAGCTCCAAATAGTCCAATGTCTGAGCTGTCACTGGAAGGTATATTGCATTGGCAGGGGTCTCATCAATCTTATACCCCGTTGCACTGAGGGTAAGAACCGTAAATAGTGTGAATCAGACTATCGTTGAGATAGGAGTTCGTTGCAATGTTACACTCGGCACGGATTGTGCTGTCCACTGTCTGACATGACTTGTAAAATTTACTTGGATCCTTCTTCAAAACCTGCCTTTTTGTGAAACCCAGCATGTGCCCTATTGAACCTTTCTGGTTAAAGTCAATCGTTGCATTTACAATCCTTATTTCAGATTTAAGTGTATTGATGTTTGCACATAGTTGAATACTTTATACAGACTGTTTTAAGACTTCGTTTAAACCGTCGATATCGTATGCACCCAGTTCTATTTCCACAATATCTTTTTCGCCATTAATATCCAGATGCAGTTTATTGTTAGTCTCAGTGATATTTGGGATGCTGTTGTACGTCTCCAGTCCAATCAACGCAATACTTAATTCACCAACGCTCAAATCAATTACCGGGAAGTAATTTGCACGCAATGCAGATGATCGTTCTTTTAACGTCAAAGTGCACGACATTGCATCTGAACCTCAACTGATTAATGAATGTTTAAACCTCCTCCTTATATGGCGTGCTTCTACTTCTTCTTCTTCTTTGTGAACGTCAAGAGAAACATGATGCATAGATGTCCACAGAGGTGTGCATTAAAGTCCTGATAGCGTCGATAATTTTAGAGTGAAGTATTGTTGTAATTCTTCTGGTGGCTTGAGTTCGCCAAGTGAGTCGAAATAGTAGATAGTATCCGCACCTTTCATAACATATGACATCCAGTGGGTGCCCGGGCTTCCAGCAACATCTAAATTCACAATACCGCAGTCACCAGTTTTCCACATAGTCTTTGGTAATGTATCCCACATAAACACGCCACGAAATCTTGGTATCTTGAATTTGCCTCTAACAAACTTAAGAGGATCTGTATTTGTGAGTGGTCGATCTGGTAGGACCGCCAATGGGCTTTTTTTTAATTTATGAATAGACCAAGCCCTTTCCTGTACGGTTTCATGTATAGTCCTTTTCCGATGGCTGCAGCTTCCATGATGCGGTTATGTCTTCTTGCCTCTTCTAACTGTGCTTGGGAGTTTTGCGCCTTCTTGACCGTTCGAGCAATAGCTGCAGCACCACCAGCGAGGGAACCTACCGCCGAGAGCGCGGAGAGGGCCGGGATGAGACATGGAACAAAACCGACAGATGTCTTGGGTATTGGTAGAACTCGAGGTGCTTTAACCGATCTTCTTCTTCTTCCCGCATCTTTTTGCTTCAGTGCGTTTTTAGCTGCATACAGCGCTGTCACAATACAGTTCTTGAAACAGCTCTGCTTCCCGCCCTTGTCCTTGTTTAGTGCACGACGTGCAGCATTCATAACTCGCTTTAAATTCATCACTCCTAAGCCCAACTTAATTTTTCCACGCATTGTTTATCAACTGCAAATGTTGTAATGCGTTGACCTATACCAATATCCTTTCTTCTCCCTATCGCCTTAGCCTTATCAGCTAAAATCCTATCTGCAATGTGACGACTTGATAGATGTTTATTTGCAGCGTATGCAATGTCGTGTTACATACTCGCTTCGTCGAGCACATTAACTCCCTTTTCACCTCGCGCCAAGCGTTTCTGAAGCTTTGTCTCAGGTCCACAGTACTTATACCCAGGTATGTGTAATTCCACTGGCAGTTTGTCTAGATTACCACCACCTCCTCTAATGCGTCTCCTAGCACACATGTTACGCTACTGTGGTGATTGTGGACTATGCACACCCATTACATAGCATATCGTCGGCATCAATCTAGCTGTTTTGTGTAGCAGGAAATCCAAGCCATTTGACTAGTGCTTTATTTCCCCGACGTCTTATGACTCTCTCCGCGAGAAAAACATACGGTTCTGAGCTTTTCTGCAACTCCTCGGTGTAGAAGCAGCCTGCAAATTCTTCACCTTTACTATCCTTCAATATATAAGTTCTAGGATTCGTTCGTAGCACCTTTGAAACTAAATATCTCAGTTGAGCAGTTCGGTAGGTATGATTTCTCAAATGCCGTCTCGTGTTTTGACATACGCACCAAATCACCTACATTAAATTTCTGTTTGCTTGGATCCAGCATCTTAATGCGATAGTACACCGCATCCATCAGTCCATTATCACTACCATGGATTGGTCTCATTTTTATTGTGCTATGTTTGCTTCGATTATACTGAGCAATTGTTTCTGGGAGGATATCTGTCCATTTATGTGAACCGTGAAGGTTAAAACCCATCCACATTCGATCTTTTATTGTTCTGTTCAGGTGCTCCACGATACTTGCCTTCAGATGAGTGAATGTTGAGTAGTGATGTATTCCGTAGCGCTGCAACACGGTCTTGTAAAACTCCCCACCGTGATCGATTTGGAGGCTGTCTGGGCATCGATTCTTTCCTGTCTGTAGCAAACGCTTTTTGTTTTGGCAGGTAATGCCCAGGAAAATTTGGTGTATGTATCAATAACCATTAAAACGTTTTTGAATCCATTATTCTAATGTGAATATTCCCTCATATCTACAAGATCAGCTTGCCACAAGTCATCCAAAGCTTTAATCTTAATATGCCTACGAGGGTATGTTTTGCACGCTAGTTTGTGCAGTTCTCGAACTACTGTCTCCATACTTATTCGATGATACTTCTCTCTCTAAGCTCAGAGATTATTGAAACAACCTCATTCGAATGAGCTGTATTACCTGCAGTAGCTGATGCCATGTGCAGCCGTAGTCGATCTATTAGTTCCTTGGGGTCGTCATAATATATATGCTGAGGGATTCGATTGTTCACTGCTTTATGCTCAATGTCAGTACCATCACTGCTTCTGCTGCTGCTGCTGTTGTTGTTTTCGCCTTCATGTATTGGTTTTACATTTCTTGTTTCTCAGGTTTTTCGTGATCTTGTGTACACCAGTCATGTGCAATATTTCACGATATGTTTCCCTATCATTAACTGAATAATTTATAAGTTTTTTGGTAGGTCTTAGGAAAATAAGATTCATTAAGCCGGGTGTTCTGCCTGTCACCAATCTGTATTGTGTTATTAGTTACAGTTATAGGATGCATACCCAACATGTACGGTCTTTCCCTGCTAACGCCAAATGTTCTATCTGACCGGGGGTGTGACGAACAATGAATTCGTCAATGGCAACATCTTCGTTATCGGCTGTTTTTGTTTTTGCTGAGAGCTGCCGGAGAGATTTAGTAACCGGCTTAAAGGTCTCTCTTAGTGTTTGTTATCGATCCATATCCCGTAAACTCAGCAATCGTAATTTCTGACGAACTGCTTTCCGCGCTTGAATCACTTTCTGCTTCGTCGACATCTCGCTGTATGCTGATCAGACATCTCTGCAACGTGAGGCTTTATATATCCGGTCTTTTCTTCTTCCTCTTACTATGTACTGCGCACCCTTTTCAACAACAAGAAACTCTACATCTATTTTCCCTTCAATAGCCTCGACCTTTTCAGTTAAGTCGGCTACTTTGTTACCGACTACATTAACTAACTCATTTAACGCATTCACCATTCTCAAAAGAGTCTGGTAGTATGTCTCTAGTCCCCTGCACATACCTCCAACTTTATGCACAATAGTCTGAATTTTCGCATCCATGTACAGGCCAATGTTCTGTCTGTGTACACCCATTCTCCTGGGTTGAGAGCTAGACATACGAGCGAATTTGTCCATGGTGTAGCGTAGACTGATGTACTAACCTCCCTTACCGTGCTATATATGCAAAAACTCTTGAAAGTTTCGCCTGTATCTACCATCACTCAGTTTTCTTGTTTTATCAATAACGAGAAACCAATATTGTGAATGATTCCAGCAATCTGCACATATCTTTACAAAATAACTGAACGACTTGTTAGTTCCAACATGTGCCTGGTAAATGTATTTTAAATTCAGGTTGTCTTGTTTGAAGGCTATAATGAGGTTTGCGTTATCCCTAATCAGCTGTTTAGGGATTCTGGAATATGTTTGGCTTAGATAAAATACAGCAGCATCCATATGACGACCGAAACAATAATATTTTCGAATTTGGTCTTGGTTTTCCACAGCAACATCGTCAAATATGAAGACTGTGTTTGGCTCTGCTTTTTCAGGTGGAGGTATATCAGCGCTTTCACTGAATGTCGTGTATGTAACACCATCTACACCGCGCAATATCTCTTGCAATAGCTGATACTTGGGTTGAAACAGCTTTTTTGAAAATACACAAACATGTTCAAATCGGACTCCATCCACATGTGTTAGCAGAGCCACGAGGACATTAGTCTTCCCACAATTGGATGGACCTACAATAATTGCTCGTATATTATCAGGAAGGAGAATTCCAATCTTCTTGTTCGTCTTCAGATCTTCTTTTGCATCTTCACAGGACCAGTCACCGACGACAAAGTCCTTGTGATGAGTGTTTTACCCACCATGTCATGAAAATAACTACGCCAGGTACCCACAGGTAGTTGACATATATAGAAAAGTAAATTGGAAAGGATAATAATATTATGTGTAGCCACTATAGTTCCATCACTTAACCAACTGAGCTATATTGACTACACAGAGAAAACAGCTATGTATTTTACCCATGAAGAGTAACTTGATCAATTATCATCTCAATAACTCGAATAGCATTGAAAAAAATTAATAATTATAATACTTTGATTATAATGAGAGAGGTATGAAATAAAATTTTTTATTTAAATATTATACATGGGGTGTAGTATTTCAGGAATATCATTATCTTATTCTTCTTCGCACCTGTACAGTATTTACCAAATGAAGCTTTTTGACATGCAATAAATTCAGTGGGTATCTCCATCAAGCCAATAGATGCCTCGCAGTACTCAGGTTTTTTACACACGCATTTAATCTGTTTCTCTTTAGGTTCAGAGTTCATGTGCGAACATAGGTGCTGCTTAAGATCGTCAGCACGTACACTGTGCACACGTAGGGAGTTTACAACATCACTGTATGCAGAGTCTATGCTAGGCAACCAACAATTCAGTCTGTCCAATGCAAGCCTTATGGCACTGTCCAGATCGTATAACTTCATAAATGAGGTGTGTCTTAGATAATCACAGTTGTCACCCGATTTCACACATAATGCACAGTCATCGTACGCTGTTGTAATAGTGTCACACTGGCAAGGCGAATATCTGGGGGAGAACGAGTTGGATATTACTCTGTAGTCATCTGCTGATTGATGTATCGCTCTCCATGACATATTTCGTCCCAGTCGAACTCGGAAATTGGCACTTTAACACACTTGGATACATTTTCAATCTCTATTCTCGCATGCAAGCCCCAGACATGATGCGCTTCTATAGCAATGTTCACACGCTTCGATCCACTGGGAGTTAAACTGTATGTGGAGATGGAAAGCATAGGTACACACGATGCCTCCTTATCCACAACTGTAATCTGTGGTTCCACTATCACAGGGATGTTCTGCTGGGATAGGTCATATGTTGGGACCAGTACTGACTTCCATCTTGGTGTTTATCACCGCCAGCAGCAGCATTCGACATGTCGGCACCAGATCGGGTGCCATCATCACACAAATCGATGAGTGGGACAGACAACAGCAACTCCTTGTACTGCTCCAGTAAGTGGGCTATATGCGCTGCCGGATCCCATGTGGCCGCTACTGGTTCAGACGTGCTGAAGGCTGTTGCTGCAGCTCTCGACAAGATGGCAGTCGAGGTTGCCACAGGTACGGATGTGGCAGCAGAGCTTGGCATGTTGGCGCTTGACCCTTTCGAACAAAGACAAGGAAACATTAGACGTGGACCACGACGCGAAAACAATGAATAATGGTAATAATAATTATTATTATAACAAGGCTAACTGGAGAGAAAGATGTGATGTGGTATGATTACTTTTCCATTTAATCCTGTTCTGCTTGATTGTGCTGGAGTGTGACTGCTGTTGATGCTTCATGGTTCTTCTTCTTCTGCTGCTGCTGCTGCTGACTGACTGAGGTCCCAGAGCTGCTGAATCTCCCCTGTAACCCCTCCAAAGACGTCATCAGATACTGCCATCCTACTGGTTGAAATCTAACACGTAACAGTATTAAGGGATCCTATTGGGTCCTGCCATTTTCCCCCATCCTAGACCGCCATCTTTGATTATGTCATGGAACGGACGACAGTGCGCTCTGGTTGTGGTACTATGTACTAGACCACTTGGGCCTTGTGGTGAACACACTGTTTCCGGCCATCTTGGATAACGGTACTAGCATCATCAGCTGACGTCATGTCCGTCATCTTGGATGACAGTGCCCTCTGCTGGTGGTTGTGTGTTACAGGTCAGTTGGAGTCTGGACCTCATGGTGAACACTCTGGATGGTTGTACTGCATTAAATTGTCCAAATAAAGACTGGTGCACGCAAAATAATAAAGACTTATGTCCAGCACTAGTCGAGTCCTTTTTCCACGAATCCCTAGGAGGGGTTGGCGGTCGGGTGACTTAGGTTAGTGGGGATAGACCAAGTGACCTATCTTCCTGCGATTTTCTTAGGTTAATAGACGTATCTGTGGTGTGATGCATTATCATGTTCGGATTTGAACTACCCGCCATTTTTCTGAGGGAGGAGAGTGGAGGGGAGGGGGTGTTAGGTTAGTGGAGGTAGCCCAATTGACCTATTTTCCGCCAAAATTCAAACTGCCCGCCAAACGCCGCCATCTTGGATGACGTCACGGCTGCCATCTTGGATGACGTCATCGCCGCCATCTTAGATGGCGTTATCGCCGCCATCTTGGGTAACGGTAGTTTGGGGGTAGAACATAGGTTGTCCCAATACTATCCTGCATTCCTCAGTGTCTTCAACCGCTAGTTTTGGAACATTAACACTAACATCCGCATGGCGAATTTACTAGTTGTTTATCGCCACTGAAGGCACTGAAACTCTTGGGATGATGCCACCTACATTCTGGATCTCGCAGCCAAGCCAGGTAACGAGCTGATAACGAAAGTTCAGTCTCCGTGCAAGTTTTCATCATTGCCAGATTTGCTCTTGCTCTTTCAACAACTTCAAGGAATTCCGGGATTTTCCAAAGAAGAATCCAGTGTAGCAAAAGAACTGGCTATATTGCTGGTGGTAGGAACAGATCCTAATTTACGTTTGTGAATTTTTTTTCCGTTAAGTGATTCCCATGGATCGGTAGAATACAGTACCTTTTTGTACAGTGAACGGTACTGTAACTGTTTCCTCTTTATATTTATTATTTATTATAGTTATTGAAAAATGTATCAGTATTTTTTCATTTGTCTGTATAATTATTAGGGTAGTTTGTCAGAGGCCCTGTTTACCGTGAATCATTCTTTTCATGCACCATTCGTGAAGAGAACAGGGAACGGGGGAAAAAGATATTGATAGCAGAAGTCCCTTCCGCCACACACCGTATGGAAGCGTGCGAAGTATAGATGCACATGTAGGTTTCTGACCCTTAGTTCTTATGTTACTTTATTCTCCGAAAGTCAGCTGAGAAATTTTGAAATTTGTATACGTAAAAATATAAAAGTTTTCACTAAAATTCTGAGTGGGCGTCATGACACCCGTGACCCCACCTCCTTGGATTAACGCCAGACGACAAATGAATAATCCAGTACTGTGCCCAATAGCTTTTTGTAAAAACAACGACAAGTTCCTGTGGGAGTGCTGAAGTCGGGCTTAGCAGCGGGTAGGATTGATGTAGCCATCCCACCGCTTCACCCCTCGACGTGATGTTAGTCAGACAGGCCGTGCCGCATGAAACTGCACGTCTTCCGAGCGCCAGTAGCCATATCCGCGGGGAGCAACTAACTGTTTCAGATGAGTTTAATCATTCTTGACTCCGTGTTTAAATGCGTGCAAGCTCTCGATAGCACACTACATAGCTAGGATCTCTAGTGCGTACCGTTTGAATTTCATATTGATTTCCCGTAGGCCCTACACGTAGTCGAGCATTCGCGAAGTGTAGCAGACAAGCCGATTAGTGTGACGTCACAAGTTTGTTGTGAGGCCCGTGTTTCTCGTGGGCCGAATCTGAGACTGGCATCTTGGTACTGGACTATGCTTTACTGCTGCGCGGTGTGGGATCCTTACCAGATGGGACTGACGGAATACATCAAAAGTTCAGAGAAAGGCAGCACGTTTAGTATTATCGCGAAATATGGGAGAGAGTGTCACAGAAATGATACAGGATTTGGGCTGGACATCATTAAAAGAAAGGCCTTTTTCGTTGCGACGGAAACTTCTCACGAAATTTCAGTCACCAACTTTCTCCTCCGAATGCGAAAATATTTTGTTTACATCGACCTACATAGAGAGGAACGATCACCACGATAAAATAAGGGAAATCAGAGCTCGTACGGAAAGATATAGGGGTTCATTCTTTCCACACGCTATACGAGATTGGAATAATAGAGAATTGTGAAGGTGGTTCGATGAACCCTCTGCCAGGCACTTAAATGTGATTTGCAGAGTATCCATGTAGATGTAGATGTAGATGCCATCGTCTACAGTTCGTGACTGGGTTGAATCCAGTCACGTGATTTTTTTCCGTCATATTGGGCCTTGACCTAGCTTGCGTAACATAGGAAGTACTGTGTATTTTCGTAAGTTTCGAGTTGAATAATTCCACAGTGCTGCGCTTTCGGCTGTGCTTCTCAATCCCAGAAGGCAGGAAAACTTTACAGGTATCATTCTGGAGGGAGAGGTGCGGTAAGAAGAATCTGGCCGATCAAAACAGAACCAACTGGCAGTCTACAAGAGAAGCCTGATCGAGTGCAAAAAGTACAATTTGTATGCATTAAGGTAACTTGTAAGATTTGTGGTTCACCGACGAGGATAATACGTAGCAATGGCCTGCAGTACTTTTTGAATAAATTTGTGATGAAAATTGATTCATAATGTGAGATTAAATTCTTGATGTATCGCTGCTCTTATTTGCGAACAGCTGTTCGAAATATACAAATTAATATGACTGAAGCAAGCCAGCAAAACAGATTCTGGTTTCGATTTGTTGTTAATGTCAGATTCTTGAAGTGTGTTCTCTCATTCGTTTACTAGTGTTAAGTATATCATTATAGGAAACAAAGAATTGGAACAAGAAAAGGAAAACACATACGGGCAAATGTAATGAAAATAATACATCCGATTTTTTAATGTCACGGTGTTTTATAGCTGTTTCCGTACTACAGTAAACAATTTCAAACGGGACTAATGCGTACAATATGTGTCAAACGTTGTTATGCGTGAAAATTAAATGCGAAACAATGACTGATAATGAAGAGGAGAGCTAAATTACTCTCGACCAGTTTAGTTAGTAGTATGTGACACATGAGAAAGTGTCATATGTATAACTCAAACGTGTTGTCCACATTGTGTGTTAAGTTATCAATAGAACGTGTAAAGTTTTTTTTTGTTCTACAGATGAATATATACACTACTGGCCATCAAAATTGCTACACCACGAAGATGACGTGCTACAGACAGGAAATTTAACCGACAGGAAGAAGATGCTATGATATGCAAATCATTAGCTTTTCAGAGCATTCACACAAGGTTGGCGCTGGTGGCGACACCTACAACGTGCTGAGATGAATAAAGTTTCCAACCGATTTCTCATACACAAACACCAGTTGACCGGCGTTGCCTGGTGAAACGTTGTTGTGATGCCTCGTGTAAGGAAGAGAAATGCGTACCATCACGTTTCCGACTTTGATAAATGTCGGATTGTAGCCTATCGCGATTGCGGTTTATCGTATCGCGACATTGCTGCTCGCGTTGGTCGAGATCCAATGACTGTTAGCAGAATATGGAATCGGTGGGTTCAGGAGGGTAATACGGAACGCCGTGCTGGATCCCAACGGCCTCGTATCACTAGCAGTCGAGATGACAGCATCTTATCCGCATGGCTGTAACGGATCGTGCAGCCACGTCTCTATCCCTGAGTCAACAGATGGGGACGTTTGCAAGACAACAACCATCTGCACGAACGGTTCGACGACGTTTGCAGCAGCATGGACTATCAGCTCGGAGACCATGGCTGCGGTTACCCTTGTCGCTGCGTCACAGACAGGAGTGCCTGCGATGGTGTACTTAACGACGAACCTGGGTGCACGAATGGCAAAACGTCATTTTTTCGGTTGAATCCAGGTTCTGTTTACATCATCATGATGGTTGCATCCGTGTTTGGCGACATCGCGGTGAACGCACATCGGAAGCGTGTATTCGTCATCTCCATACTGGCGAATCACTCGGCGTGATGGTATGGGGTGCCAATGGTTACACGTCTCGGTCATCCCTTGTTCGCATTGACGGCACTTTGAACAGTGGACGTTACATTTCAGATGTGTTACGACCCGTGGCTCTACCCTTCATTCGATCCCTGCGAAACCCTACATTTTAGCAGGATAATGCACGACCGCATGTTGCAGGTCCAGTACGGGTCTTCTGGATACAGAAAATGTTCGACTGCTGTCCTGGCCAGCACGTTCTCAAACGTCTGGTCAATGGTGGCCAAGCAACTGGCTCGTCACAATACGCCAGTCACTACTCTTGATAAACTATGGTATCGTGTTGAAACTGCATGGGCAGCTGTGCCTGTACACGCCATCCGAGCTCTACTTGTCTCAATGCCCAGGCGTATCAAGGCCGTTATTTCGGCCAAAGGTGATTGTTCTGCGTAATGATTTCTCAGAATCTATTCACCCAAATTGCGTGAAAGTGTAATTCCATGTCAGTTCTAGTATAATATATTTGTCCAATGATTACCCGTTTATCGCCGGACACGGTGGCCGAGCGGTTCTAGGCGCTCCAGTCCGGCACCACGCTGCTACTACGGTCGCAGGTTCGAATCCTGCTTCGGGCATGGATGTGTGTGATGTCCTTCGGTTTAAGTAGTTCTAAGTCTAGGGGACTGATGGCCTCAGATGTTGAGTCCCATAGTGCTCAGAGCCATTTTTTACCCGTTTATCATTTGCATTTCTTCTTGGTGTATCAATTTTAATGGCCAGTAGTGTATTTTTCTCCTGCAGATAATTGTGATTGACATTTAAGAAATTTTTACTCCTTTAATGTTAACAGTCGTAATGAGATTAGCAAGTGCTAATATTACTATTTACCAGTATCACTGTCCGCCCCAGTAGCTGAGTGGTCAGCGTGACGGATTGCCGTCCTCTGGGCCCGGGTTCGATTCCCGGCTGGGTCGGAGATTTTCTCCGCTCAGGGACTGGGTGTTGTGTTGTGTTCATCATCATTTCATCCCCATCCGGCGTGCAGGTCGCCCAATGTGGCGCCGAATGTAATAAGACCTGCGATATGGCGGCCGGACCTGCCCCGCGAGGGGCCTCCCGGCCAATGACGCCAAACGCTCATTTCCATTTCACCAGTATCACTTCACTCCAGACCAGTCTGAATCCCAGAGAGTAGCTGGTTTAGTGAAACCTAAACCCACTGCTGTCCGAACCGGTTTTCCTCATTGTAAACCCCTGCTGAGAGGTAACGTGTTCGAAATACGTCCTGAGGAAACATGTAAACTAGAAAGATAACTTTTACAGCGTTAGTAGCTTTTAAATCTTATTGATGCTGTCATTTCCTTTTGAACCATGATTATCTGAAACGCAAAATTATCAGTTCTGGTTTGATAACTTAATGAATAGGATGTACTCGTACAACATTTGATGTGTGTGTGTGAAACCTTATGGGACTTAACTGCTAAGGTCATCAGTCCCTAAGCTTACACACTACTTAACCTAAATTATCCTAAGGACAAACACACACAACCATGCCCGAGGGAGGACTCGAGCCTCCGCCGGGACCAGCCGCACAGTCCATGACTGCAGCGCCGTAGATCGCTCTGCTAATCCCGCGCGGCTGCAACATTTGAGCACAGCAGGCTGCTGGTCATATATTTATCACTAAAATGTATACAAATATTTACGTTAAAGAAATGAGGCGAAGTACCTTGTATATCGCTGAAGTAGTGCACCAGCTTCAAACAGAACATCTCCAATCGCCAGCAACAAAAAACCTGAGCAAAATGCCACGTATCATCTCAGTGATACGCTTCTAATCTGAATGTTTCTGTCGTAATAATTCTCACTGTAAATATTTTGTCCATAAGTAGAAATTTGTTCTTTTCGCAGTTGTAGTGAGGATTGTGGGTTCGGGTTTACGCCTTAAAAGGTAACATTTCATAGTCAGATTATTTCAACTTTTGGTTGTGCAGTTATATGTACTCCAATATTAGATTCACAGCAGCAGTACGTGCTTGAAACTGGAGATTATTGGTATCAGGTGCAAAATACCTTGGATCGAACGTAATGTAGTGTGTTTTGTGATGTCTTCTTTCCATTTGCATGTGCTGTTTATACTTTGCGTATGCAGTGAAATGGGTCTCCAGCCGGGTGCAGTCGTTAACAAACCACGATATTTCGACAGCGTTCATTGCCGTCATCTTCAGGTGATACCTGCAGACTGAATCTCCTCCCCTTTATACTCTGATCGCTCCCCACCCCTTCCCCCGCGCTCTGCCGCTCGCGGCTTGCGTGGTCGGGTGGTGGGGAGGGGCGGGCTGCTGGCTGCTGACTGCTGGATGCCAACTGTGGACCATCAGACGTCCTGTGGCCTTCGACGGGCGCGGAAGTCGCTTTGGGTCGGCGCTGTGCTTTTAGTTGGCTGAGTGCTGGGTCCCAGGCTTTGCTGAGGTTGAACCCGGCATCTCTGTCGATCAGCTCATCAGCTTCACGTATTTCAATCGCCTCCTTCAGAACACAGTCCCAAAAAGACGAGGCCTGCCGTAAAACTTCCGTTTTCGCGTACTCCATAATATCTCCAGTATCCGTGTAATGTTCCGCAACCGCAGATTTTGTAGGCGGCTTCAGTTCAGTGTGCCTTCTGTGCTCCTGGCATCTTTCTTCCATTGTCCGTACAGTTTGCCCGATGTATGCCTTACCGCATTTACACGGAATACGGTAAACATCCGGTTTGCGGAGCCCCAGGTCGTCTTTTACTGTACTTACCAGGGCACGCGTTTTCGGAGGTGGGCAGAAGACATATTTGATGTTACACCGAGCCAGAATTCTGCCGACTTTGTAGGATACTTTGCCGGCGTGAGGCATGTACGCCATTGTCTTCTCGTCCTCTTCGTTCTCTCTCTGCTGGGCTTGTGCATTCTGCCTGAAAGCACGTCGAATTTGACTCTCGCTATATCCGTTCTTCTTGAAAACGTCCTTAAGGTGGTTAAGTTCTCCTTGTAGGCTTTCCTCATTCGATATTGCGCCGGCGCTGTGTACCAGAGCTCACAGTACACCCTCACGCTGTCAAAGATGATGGCAGCTGGTAGCGTGGAGATAAAGGTCAGTGTGGGTTTCTTTCCTGTATACACTGTGTCCCAAGGTGCCATCCGCTTTGCGCTTGACTAGGACGTCCAGAAACGGGAGTTCACCATTCTCTTCCACCTCCACGGTGAATTTGATGTTAGGATGCAAAGAATTCAGATGTTGGAGAAACTCTTGAAGTTTTTCTCTTCCATGTGGCCATATCGCAAATGTGTCATCAACATATCTGTAAAAGCACATAGGCTTCAGTGCTGCAGTTTCCAATGCTTCCTCTTCGAAGTCTTTCATATGTAAGTTTGCTACCACCGGTGACAGGGGACACCCCATGGCAACACCATCCGTTTCTTCGTAATAGTTTCCATCGAAGAGAAAAAATGTTGATGTGAGGACAAATTCGAAGAGATTAGTCACTGTCGGCTTGAATTTCTCCCTAATAAATTTAAGAGAGTCATCAAGCGGCACTCTGGTGAAAAGTGAGACCACATCGAAACTCACCATGAGGTCCTGGTTACGGAGGCACAGCTCCTGCAGCCGTTGAATGAAATGTACAGAATTCCTGATGTGATGCCGACATTTCCCGACGTGAGGGCTTAATTCCACCGTTAAATATTTGGCTAGCTGATACGTTGGAGCGCCTATGTTGGTGACGATAGGGTGCAAAGGAACATCCTTTTTGTGCACCTTTGGTAACCCATAGAGCCTTGGGGGTGCAGCAGCTCGAGGTTGGAGCTTCTTGACGATTTCCTTCGGCAGGCACTGGCATAGAAGCTCAATAGTCTTCTTTTTCACCCTGTTGGTCGGGTTTCCCTTCAGTTTTCTGTATGCTGGATCCTCGAGTAGGTCGTACATTTTGTGATTGTACTCTGATAATGGAAACAGTACAGTTGCATTTCCTTTATCCGCGGATAAAATAACTATTTCAGGATCATTCCGTAGTTCTCTAATGGCAGCTCTTTACGCTTTCGTGATGATCGGCCTCGGTAGAGCGGCTTTGGTAATCGCACGGCACGTTTCCCGACGTATCTCTTCTGCTTCTTCGCTGGGAAGGGTGGAAATTACTTGTTCTATAGCACTGATGAAGTCTGCGATGGGTATAGTAGTTGGTGTTGGTGCGAAATTTAGTCCCTTTTCCAGAACTGCTGCGGGCCGTGGTGGCCGAGCGGTTCTAGGCGCTACAGTCTGGAACCGTGCGACCGCTACGGTCGCAGGCTCGAATCCTGCCTCGGGCATGAATGTGTGTGATGTCCTTAGGTTAGTTAGGTTTAAGTAGTTCTAAGTTCTAAGGGACTGATGACCTCAGAAGTTAAGTCCCATAGTGCTCAGAGCCATTTGAACCATTTGAATCAGAACTGCTCCCATTTCTCCAGCTTTCCGAACGTGATCGTTTCAATTTAAGCCGGAACTGAGCAGACGTCGGAGAGAGACATACCCACCACCTTCTACAACCAGTGTAGAAACGGAACGACCTGAGTTAGTGCAACAGGACAGTGTTTTGACCATTCGGCGGAAATGCGCGCAATGTTGTACATCCCCAAACTACATATAAGTACTACAGATCCCCATCCATTCAAATCAATCAGCCCAACATGCTATCATCGTTATTCTATACCCCCCACCCCTTCCAACAGAGTAAAATTACGAACTATAAAAACTCATCTAATTTAGAAGCCACATAGGCACCGATGCTGGTGCAATGACGCAAAGTTTTGCCACTTTGACGTAGGTCTCCAAACTACAGTGCGAATGTGATTCACGAGCTCTACGTTTAGACTCGGCTCTCACACTGACTGAATAGCTGATGACTCTGCGTTCCCTTTCGACTGTGGGTGGGCCAACCTCGCGTTACGCCCGGACAGGTATTCTATGTTCGAAGTTTGGTCCACCAGCGGAGGGGGCTGGATTCTGGGAGCTGTCCGCGAGGTGTGCATATTCACAGCCTTAGGAGTGCGTGTGTTTATGTTCTCTCTTACTATTACCTTCTATGTACCGATCCTAGAATGTAGAACAGTACTTTAGAGTTGATAGCTTGGTTGATTTACGTAAAAACACGTCGAACTCCATCCGTCTGGAGCTCCATCGCCTATGAAAATCATTCCTTTCTTGTTCATCTTAACTGTCTGCTATTATATTACGGCACTTTGAAATCTGTTACTATTCATCGATAAGGAGTGCTAAGCTCCTCGATATGGACGCATCTCGAGAAGGGTGAGGACTCGGAAAGCTCCATTCATTCACCAGAGGTGGAGTGTAGCGCTCATCTTCTGGTCGGTTGCAGATTAATTCACTAACGGTGTTGCATTGCGGGTTGGTCAATGACAATTTAAGGAGGGTCTTTCACTCTCTAATTTTACCCTAAGACAGTGAGAATGCTCTGTGACTCCCATACACTGAGAGATAGATCATAAATTAAACACTATGCTCGAGGTGATAGAAATATGTGGAGCGCTGTCTTCTATACTTTGATGATTTATGTGTTCCAGAATTAACACTGAATGGATGTGCTGCACAGTCATCTGTCCATGGTAGCACTGACACAAAGTGGAGAAGGGGTGGTTTAGCTATGATAATGAAACTGGGGGAACATGCTGTCACATCACTGGCCGGTGTTGAAGTTACTGTAAAATTGTTCTTGCTATAAACTGTGATGCTCATTATTACAGTACATGGATGTTGTCTGTTCCATCCCATCCGTACACTGGTTACCACATAATGATTGATTGATATTGCTTGTTTGATTTGGGGAAAAACTTTTGGTGGATGGACGGCAACTTCTGGGGAGGATAGCACCAAAGCACTAATCGCGTACATGAGTGCTATATGAGGAATCAGTCGAAGGGGAACGCACAGTCATCAGCGAGAGACGAGTATAAATGTAGAGCTCATCAATCACATTCGCACTGTAGTTTGGAGACCTACGCCAAAGCAGCGAAACCCATCCAGTTTGCTTATGTTGTAATTGTCTTTTACTCAAAATCAACGGATGTGTGGCGTGTTATGCTGAGCACCATAAGAATATGATTTACACCATGCAACGTGTAGTTTCCAGCAAAAGGTCGTGGATCAGAACTTCTTAATGTCAGTTTGGAACGTGACACTTGCCTCGAAGTCGTGGCAGAAGAACGAAATGTTTGGTATTGTAGAAAAGCGTGTTAGAAAACAGTGTTTGAACCAGGACCAGGGGGAGCGTCTCATGCGACTTAGTATAGTCTTTTAGTCTTTGGGATACGATCATTCTCCTAGAGTATGGGTGATCAAACTTTAAAGTGGCCTGTGCAGTGCCTGTATATTTAATAGTATCGTGCCGCAGAGGCGGTAGTAGCAGCAGTTTGAGGTGTGAATTCAGTGAGGGACTGGGTATACCGTTAGGAACGCTTGGAGGGCTGCACAATTTGCTATTCTGGGGAGGCACTGCGAAATCTGTTTCTCCGCGCTGGACCACACCGCAGCTTTGCGTCATTGCACCAGTATCGGTGCCTCTGTGACTTCTAAATTGGATCAGCTTTTATAGTTCGTAATTTTTCTCTGTTGGAGAGGGGGGGGGGGGTATAGAATAACGATGATAGCATGTTGGGCTGATTGATTTGAATGAATGTGGATCTATAGTACTTGTATGTAGTTTGGGGACGTACAACATTGCGCGCATTTCCGCCGAATGGTCAAAACACTGTCCTGTTGCACTAACTCAGGTCGTTCTGTTTCTACACTGGTTCTAGAAGGTGGTGGGTATGTCTTTCTCCGACTTATGCTCAGTTCTGACTTAAATTGAAATCAACACATGCGGCAAGCAGTAGAAATAGGAGCAGTTGCAAGATGCGCTGAGGGTGACTAAAACCACGTTGGAATTTTACTGTAGCAGCTAGGTTCGGGAAAGGTGACTCGTTTCGAGATATGAGAGTGCCAGAAATATTATTTACTTGTGGGTGTGATCCAACGCAGGTATGTGGTTGAATGAAGAGACCTGATTC
Organism: Schistocerca serialis cubense; assembly: GCF_023864345.2. NCBI lineage: Eukaryota > Metazoa > Arthropoda > Insecta > Orthoptera > Acrididae > Schistocerca > Schistocerca serialis. Next base: position 975,387,185 of record NC_064640.1, on the reverse strand, counting down.
CAAAATATTAACATCATTTCTAGCAGATAGCGTAACACTAGAGATCTGAGAAGCTAGTGTACATTTTTCTTCTTACGATCCCAATCGGCACATCATATGCTACTACTGTTTGTGTTCCTTCTCAATCAGTCATCGTCTATAACTCGGTGGATATATGGCAGAACCTCTGATATGGTATCGAGACAGAATGAGCTACAAATACTATAGAATTATCGGTCTGAGGGAGTGGCAAATACCGCTTACATACTACGTTCCTTAGCAGAATCACTTTCAAAATGGGGTAATTTTATCACGAGATTGCATCGTGGGCTGGTAATATGCATTCCTACGATCAACGTCACGGTAGTTGTCTGGAAAAAAAACCACCTCATTCAGAGGTAATGTCGTACCTCGATTTGTAAAGCGGATACAGCTTTTAACATGGATACTTGTGTGCACCTGTAGAACCAAGACCGCTTGTGACAGTAACATACGGTAGTTGCTGTGATTGGGTTTTTCTGTAACATTTCACCGAATACGTCTCTCTTTCTAGGACAGGGTGGTAGGACTCGCAATAAAAACCCAAGAGACAGGCACACGGATCGTTAATTTTTGGTCAGTATTATTTCGTATCGCATTCAATCATCTATTGACGAAGTATTATACTTCGTAGTAGTAGGGAATGCGTGATATGATCGCATTTGAGCATCAGGTTTATAAAGTATGTGTTTGTGTAAAGGAAATGACTATGTCCAGTCGTCAGGAGGGTATGGATTTGATTTGGAGTACTGTGATAGCAACAGGAAGAGAATATTGAGTCATAAGAAAGGTAGTGATATTTATATTTCCAGAGCCATTGCGGAGAGCATGGTGTATTTCTGATACTTCACACATTGTCGAACGACGTTCAATTGAGACCGCGATCGTAAGATGGGCGGCTTTCGTGATCAAGTGGAAATTTGAGAAGATTATGTATGGAGGTGCGTTTGCGATGGACTGTTATTCCCTCCCATGTAAAGTGTTCTGTTGACTGCTTCTGCACATTTCGCGCCTTTATTTAGTTGAGAGAAGATGGATTGTGGTGTGTGCATCTGACATGAGGAAGATACATTTGCCTGTTCTCTAGACATAGGAAAGACATTAGTTGGCCTGTAAATCATAGGGATGATTTGGAGTATGTTACATCATCAAGATCGGTATTCGCGGGTGGAAATATCATTTTTCATCTCTTTGTTTCTAGTTACTCAGTGGTCTAGAGCACGTTCCATGTAGCTAAAATTTCGGGTTTGTAGAGAAATAATTTCCAGTCTATATCTTGGGAATTACGCTGCGCTAGCTATCGATAGGATGCTGCCTATTGCTTGATGTCGAGAAGTCTCGCGAAAATGGTATAATATTATGGTGAACGATGCGAACATACGTGTGTTCTTGTAATCCTCGTGTCTGGAGATGTCTGTAGAAAAGCGAGCAGGTTCGGAGCAGAAACAGTATCGTGTGTATGCCGAGGGGAAACGATCTCGAATTTGCAGATGAGTTCTGACGGCGACTTTGGTCCGCTGAGGGTGCTCTGATGTAAAAGGGATGATTTTGTATGGCGCTGAATGTTACGTCTGTAGAAAGAAAGCTAGATATGAGAAAGACCTTAGTTGGGTTGTACCTTATAGGGATGATTTGGAATGTGTTACATCACCAATTTAGGTATTCGAGAGTGGAAATATGAGTTTCCTCTATTTGTTTCTAGTTACTCAGTGGTTTACAGCACGATACACCTCGCTAAACTTTGGAGTTTCTAGAGAAATAATTTTCTGTCTATATCTTGGGAATTATGTTGCATTAGCGATCAGTAGGAGGCCTCCTAGTGCTTGATACCGAGATGTACCGCGAAAATGGTATAATATTATGGTGAACCATGCTAAAATAAGTATGTTCTTGTAATCCCCGAGTCTGGAGATGTCTGTAGAAAAGCGAGTAGGTTCAGAGCAGTAACAGTAACGCGTTTGTGCCGAAGGGAAACGATCTCGAATTTGTAGGAGAGTTTTGAGAGCGAATTTGGTCCGCTGAGGGTGCTCTGATGTAAAAGAGATGATTTTTTATGGTGCTGAATGTCACGTCTGTAGAAAGAAAGGAAAGGTGGATGGTGCTTCCCTAGGACTGGGAAGCATTGTGACATATAGCCTGTGTGAGTGTAGGCATAGCACAATTTTTTCGTGTGCTGTACAGATATAAAAGATAACTGCACTGTTTCTGTAAAATGTGTATTAATTGTATTGTAAAGTTACTGTGGTTTACGTTTTGTAAAATGTGTATATATTGCATTGTAAATGTAGTATGGTTTATGTTATGGCGTGAGCAGAGAAGATGACCTTGTGTCCTATGGTACGAGTCTTTCCATATTTGGCGATATGTATGGTACTTTGTATCATTTTATTGTCAGTGCAATATGGCGATATGTGCAAAATAACCGCTGAAAGTCTCGTCTGCAGAAGGAAAAAAGGCGGACAGTGCTTCGATATCGGCGGTGTCAGTAATTCGGCAGGTAAATTCGATAAGAGCGAATAATAATGCTCGATTCATTCACATCCTTTGCGCTGGGATATAGGAGCCTCTACATAGCGTTGAGGACGTTTGTATATGTTGAGAGCAGGATGGGTATCACGTTAGGTCCGCGAGGAAGACTGCATTCGACGTTATTCTGCGTAATTTTGGTAATGAGGTTCTGTTAGGGCAAGAATTTCCGTGCATGCAAGCTGAGACAACACGAAAACTCGTACAGAAATACACGTTAAGTATTTCTTGGGAACTATGCATTTTACTAGAGTTCGACTTGGTTATTATTTTAGATAGCAATGTGGCTTCATTGTAACATTGAGAACATTGCTAGATGCGCTTGCAATGGTAAGTAGCTACGTGTGGCGAAGTGTCAGTCAAACGACACGCATGGTCCATTAGAATCGCTAAGGAGAAAGCAGCTTGTGCTATTCTGTCATCGGCGGTAAAGACATCATCTGCTCAGAGGTGTCTCGTGTGAGTGCGTCTTGGAATTATGTGATGTCAGTATAAGGGTGACTGTGTACACGTAAATAGAGGCAGGCAACTTTCACGTGTGTTCAGAGGCGGCTCACGGCTGTCCGCGCCCCCAGGAGCGTTTGCGCTCCCATGCGTTCACGTCGGCCGCAGTGTCTAAATGGCTCTGAGCACTATGGGACTTAACATCTGAGGTCATCAGTCCCCTAGAACTTAGAACTACTTAAACCTAACTAACCTAAGGACATCACACACATCCATGCCCGAGGCAGGATTCGAACCTGCGACCTGAATCGCCTAGAACCCGCTGTGTCTAGATGAATACATATTTAGATAGGAATTTCTCAGGTGCCAGGTATGAATGAGATGTCGCCATCTCACTCCTGCAGGACCTAAGAGGGGGCCTGTGCGTGGTTTGACAGCTGATGGTCATGTTACTTCACGCTCTAGTTGACAGGGTGTGGGGAGGGGGGGGGGGGGGCGGTGCATCCGCGCGTTGATTGCATTATTTTGCGAACTGGCCTGTAGGCTGTGCCATGAGCTATTTGGACAGTTTACGAGTACTGAGCGTGTCTACACATCACTGTGCTGCATTATTTAGGAGCAATTTACAGGTCTGTACTGAAATTATTTCGGAAAATTATGAGTTGTTTGCATGTCCGCACACTGTGTATTGTGACCCCAAGCACATCAGGGCTAGTGTTTTGTGTTAGTGTGATAAATATACTCAATTGCTAAATAAAATGTTCCAAACTAAATAGAGTGCACTCCTTCCTTACTCTCCCTAGCAGGTCAGCACAGCCTGAGTCATTTTTGCACCATTTTCCCCCTACAGAACACCATCTGGGACTAGGTCATAGGAGGGATGACAGTACCCTCTGGTGGCAGCAATGTGTACTAGGTCAGTTGGAGTCTAGATCTTGTGGTGGAGACATTGCTTGCAAAATAATAAAGACTTATGTGTAGCATGGGCAGAGTGGTTTTCCCACCATTTTGCCCCACCATCTTGGATGACATCATGCGCTATACACGTTAGTGCACTTTAGTACTCGTTAGTACATGTTAGCTTGCCAACATGAGTTGGTAAGGAGATGTGGCGGTCGGTTGAGGATCGTGGTGGAAACTTTAACTATATCCTTCCAAGTCCAGGTGGGCATGGCATTCGTGATGATAATTCATTGCACGTCCACAGTAGTGCACTGTGGTGATGTCAGTATGTACTAGGCCTTATGGTGGACACATTGTATGCTGCTATCTCGAATAACGGTAATTGCGTCATCACCTGACGTCACGACAGCACCCTCTGGCGGTGGCGATGTGTACTAAGTCAGCTGGAGTCTAGAGCTCTGGATGAATACACTGGGTGTCGCCATCTTGGATTATGTCACAGATGAGAGCGGCCTCTGGTGGTGGCGATGTGTACTAAGTCAGTTGGAGTCCTGACCTTGTGGTGAACATACCTGCATGGAATTGTTTAAATAAAGACTTATGTCCAAGTCCTTTTCCCACGAATCCTTATGAGAAGGTGGCAGTCTGGCGACTGAGGTTAGTACAAGTGTGTTTTCTTTCACGCCATTTTCTTAGCTAAGTAGAGATATGCGAATTGACTTTTGTTCACAGCTAAAATTCAAACTTGGTGCCAGTTTGTAGGAAGAGGTGGCGGTCAGGTGACTTAGGTTAGTGGAGGTAGGCCAAGTGAGCTATTTTCCCGCGATTTTCTTAGCTTAGTAAACAGCAGTGTAATGCATTATCCTATTGGAATTCAAACTTGGCGCCAGTTCGTAGGAGGAGGTGGCGGTCGGTTAACTTAGGTTAGTACAAGTGACCTATCTTCCCGCAGTTTTCTTGGGTTGGTAGCGAAACCCCAAGCGACCTTTGTTTACTGCCAAAATTAAAATTTGGCGCCAGTTCATAGGAGGAAGTGGCGGTCGGGTGACTTAGGTTACTGGAGTTAGCCCAAGTGACCTATCTTTGCTTAGTAGACATAACTGTGGTGTGGTGCATTATCCTCTTGGAATTTGAACTTTCTGCCATTTTTCTGGGGGAGGATAGTGTGTCACTTTCCCATGAGAGAGGTTAATTAATTGATCAATTTAATTAAGTAGTCAATGTGACCTATCTTCCCGCCATTTTCTTAGGTTAGTAGAAGTTGCATTGTCATGATGGAATTTGAACTTCCCCTCAGGGAGGGTGTGGCAGGAGGGTGTGGCACTTTCCCACCAGAGAAGTTAACTAATTGATCAAAAAAAGTGGCTCTAAGCGCTATGGGACTTAACATCTGTGGTCATCAGTTCCCTAGAACTTAGAACTACTTAAACCTAACTAACCTAAGGACATCACACACATCCATGCCCGAGGCAGGATTCGAACCTGCGACCGGAGCGGTCATGTGGTTCCAGACTGAAGTGCCTAGAACCGCATGGCCGCACCAGCCGGCCAACTGATTGATCAATTTAATTATGTAGTCAATCAAACTGATGAGAGTGAGAGGGGGGCTATTCCAATAACTGAGACCTGAAAGTGTATCTGTAGAAGAGAAGGGGGAGGGGGTTGCAGGAGGAGGAGAGGGTTGGGGGGACAATAGTTTAAGTGCAGCGACATGGAAAATCACTTAGCAGATCAATAGGTTAAGTACCTGTCAATCGAAGGAGACCAATACGCCGATATGGAAAATCACTTAACAGTTTTGTCCCTGAGCGCATACCTGCCCCTGATGTAGGCAACCCGCACTAACAAAATGCGCCAGAAACGCCTTGCCCCCCTACTCACCTGAAATGGGCACTGCATATACTAGCGTGTGGCGAGTACTCCATGTAGAACAATTACACCCACAACGAGACCATACAATGCTTGTGACTGACCTTGCACCAAGGGTCGTATTGTGTCAGTGGTTGCTCCACCAATGGATTGTTTGACCAGATTTCCTCCAGATCACGCTGTTTGTTTACGAGGCCTCATTTGATCGTGACGGTATTTCGAACTGCAGGAATAGCCGTGTGTGGGATGAGGAAAACCCTCACGCTGTAGCAAGAGTCACACCATTAAGTACGCTTTGCTGAAATATCTGTGCCGGTATTGGAAGCGACAATCTCAGTGGGCCACAACTTCTACCTGGCCGTTAGAATGGCCACCTGTATTTGAGGTTCGTCCAAAGAGTTCTGCCTGAGTTGTTGGAGAACGTACTCGTAGCTGTTTGTGAGAGGATGTGGGTACAACATGACAGTGCACCATCTCACTTCGGTGTGGATGTCCTCAGCCATCTCAGTGCCGTATTTCCTGGTCGTGAATTGGAAGGAGAGGTTGCGTTCCACGGCCTACAAGGTCACCTGACCTGAATCCCCTTGACTATTTCCTCTGGGGATATATAAGTCACTTATTTGCCGATGTCATGCTTGCATTTGGTTTGACGGCCGTCAGTTTCAGCACACTTTGTAATATATAGTACAAATGGTACGCTAATTGTGTCAGTGATGGTATTTGCAGTTAGCTGCAACTAATTCAAATAAAAAAGTACACAGTAATGTGATTTTATTGGTATTATCTCCTTAAGCTGGCTTCTCTTCCCTATCTCTATGTCCTGTTAAATTTCTGCATGCTCTTATGGGAACACCCTGTATACAGCGACCATAAAACAATGAGTTTCCTACTCAGTTGTAAATCGCAGGAAGCACATGGTGCATTATCGCTACAGGATCACAGTTTTCATACAATTTATGCTAAAGGAGAATAGAGCATAGTAGCAGCTGAAATGTCACAGTTACCGGAAGGGTTACAAGAATCACATTTATGAAAGGAACAGCGTGCAGATATACAAGTTTTATTGATGAGCGATATACAAGTTTTATTGATGAAAGACGAAACAAATTTCAAATACTTTCTGGACGTGTGTAAAACTATGAGTCTGATGCAATACGCAAATCCTACCTGGTCAAAGTAAAAGGAACTCTGAAAACTGAACCACACAGCATAGACACATTATATTCTCAGCCGAAAACTACAATCTCTATATAATTTTGTGATATTATAACTAAATCCATTTTTGTTGCACGTGATGTGATACAATGCTCATATGAGAACTAACCACAGATGTTTGTGCCCATTTGTATGGGATGACTTAGGAACAGGTTTCGCCTGTAAATTTGAAAAGCCAGGTCTAACAAGACTGGCAATCAAGAATTTGATTGAATTCAAAGATACGGTTAATGCTAGAGATTAAGTAGGTTCTGGGAAGCAATGCCTAACACTGAAAACGGTGGGACGTATTATACAGAAAAGAGGAAGACACGAATCTTAATGATGTACGAACAGTTGCTCTACAGCATCGATGGACAAGTTTTATCTTTGACCGAAGACATTTCGATAGTCAAGTTTTATCAGTAACGATGGTTTTCTCTGACGATGACTTTTAAACTTCGAACATGTCCCTTTTTCACAGTATTTATATCCGTCTCGGACGTACGACCCGTCACTCGGCAAGATTCAGCGGAAACATCAGCACCTCTGAAGATGTCCAGAGCAGCTCTGGACTAAACAACAGAACGGAAAAGTTGCATAGACGACGACATACAATCCCGAAAATTTTCCAGCTCTTAAATGTGAGTTGTAGAGTAGTCATATAGTTGTAGATGGTGGGCAGGCGAGTTTCTGCACTCGGTGCTCCTCTCTGAAAAGAACTGGAATGTATTGCGTCGCGAATGCGAAGGGTGGAAGAGATTGTAAGTAACGTCAGTCAATCTGCTGCCGAATCTCTACAAAACGGTGTTGCTCAGCAGATACGACAGAAGTTAGCGCAGGTCCAGCATAGTTTAAGACAGGAAATGGCCGAGAATAGGTAACAAATAGAGAGACCGGCAGAGCGACAATGCGCCTGAGTTACGTTTGCCCGATACGGAGAGTGCTACCGCCTAAATGGCAGTAGTGTATGCTCTACTCATTTACCAAATGGAACACTAAGGGAGTTTTTCTCTCGCAACTGTCTGCTGCGCCGTATCTTGACGCCCTGCATGCACCATGTCTGACAGGTTCGAATCCTGCCTCGGACATGGATGTGTGTGATGTCCTTAGATTAGTTAGGTTTAAGTAGTTGTAAGTTCTAGGGGACTGATGAGCTCAGATGTTAAGTCCCATAGTGCTCAGAGCCATTTTTTGAACCAAATACGGGTTCGAGTCCTGGTCGGGCACAAATTTACACTGTCGTCATTCCATTCTACATCTGATTGTTGTCCATATTCGCAATTGCGAAAACATTTGATGTATTTCATAACGACTGTAGTCACCGCAGTGCCTGCTCCTTTGGACAAGCATGCATGTCCAAAGGAACTTTGCATCGTAATTCAGAATAACACAGGCACTGTAATATCGTATTCAATTAAAATGTCTCCCCTGTACAGGAATATACATAACGGATTTACGAATGCAGATTGTAGGCGCATGGGTGACGACATATAGAAGTGACAGTGAAGAGTTCTCGGATAGCCAAATGGTAAGGCGACCGCTCGCGATGAGCGGGAGATCCGAGCTGGAGTCCCGGTCCGGCACAAAATTCCATTGTCGTCATTCCATTATACAGCTGATGTATTCCCAACTGAGAATATATGTGACGCAGTGCGGCTGCTGTGGCGAACCATAGCCGCTAGAGACGGGGCAAGTGAAAGAGAAAGGCGGTGGGCGGTGTGGCGGGAACTCGGGCTGGGTGACTGACGTCGGGGAACAAATATGAGAGAGGAAGCTGCCAAACAACATCCAGTTTGACACGACAGAGTTAGTCTTACTTAAATCCCGCGAAAAGTCAGATGTCTTGGAGAGAAAGGTAGCAGAGTTCACTTTGAAGAAGCGCATTTCCATGTTGAGAAGAGTATAGGTCATTCCCATCCTTTGTCCAAACCAAACACTGGAGAACAGAGGATGTTCCGTTTATAAGGAATTTGAAGATCTTATACCGTAATTGGAACACAAAAGAGTTTAGATTTGGTGTATGTAGAGAGGCAAAATGAATGTATAAAGATATGTAACTCTCGATTGTTACCTAAGTTCATAACGTCGCGTCCTCGTCGGCCACGTGCGATACGTTGATGCTCAGTGAGGCACAGTGCCTCAGAGGAGTGATCAAAAACTGGCGGGTGCGCATTTGCGACTTGCAGTTTCGACGCCTCCTCACTATTAATGGTAAGCGAGCACGTATGTTACAAGGACCTCTGTAACGGCTTGGCTGTTACCAGTACTACGTTCATAAACGGTTCCTCTTTCCACGACAATCACCTCAAAAGCACCGACCTTGGCTTTGTAAGCAGTGTTACTCCTTCATAGTGCCGCGATACACACTCCACACATATAGATTCGGGTCAAGGAAAAGTGGGTCCTGTCGTGTTTGAGCATAGGGAAATGCCTCCTAGCGGAAGGGAGACGACCTCCAGGAACGAAATCTTTTGATTACCTGCTCGACCATTATTCACACTAAATTATTGCAGGGGTCTTTAACTTGCAAGAGGCTTCACCTTTAAAAACCATAAGAGGGTACTGATTTTCATTTGAGAGGCGACGACTATCAAAGATATTTGTTTTATTTTTCTCTCTCCTTCCTTTCTGAAGGTCTTGTATGTGGTGTACGCACCGTGCTGTCGCAGGCATGAGAAAGCACTGCTGCAGAGATGGTACACGTGCCTGTGAAGGTCACAGACGGCGTACAATCTACCGAGGCAAAACTGGTTACGGGCTATCTTCGGAACGAGACAGTTACGCAATGTCTGCCATTCCTGAGAGTGAAAATGTCTCCGAGGGGAAGTGTGGTTTTAAACAAACTGTGAGCTATATCGAGCAGATATTAGCTGCCCATTAATTAAGAGATCAACAGTGAAATTAATCACGGTTCAGTGTTCAACTCTTTAAGGATCTTGTAACGATTGCACTCTCTGCCCAAGGCAAAACCGGGACGCCCCGTCACGTACTTGCTCCATGTCTTTCGTCCGGACTCCGGATATGCGAATAACGGAACAACACTGGTTTTCGCCTCGCCTGGCCCGGCCGCTCTGCACAAATCCAACGGCCCCCTCCCCCTCTCCCTCCCCTCCCCACTCCCTCCCTCTCTCTCTCTCTCTCTCTCTCTCTCTCTCTTTCTGACATACTCTCTTTTTTTAGCACAAAATTAACAATTCCGAGAACGCTTACGTGATACAGTTAACATGATACAGTACGTGGAAAATAATCTGATATTTCAGTATAATCTCTCCTTCTTTATTGATTTCTTATTGATTATTACTTTCTATAGTTTCGCTGGTTGGAAAATTAGTCATCGGGCACTTATAAGTAGCCAGTTATGGAGGGAGAACTTCCACCCAAGGTATTTGCGACAGTAACTAGGGATCTGGCACTGAGACTACAACGCGTGCCTTATCTATTCTCGCACACTGTTCTAGATTGCTGGCTACCCAAAATGCAACACCCTAAAGGAAATACCCAAATCAGTTGAAATTTGCTGCACGCATTTGCGGCGACGAGAGATGCACGTGATTAGCTTTTCAGCGCAGACGGACATCGCGAGCGCCAGTAGCGCCACTTGCAACAACTATATAAAGGGGGAACAGACGCCCAGGTGGACGTCATAGGATTGTTCTTTCGTGCTGTTGTTTTACTTGAGTAGCTCCAGTTTGCCTCTTTCGAGCACGTTCTGGAGTTCGACCCAGGAAGACTAGTTGCCTATAGTGATTGCGGATTATCCTTCTGAGAAATCAGTGACTGTGTCTGTCGAATCGTGCCTAGTCGTCAAATGCGCGGTGTCTGGGAAACCTGCTATCTCGGATCGCTAGACAACATTCAAACAAATCGTATTAATGAGTTTTGTTACAAAAGGAGAAAAATACAATATTTAACTTTGTGTTAAAAAGATGTGTCACAAGCAAAGGGCAATAGACAAAGTAATCAATGTTCTTCAGTATAACAATTCCCAAGATTGAGCTACATAAAACGTAGGAGGAAAGTAATGAGTTTTGACGCTTCTGTCTAGTTGCTAGTCTTGAAGCTGGTGTAGAACTGGGCCGCGGTCTGTCGGGTGCGGCGCTTCTGTCCTCTTCACATAGAGGCGGCTGCTGTCGCCTTGTCGTCCTGGACAGGGGTCGGCCAGCGTGCTATTGGCTGACGTCTTGTTCACAGCCGCCTGTGCTCTATCGTTCCCTACTGGCGTGCCGGCGCTTCACTTCACGCAGTAACAGTCCTCTCCCCCACAGCGACGCACCGTACGACAACGCTGGGGGAGGCAGAAATGTGGATGCTCCGTGTCCTTTTCAAAGGAATTTTCTCGTGGTTCTCCGTAAACGAATTAGGAAAACCACGGGAAATATAAACCTGGATGATCGGGCGTGCATTTGAGGCCCAGTCCTGCCGAATACGAGGGGTCTTTTCGTCACCTGAGAGAAGGTTAACGTGAGTGTGGTCGTTCACAATCTCTCGAATCCGATCTTTCCTTCTTAATGTGTCATATAAGCTTATTTCTCCTACAAAAAAAGTCACGAAATTTATATTCGGGGTTTACTACGTGCACATCGTAAGATAAAAAGTGAATAAAATCGAAATCAGAAACACAAACACTTTACATACGACGTGATCAGAAGGTAATAGATCTGTCGACATAGACTGGAGAATATGATAATTTGGGTGCAAATATATATGTCGCTGTCGACGTATGACACACGTCATCAATCTTGAAACAAATAAATCGAAGCTGCGTCGATTGCAGGAATTATTATTTCACTTATTATTTCACTGTTACATTTGGCATTTGGCCATTGGAATGCAGCCGTCCATTTCATCGATTAATATTAAACAGAGGTCAGACATTTAGCTGAGCTAACTATGCGGTTTGAGGGCCTTCATTCCTAGGCGTTATCTTCGCTCATACAGAGTGTTGACAGCATAAGCCTACAGTAGCTATTAATAAAATAACATATATTCTACTTAAAGGCAAACTGTGAGAGAGTTCACATTATAGCTAGATGGTGCCTCCATTCGAAGAAGTGAGAAGTGCAAATATTTGGGTGTCATTCTTGACAAAAACGGAATTTTTTTAGCAGGTATGACGGAGATTAGAGATTTACAAAAGTTATGCAGGAAACTGTCACGCTATTTAACCATACATACGTGTTACGAATAAACACAGTCCGCGCAAAAAATTCAGACACAGATTTTATTCTTGACTTGTAAGAGGTGTCAGCGTATCAACTACGGTGGCAGAAGGGTAACAAGGCAGATTTGGGCTCAAAAAATACAAGTTGAGCAAGGTCATTTCCGGTAACACGTCACAGCTGAAGTAGCTGTGCTTGTTATCTGCAAAGTCACAGATGAGGAACTTGCACGAGTCATCCTATCGTTTATGGACTGGCTCATAAGTCACACTAGTAAATTTTATTCGAAGTTATACAGGGTGAAAAGTGTTTAAACCGACAAACTCTGGGAGGTTGTAGGGGACATCAAAACAAATATTTTTCCCTAATGTCATTTTTTCCTATGAGGAGTATTTAAACCGGTGGAGGCCGTATTACGCTCTTCAGTTGTTAGAGGCCGTATTACGCTCTTCAGTTGTAGGCAACTGCTGTCCACCAATGTAGTAGTGCATTGTCTCTGTTTACTATTGGAGCGATACACCTGGAGTGAGTACACTGACATGCTTGGTGCGTACTACGTAGTGCACCACAACGGACGAGCTGCACAGCGGGTTTATCAACAACAACATCCTAATCACCGTATCCCGCATCATGCGACCTTTGCTGCTGTGTACCAACGTCTGCGCGAGACCGGGTCACTTAGCAGATTACCTGGACAGGGACGCCATCGCACGGCAAGAACGCTGCAATTTGAGGAAGCTGTCTTGCAGCATGTGGAGCTGGATCCTTCAATCAGCACTCGTGCAATTGCATGTAACATGGGGACGAATCAGACGAATGTAAGAACAGTCCTTCGAGAGCAATTGTTACGTCCATTTCACTTACAGCGTGTCCACAACCTGGAACCAGTTGATTATCCACCCAGAGTACAGTTTTCGCAGTGGTACCTGGGACACTGTGAAATGCATCCTACATTTCCATCCTCTGTGCTGTTTACCGATGAAGCAACGTTCGGTCGTGATGGAGTATTCAACATGCACAATTCGCATAACCCACATGCCACAGTTACTAGCGCTCATCAAGTGCTGTTCTTCGTTAATGTGTGGGTCGGTGTTGTTGGGGACTGTTTAAGTGGGCCGTATCTGCTACCTAGGCCATTAAATGGCAGGCACTATTACAATTTTCTCGCCAGAGCATTGCCAGAATTGCTGGAAAACGTCCCGCTCCTTACAAAATAACGCATGTGGTTCCAACATGACGGGGCGCCGGTACATTTCAGTCGTCGTGTGCGTCGATTCCTGGAGCGACGGTTCCCAGAAACGTGGATTGGCGAAGGTGGTCCTGTACCATGGCCTGCTCGATCCCCAGATATGTCCCCTCTGGACTTTTTTGTTGGTTTACTTAATTTGTCGCCAGAGAAATCTTTCTCTGCCGGCTTAAATACTCCTCATAGGAAATAATGACGTTAAGGAAAAATATTTGTTTTGATGTCCCCTACAACCTCGCGGAGTTTGTCGGTTTAAATACTTTTCACCCTGTATACCATTCACTATGGAATGTTGGAACGAATATATACCATATTCTCTATAAATAAAAAATTAGTGTTTACTTATAAAATATAATTAACAAATTAGTAATACATAGTTGTCAAACATGAGATTTACTTTACATATTATTCTACAAACCCCTAAAACCATAAAATAAAACCAACTGCTGTTTTTTGTTCCAGTTCCTCACTATCACCAACAGATGGCTGCACTGTTGAAAAAGTCAGTTGTTCGTTCCTTATACCACGAGTTTCACAGTGTCAGCAACAGATGGTTGCACTGTTGTAAACGTACATTGTTCTATCTTTCTACCACAAATTTTGTGTTACTGAGTGTATCCTATTTAAAAATGATAACCAATATTACTATAATTAACCCTTCAAAGTGGTGACCTTCAAGTTTAGTGTCTTATGAGGGCTGATCAATAAAGATTGAGACTGATTTTTTTCACACATACTTATTAATCCATTTGAACGTGTACGGAACCATTTTCAAAGTACTCCCCTCCTACCTGAATGCACTTTTTATAGCGTTTCTGCCAGTCCTCGAACACATGGTACAGGCCATTATTTCTCAGGTCTTGACACCCGCCTTACTTTTCTTGGACACTCCTACAGAGTTGACAAATCGAATGCCCCTAAGCTTTGCCTTTAATGATGGAAATAAAAACATCACAGGGTGCAAGACTGGGGCTATAAGGTGGATGCAGTACACAGGTAATGTTCAACTGAGCCACAAACTGCATGACTTCATCTGTAGCTTGAAGCCTCCCATTGTCATGATGAAGTCTCCCACCAGTCCGAGAACGTTCTGGTAGTTTCCTTGCAATGTACATCCTCAGTTTAGCCTGTACTGACGTGTAGTATGCTGCTGTAACAGTAGTGTGAGGCGGAACTGCATGTTGGTAAATCATTTCATGACTGTAAAAAAAATGAAAGAACCATCACTTACCCTGCAGGTGGAAAGACTTTCACCATTTTTGATGTTGGAAACCCTGGCGATTTCGACACCGTGTTGGTTCATTTTCCTTCAGGATCATAATGATGCAGCCAAGGCTCATCACCAGTGACAATCGATTCCAGAAACGCATTTCCTCCATCAGCAAGGAGCTGCAGTACCCCACGCCTGGTCTCCATTCGCATAGCCTTTTGTTCGGGAGTCAACAGACGTGGCACCCAAGGAACACCAACTCGACTTGTATGGAGGTGATCATGCTTAACCATAAAGATACTGCCATATGATACTCTCGACGCTTCACTGAGGTTACGCAGTGTTATCCGCCGATCCTCTCAGACAATCAGCATCTGTGTTAATATTGACTTTAGTCACATCAGGTAACACACTGGACTCGCATTCGGGAGGACGACGGTTCAATCCCGCGTCCGGCCATCCTGATTTAGGTTTTCCGTGATTTCCCTAAATCGCTCCAGGCAAATGCTGGGATGGTTCCTTTGAAAGGGCACGGCCGACTTCCTTCCCCATTCTTCCCTAATCTGATGGGACCGATGACCTCGCAGTTTGGTCTCTTCCCCCAAACAATCCAATCCAATCACACCAGGCCCACTTTGCTTAACGCAGACAAGGCAGCCTTCTTTCAAGTCCTTGAACCATCTAAACACTGTTCGCTGTTGCATGAGGTACATAATCTTCACCGTACCCTTACTGCAGCTTTTTCATGAGTTCCAGTGGCTGTGTGGTTGTATGCGAAATGCAAAGGGCGTCCACAGAATAGAACATTACTACTAACCCGCCGAAACGAGAATGCTGCCGGCTATGGGCATTATACATAAAAACTCACTCTTGTCAAATGTCCATGTTACAGACAGGAAACTATCACAGAAGTTACAGGAAAAAATGTCTCAGTCTTTGTTGATCAGCCCTTGTAATTCGCACTATTAGCAGCAAGGCTTTGGACGTTTTTCCGTAAGCACTCCACCATCCATTGCTTTTTTGAGACTGTGCAGCAAATAGACTCCTGCTACGAGTAAATACGCCCGCAGGTTCTTCTGGGTTGTTTTGCACTACCTCTGCCGGTCCTTCTGTGTCCGACACATTGGTAACGTTTACCTGGAGGAAACACCCAAGTAGTTTCCTTCAAACGTAGGCAGAAGAGGCGCAATGCACTTAACACGATGTTTTTTCCATGGCTGATATAGGACCAGCTGCATTCCACACTGTATCGTCAACTCAGGCAAACAGTATTTGTCTGCGACCACCAACAGCTGTGGATCACAATCCTGGTACATAAACAGCACCTTCGGCTCGCCGTCTGGAATGACGATGTGGCCACGTCATAATGTGTTTAAATCTATGGCATAATCTATCCACCTCGTATAACTAATTACATTTTTAGATCGATTTTCACCCAAACACTCTTATTCCAATATGATTTCGTGACATATTCCACAAAATATAGGAAACAGTTAGTCCTCTAGTGAATTGTGAGTGTGGCAGTGTAATATACTCCAATCACATAACGCGATTTTTATTAGGAGTGTCATTATGTATTCAAATTTTAACACCCATAACCAGAAGTGACGTCATGATCACATGATAATACATACATTACGGTTTGTAAGGCTCAAGATATAATTGCTGTCATCTGTCTGCAACCTATGCGATACTCCCTGGCAGTCTTTAGTATGCTCAGCAGGTATACAGCTATAATGATGGAAAAATGGCTGTAAATATTACAATAATTTTTGAGGCAAGGCACATTGAGATTATAGCGTGCGGCTAAATACTACATGTTAATGACATCGTGGCATATTCCGCAAAATGGCAATAACAAATACATGCCAATTCCACATTAAACGAATAATACGCTGCAACAAATATGTACCAAGTACACATTATCCCTACACTATCAGTCTGTGTGATGTCGTTATAAGACTGCCCCTAGTATACTGGTAAATGAAACATGAAGAAAAAATCCAATCATACCATATTACTAAATTTATAGTGTGGAAAAAATCTCAGTATAAGATGGGAACAAGACAGACAAGCACTTTAAAACAAATTAAAACAGGGCATTTTTTAAATGTTGCTGCCGCCAATTGATTGTAATAGTTTTTATTTTATCGTCACACGATCCCGATCTCGACGCTAGACCATTTTCAAGTACAAAATCTTGTCTATATGTCAAAAGACATCAGATGGTATGAAATACAAGTCCTTGTCGAAAAAGCATATCTGGTCATACGCGGCTGATCTGTCGTTAGCAAAAGTTAGAACATCTCCAAAACGCCTAAATATATTTCAGACTTTCATTTCTGGACTCTGTATCACAGCTTTTATACGAAACTGTTAACCAATAAACAAGTATGTGCCACACTATTGTTGTTATTGCGAGAAACACGTAGTGGGAGCTGTTTATCTGTGCAGATTACATTATAACAAGTGATGAGGAAGTTAAATGGTTATTATCTCTACTGGATGTGGATCCTGTCGAAATAATTAACATGCAAAATCATGATTATCGAGCATTCAGAAAACTTGAGAAATGTATCAACATTCCTGAAGAGTGTACCCTCCACTGTCCAGGGTAGGTTCGGAATAAGGTTCAGAAGTGGATCCACCAGCATTATGTCCAGGATTCCGTTGGGGGTGGATCCTCCTACATTAAGTCTAGGGTAGTGTCCTAGGGGGTGCCACCCACGGTAGGTCGCGGCGTACAGTGTATAGACCCCCGAGAGAAACCGGCACAAAAAATAGCATAATTGAGCTATGCTGTGGTGAACACGTCATATGGCGGGCATGAAACGCACGCAACAATCCTTTCGTAAAGCACAAATGACAAGTCCTCCCTAGATACTAATTTTACATAAGACGATTGGTCCACCCTCCTAATATGCTCCTTTTTACGTTGTATCCTACCAGTGTGCCTATTTTACGGTTTATTCTACCAATTTACTGACAATTGTACGGCCTACCCTGCCAATTTGTCAATTTTATGGCCTATCCTACAAATTTATCATGAGCTGTGTTGCCAGTTCACACATTTTACGACCTGTCCAACCGATTTCCGTATTTGACGCCACCATTTTGTAACATTATAAATGCCAAATATCTAATAACTGCAAGAATAATATTTAGAAGCTAACTCATGTTTCCTAATGAATATGTTTGGGTCTTCCTAGTATTGCCATTTAAAGCTGTATGTTTGTTTATTTCAGCTCCTCCTAGACCTATTAAAAGTTTTTGTTACTAAGGTAAGTAGTCAGCACACATTGCCTACCTATACTGTTCATCAGGGATAGGAGACGTAACTTTAGACATCTCTTCAATATGATGCTAGAATTAATAACAATAGACAGCTGCCTGTACCCAGATACCCATACAGCTCACTGTGTATAGAAAAATTCCAATCATTTAATATGTGCACTGATGTACACATCCGATCTGGAAAATTAAATTTATTTTTCCTCTTCTGTATGTCCTATTTTATTTTACACATCTAATGTGTATCTGTCAGGTACCTTGTGTCATCTCTCTATGCCGATGAGGTCCCACATAAAAAACGTATGATCTGTTGCCGTAATATTACATACTTATTAAATACTGCTGCCTCATCGACTTCCGATCAGGTTACTCACATGCACAGCCAAGTGGCGGTGTCAATTTTTACGGCCTATCCTATCAGTTTCCGGATTTGTAGCCAGTTGGTGTTAGAATACTATATTAAGACCCAGTAACGAGTGAGACGTAACAAAGAACGAGAACAAAGTTCTCTGAAACTGTGATGGGTAAATTTTTAGAGAACATTTGTTTGAATTAGGTTCAACGATGTTATATCCCACTTCTATTAATCCAATCTGGTAAGGGTCTCAGGCTTACTAACAATTACCTCATGTGAACTGTGTTTCACATGTACTGTCTTCTAACACGCACTGAACTACTAGAGCGATCTCATGATTATTTTATAGCGTTACAACATGTTAATATCATGTATGAGTGATACTTACATAATACCTTACGCTGAATGGCTGGAATGTAGTTGAAATGTTGCATCATCAAGTGATAGTTTACAGAATTCAACCTAACAGTCAATATGTATGGGTGATAATATTGAAGTGCATCATCAAGTGATTGTTTAAAGCATTCACCGTGTTACTCAATATAATTGAGTGCTACTGAAAAAAAACTGTGCAACAGTGTAACCCACATTACAACTACGGATCACATATCCCGTATTAATGTGCACTAGTAGATACATTTGAACAGATGATGTATGTACCATAACGGACATTAGGTGTCTGCTGCTGAATCCTAAAATTGTACTGTATAAATAGACTCCTACAGTATGTATCAACTACTAGATCACAAATAGCATTCTCAGTTAGAGATAAACAAAGAACAAAACTGTAACATATTACCTTATGGTGTTTATATTCAATTTTGTAACTTGAAGTCACAGTTTACAGGTGTTGAAGGAAAAAAAATGTTACTTTATGAGCAGCTTTTATTCTTCAAAAACATCTTCATTACTCTTACATTGGTCATTGTCATAATTGATTTTGAGGAGTATTGACACATTTATTCAGTGTTTTGAGTTATGGGCAATCATGAGACTGCATGTTAACTACAGTATTTTGACAGGTTCCATACCTAGCAGAGATGATAACCAATTTATTTTCTTATTACCTTTTACTAAAATTAATCTGCACAGCTCGCACTGTGTGTTTCTCATAGTAAATGACTACACTTTATCCATCCCCACTTCTAATGGCAGTGATATCGTGACAACCAAGAGATTGTCTTCCGCACTTTCTCTAGAAGGCTGCTGAATGCTGCATCCTGTGCTATTGTGAGAGAAACATCAGCGAGGACTTGCTTGCCATCTACGAGAATAGCAGCTGCTTGTTTCAGCCCAAAACTATTTACATTATTTTTAAATCTTTGCAGATCTACAAATACTGTCTTCATTCAGAAACGATGATGATGACACAATTCAGTCTTTTAATGTCGTTGACTCCACAGTGAAGCATCAACTTTCACCGACCAACTTATTACGACGCACTTCCCCTTCCCAATACCCAGAAAAAAACTTCTGTTAACATAATGCTAACTGTCAAAGCTAACCCCTATGTACGCTTGAAGGCATGGATTCTGGTGGTGTGAGAGGTCATGCAACCTTCCACTCACCAACGCAGAGGTCCACTGGCGAGCTAAAGATAAGATCCAGCTTGCATCTCCTTGCAGCTACATACAGTAAGTCTCTTAACACACAGCTGGGGGCATGGTCAAGGAGTGTTAATAACTCGACATTGCCGTAAATATTCTCAATATTTAGAGAGACGTGTAATATAAAATTTTTTAGACCAGATGCGTACTGTGTCCTCTACTGGCTGCTCTAGAACGAAGAAACATGCTACAGTTAGTCGTCTCAGTCACTTTCTGTCGCGCGGCACCTGTAACGTGTGTGTGCGTGTGTGTGTGTGTGTGTGTGTGTGTGTGTGTTGGACTCTCTTTTATACGTGGCGCAGTCGCAAGTTGCGGCAAGCAGACCTCGATAGAATAGTGTTTGCACATTGGGCCCTATTGACTGCTGATACCATTATTCTCTTCGGTCAGGCACTGTGGAACAGAGACAGCTGCAGTGGCCAGCATCTGCCTAATTCATGGGTAACAAGCGACTGCGGTAGTGTCTTCCCAGCTGGCTTCCAGATAAGTTGAGTGCCGGCCGGAGTGGCTGAGCGGTTCTAGGCGCTACAGTCTGGAACCGCGTGACCGCTACGGTCGCAGGTTCGAATCCTGCCTCGGGCACTGATGTGTGTGATGTCCTTAGGTTAGTTAGGTTTAAGTAGTTCTAAGTTCTAGGGGACTGATGACCTAAGAAGTTGTCCCATAATGCTCAGAGCCATTCGAACCATTTTTTTTGATAAGTTGAATACTGAAATTTACGTGCAGGCTTCCCTCTCCCCTTTTTAAATTTTTTTTAATGTGCTTGTGTGTCCTGCTCCCATCCTATGCTGGAATTGTTTTTACAGTATAAATTTAGTGATTTGTTGTGACTGGATTTTTTCTCCATCGTTCATATACCAGCATACCTGGGGCAGTCTTACAGCGACATCACACACACTGATAATGTACGGATAATGTGTACTTGGTTCATATTTGCGGTTGTGCAGTATTCGTTCAGTGTGGACTTGGCATGTATTTGTTATTGCCATTTTGCAGAAAATGCCACGATATCATTAACTTATAGTATTTAACCGCACATTATAATGTCAGTGTGCCTTACCTCATAAATTATGGGAATATTTATCGCCATTTTTCCAACATTACAGTTATATACTTGCTGAGAATACTAAAGACTGCAAGGGAGTATCACAGTGTGAACAGAGGTTGCAGACACATGATATAAATTATATCTTGAGCCTTACAAACTGCAATGTATGTATTATAACGCGACCATGACGTCACTTCTGGTTATGAGTGACATAATGACACTAATATTAAAAACCACGTTACATGATTGGAGGATATTACGCTTTTACACTCACAATTCATCTAGAGGACCAAAATTTCCTATATTTTGCGGAACACGTCACGAAATCGTATTTACTTATATATCTTTGAATGTAAATGCGGGTATTTGGGTAAAAAGCTGCCCGAAATGCAAACAGTGGTGTGAAGTGGAGAAATTATGTCATTGTTTTTAACACAATATTATGTGGTCACATGGCCATTGCAGATGGCGAGCCGAAGATATTGTTTGTGTAGAAGGATTGTGTTCCACAGTGTTGGTGGTCGCAGACAAATACTGTGTGCCTGAGTTGACGGTACAGTGTGGAATGCAGCGGGTCCTAGATCAGCCCTGGAAAAAGCGTCATGTCAAGTGCACTGCGTGACTCCTGCCCCCGTTGGAAGGAAATTCCTTGAGTGTTTCCTCCAGGCAAACCTTACCAAGGTGATAGACACAGAAGGATTGGCGAAGTCACTGCAAAACAACAGCGAAGAATTCTGCAGATGTGTTGCTGACAGCAATAGTTTATTTGCTGCACAGTCTCATACTCAAAAGAAATTGGAGCTGGAGTGCTTACAGAAAAATGTCCAATACTTTGCTGCTAATTGTGTTAATTATGATACGAAACTTGAAGATGGCCGTTTTGAAACATTAATTATGGTAATATTGGCACCGCTTTGAAATTATACACAATACAGCGTGAGGAGGGGATAGAATAACATTATCCACCCCTCTGAAGAATTTGAAATGCAAAACATCTAATAACTCGAATGAACCAAATTTTTAAAACATATAGGTTTTTTCTCCTTACATAAATGTGTAATCAGTATACTTCAGACAGTCGGTGGGATAATGCTGATGGGATTATTGTACTTCATGTGTATATAAATCTCTGAATCAGTTACCTTACTTACTAAGTTACATCAATCATAAGTCTTTATAAATTCTTAACTCACATTAAATCACTAGATGGGATGGTAATAAGGCTAGGTGTCTATGTGCAACCATGTTGTATGTATTTAGATGAATGTAATGCAGTCGAACTTCTGTTGTCTCTGACCTTTAATTTATTAAAGTAATACGGACAATTTATGTGTGGAAATATTTAATTTGATGCCTCATTGTGCTTCCAAAGAGGGCGACATCTTACATATAATACAACATTTTTTTTTTTTAATTTCCATAGAGGTTTTGCATATTAAGAAAAGCTTACATGTTGTGTGTATTTTAATAAGTTATACTGTCATTCCAGGAGCGAAAATACTGAGGTTAAAGCTCCATAGTGCTTCCAAGTGTGGTACCCTACATACAGGGCTATTACAAATGATTGAAGCGATTTCATAAGTTCACTGTAGCTCCATTCATTGACATATGGTCACGACACACTACAGATACTTAGAAAAACTCATAACGTTTTGTTCGGCTGAAGCCGCTTTCAGGTTTCTGCCGCCAGAGCGCTCGAGAGCGCAGTGAGACAAAATGGCGACAGGAGCCGAGAAAGCGTATGTCGTGCTTGAAATGCACTCACATCAGTCAGTCATAACAGTGCAACGACATTTCAGGACGAAGTTCAACAAAGATCCACCTACTGGTAACTCCATTCGGCGATGGTATGCGCAGTTTAAAGCTTCTGGATGCCTCTGTAAGGGAAAATCAACGGGTCGGCCTGCAGTGAGCGAAGAAACGGTTGAACGGGTGCGGGCAAGTTTCACGCGTAGCCCGCGGAAGTCGACGAATAAAACAAGCAGGGAGCTAAACGTACCACAGCCGACGGTTTGGAAAATCTTACGGAAAAGGCTAAAGCAGAAGCCTTACCGTTTACAATTGCTACAAGCCCTGACACCCGATGACAAAGTCAAACGCTTTGAATTTTCGGCGCGCTTGCAACAGCTCATGGAAGAGGATGCGTTCAGTGCGAAACTTGTTTTCAGTGATGAAGCAACATTTTTTCTTAATGGTGAAGTGAACAGACACAATGTGTGAATCTGGGCGGTAGAGAATCCTCAAGCATTCGTGCAGCAAATTCGCAATTCACGAAAAGTTAACGTGTTTTGTGCAATCTCACTGTTTAAAGTTCACGACCCCTTTTTCTTCTGCGAAAAAAAACGTTACAGGACACATGTATCGGGACATGCTGGAAAATTGGCTCATGCTACAACTGGAGACCGACAGCGCCACCTTCATCTTTCAACAGGATGGTGCTCCACCGCACATCCATCATGATGTTCAGCATTTCTTAAACAGGAGATTGGAAAACCGATGGATCGGTCGTGGTGGAGATCATGATTAGCAATTCATGTCATGGCCTCCACGCTCTCCCGACTTAACCCCATGCGATTTCTTTCTGTGGGGTTATGTGAAAGATTCAGTGTTTAAACCTCCTCTACCAAGAAACGTGCCAGAACTGCGAGCTCGCATCAACGATGCTTTCGAACTCATTGATGGGGACACGCTGCGCCGAGTGTGGGAGGAACTTGATTATCGGCTTGATGTCTGCCGAATCACTAAAGGGGCACATATCGAACATTTGTGAATGCCTAAAAAAACTTTTTGAGTTTTTGTATGTGTGTGCAAAGCATTGTGAAAATATCTCAAATAATAAAGATATTGTAGAGCTGTGAAATCGCTTCAATCATTTGCAATAACCCTGTATAACACAATAAACGATAAACAACTTTATATATTTACGAGAAATTGACCCTGTCATTGTCTTTGGCGATGTCACATCCCTGTCTGTTACCGTCTTTGGTCACAAGTCGGTGTGCAGTTTAAGAGGCATACTGTAATAAAAAGAACCTTCTTCCTTCTTAAAAGTAACACCTTCTTTCCTCATAATATAGTGTTTGCTTGTCTTTTATATTGTGTGTGTCGCATACTTTTATTCGATGATTTTGTTATTTAATAGTTGATTTTAGGAAATGCAGTCTATGAAGCTTTTAAAGAGCCTCGGCATCATAGTTCAGATTTTAGACTTTATCGAAAATTGTTATTGTACATAACCTCCAGCAGGCCTGTCTCATTTGTAGTAATAGAAATAATTGTGAGTGGATTGTATTTTTCTAGCGTACAACATGATGCTTTAGCTGTATCCCTGCTAAAAAGGTCCGTAGAGACAATTTAAATATGGAAATATTTAATTTGAGGATTTACCAAGACATACATCAAGAGTAGGCCTAATTAATTACATTCAGATTGTCAATCTCCTCACTTGTTTGCCTGCTTTGCATAACATTTGTGCCATTATAAGCAAGGCCAGGCTACTTTCGCTACATCGATTCCCTAGACATAATCTCTGACATGTCAGCTCTTATTAGGGATCTAAATAAAATCTGAGTACTAACTCCAGAGTTTCAGGCACTAATTTGATAACTATGTATGTACGTGGAAATTAACATTATGATACTTGACATAAACATCGCACTACCTTTACATTGCAGGCATATTTTTTCAGACATTTTATAATGTTGTGGCACTTGACAAGCATCATAAATGGTGAAAATTGTCAACTGTAATTAGTCATGGAAATAGCACTGAAAAACTTACTTTAGGGCTTTAGGCCTAATTTGACAACTGTGTGTGTCTGTGGAAATTAACATTATGATAATCGACACAAAATCGCACTTTCTTGTGTGGCCAGTCATATTTTTGCACACATTTTGTACATGAAAAGAATATTGTGACATTTGACAAGCATCATAGTGGCAGACATCTGTTCATGGCAGTAAGAAATTCATGGTAGAAAGATCAAACAGTGTGCATTCCCAAGTGCAGCCATCTGTTTGATCACATTGATTGACTGGTACATAAAACAACTGTTGATTTTATTTCCCAGTTTTCAGGGATTGCAGAATAGTACTTAAAGTAAAACTCATATTTGACATCTATGTATTAATAATTTGTTAGTTGTGTTTTATCAGCATATGTTTGGTTTGAATTATTTATAAAGTGTATAGTGGTTCCAATATTTCACAGTGAATGAAATTTACCAGTCCAACTATTGAGCCAGTCCGCAAACGACTTTTGGAGGCCAGTAACACAATCAAAGTTAGTCATTTTTTCGCATTTCAAATACTTTGATGTATTTTGTGATAAATATATTGGGTACTTTTGACCGGAGCCCAGATGAGGTTATACAGCAGTAGTAATACTAGACTATGATTTGAAGAGAGGAGAGCAAGGTGTGTGACATATTTTTTGGTAAATGATTAGGGTCACTGATCGACAAATACTTACTTTCAAATCTGTCTTCTGCTTTTTATTCTGGTTAGAGGCAGTGGCTGGTTCCTGCTGATGACACTACATTGTGACCCTTTAACTATGATGTACAGACTTTGAAGAGGAGGGGTGGTATGGGGAGGGAAGGGGTATGGGGATGATCTTAACTGTAACTCACGCAATTGCCTCATCTCTAAACTGATACCAGTGACTTTGGAGATAACAAGCACAGCTGCATCAGCTCTAACATGACACTGGAAGTGATCTTGCTGATTTTGCATTTTTTTAGTTGAGACCCACCCTTAAGCCACAATGGTGGTGGCTTGAACTAACAATTGCAAACAACAGACATGTATTTGCTCAATCATTTGGGAACAGGCAGTGTTAAGTAGTGGATGTGTGAATGTAGTGTGTTAACTTTGCTGAGTCACAAATTGCAATAGAGCAACATCACTAAATCAAACATCCAAGACATTCTCCAAAATGTTTTGAAGAAGAGAAATGCGTGTGCAAAATTTGTCCCACATACCTTGACTCCTGAACAAAAACAATGGTGTGTGGACATCTGCTGCAACTTGACTGAAATGCAAAATGGGGATAACTGAAGTGCTGTGGGCAAAAACATGGTAACCCACACAAATCAAGTTCCAAGATAATTGAACTTTTCTTGTCCTGAATTGTGAATCATATATTGTAAGCTGGAACATTCAGAGAGATAATAATTTCAAGTAGGGAAGTATTTTATCAAATTAGAATAATCTCGTTCAGTATTTTGTAAACTTTTATGTGGCTTTCCACATATTCGTGGGAAAATTCATCTGAAATATTGGTTATCAGGCTTTTTTAATATTAATAAGTATGTTATTCCACTATTTCTATTTTTATTTATTCCTGGGAAAATTGTGCTCTATCACACTGTGTAACACATTAAATGTCTTATTCAAATTGACTTATGGAAATAATCTTCTTAACACGAAAGTTATTTCTAATAATATAGAAGCATTTGTTCATTGTTCAGTAAACATAAACTGAAAACAAATTTATCTCATAAGAAACAGAAAAAAATACGAAAATAATCTTAATAATAGGAGAATGACTGTTTGTATAACATCTCATAGCTCTTAAGGAATAAGTATTAAGTAACATCCATTGAAAACATTATACCATAACACAAACAATATACTTATTATAGTATCTTAAGACTGGTATGAAAGATATAGTGAATATTTAAGAGTGTATGTATCTGTCTCTTCTAAGAACTTATTGATACCACATATGAACCTTAAGTTACAATAATAAACATAGTTAGTCTATATAATGTTTCATGAATTGGCGTTCCATAACACATTCTGACACTTTTTCCACTGAGAGGTAGGACAAATATAGTGAATATTGTTGCTGAAGTCCATAGGGATTTATTTATGTATCTTCAGTTATCATTGCAGAACAGTTCCCTTCATCAAACTCTCTTTCTGTGATCTATCTTCACTTTACTGTAATATTCTTCTATGATGTTTGGGATGTAATCTTTCAGAGATAACATGTCTTTCACCTTTAAAGGATCTACTCTTCTTGGCCCATTACACTTTAAGGGAAAGACCGCCTTTGCTGGTAATCCAACTTGACCCCTTGGACAAACGTTTAGTGTTTCGTCCGGGCCATTATATTAGTACTTAATTTTTAATTTCATACGGTCATCCATTGAACAGGAGAAGGTGACTGTGTCTTTGATTTGGATAGGTTCCTTTTCATCAGTCTTTATTCTAAATATTTCCTGAGGTTCTCCAGAATCTCCTTCTGAATCATTTTTGTTACTATGAACTTCTCTCCTTGAGAAGATTTTTCTATAATTTCTACTCGTTGTTGTGGAACATACATAACATGCATGCACCTCCTTACATAGAATTCTATATTACCAAAATCTTGCTCTGAACAAAACATTGTATGACCTGAAACAAGGAAACAACATTCTTCATGTTCGAAGCGACCACAAGCAATGAGATATGATAAGAAAGCTACCGTAGACCGATTTTTGTTTTGGCTGTCACAGTTATCACTTAAAAACAAGTTTCTTTCATCTCACATTAAAGTTCTCGATATGCTTCTTTAAGCAGCTAATGATCTCACCCAATCCACAGCCAGAAGTTGCTTCATCCCACACATAGAAGTAACCTAACCCAGATATGCAGTCATGTACACTAAAATTGTAGCATCACAATTTCCTAATACTCAGTTTAGGAAGAGGCAGTGCTTGTTGAACGTTGCATGTAAATCTATAAGTATCATTTTCAGTTTTGGCTAAATCTATATTTGTTTTATTTTTGTAAATCCAGCTTGTAATCTTCTATGGTGGAGTTCCTTGGTATCATTTTTTAATTTGCAATCTTTAATTTTCAAGGAAAATGTGTTACATGTTTTACATGTGTCACTTTTTGGATGCTTGAAATACATATTCAGTGTTCTGAAGATTTTTCTGTACTTGTCGAAAAACACTGGTTTTAGTGCAATTTCTTTGCAGAAATTATTGACATAATCACTATAAACACTTGTAATTGAGTATTTGTGTCCAATATAAACCCTTTCTGGGTTATTTTTCTAGGTGATGACTTCTGTATTTTAGATTTTTGTTTCTGTGATCAATTACATACTTTCTCTGATTGTCACTAAAAGCATTATTTCTAGTACCATGAAGGCTTCTCTGGTCCAAAGGAGGGGTGCTCTGACCTGGAACTAATCTCAAACTTTATCCCTCGCTTTTTTAAGTCCATATAAGTCTAGAAATGCTACTTTACAAACTGCTACTTCCAGATAATCTTTCAAAACCGTATACACCACATTATTAGATCTTCTACTTCCATCACCCTTCTTCATGAATCTTCATTTTATTGGGATGACTTTGATTCGTCCATGCAAATACGAATTCTGGAGATTATAGTTTTTCATACCTGAATACTCTGAAAATATTTTTCCCGAAGTTCTTGTGGAATCTTCTGTTTCTAGTACTCACAGTCATAACCTATTTCCTGTTTTCGCATGATTATGCCTTTGTTAACTGTTGTGTGCTCAAGGTCTGAGTTCCTTTACTATTTCTTTTCCTCCCTTTGGTTAATTTTACTCTTTTTTTTACAGGAACATTTTTATTTCCACCCTCTGCGTTTTGTTCCTACAGTTCAACTGGTTCTGTCATGGTTTGCATACTTTCAAGAATCGTCTAGGTTCTCCTCTATTTTCCAGGGAACTGAAAATATCAACAATAACACTGCGATTAGCCTATTAGCTTCGAAACTGTAACTCTCTGCAAGGGTTCATTACATAAGTGCAAAACATAGTAAGCGAAATAAATACACGCAGACGGTTACAGAAAATAGTTCAACAGTTGATAATGGGTAAAAGATAGTCTAGTAATGTTTTAAATTACACTTTTTGTATATTCACACAAAACACGTGATTAGCTTTCCAAGATCAAAACATGTTAACCAACATAATCTAAAAGTATGCTGAACAAAATACTTACATTACTGATATTATGCTATTCATCGCTTTCTTCATTATTGGACGGATTATATTCACTTCCAAGATCTTCAAACAACACATTACTGTCAGCAATATCTACTAAATTCAATTGCATTCTCGTTTTCCTTTGCCTTTTAGAGGAACAACTCCCACTCTAGTCTGCCATCGTGTCTGTGGGATACCAACTTATGAACTTTAGATGATGCAATTTTGGCTTAACAAAACGTGTAGTACTCTGCCATCTGTTGGATTTTTGCTAGAATAATGTCACATCCTGGAGACTTACCACATGAGCAGTCTCGGAGCTATCATATCTCAATTCTTAAGAAAATGTGGGGTACCATGTTTTTGCCTCCAACCTTTCAACTGTTTTCTGGAAAACATCAACATGGGTGACAAAACTTGGTCTTATCAATACGAACCTGCCATAAAACGACACAGTGCTGAAATTCACATGAAGGGTCAATGCTTTAACTACATAACTGACATTCAAACCAATGTGACACTCCTATTGAACGACATCCCAAAGAAAGACTTTTCTGACAATTTCACATGGTTGTATGAACTTTCTTTACATTGTACTCAAGTGGAGGGAAATTATATAGAACACTTGGAACATTAAAACCACTGTCTTAACTTTATCTATTTTTTTTAACCCAGTCCCGAAATTTTTTGGGCTGACCGGCCATGCGGTAAAATACATCACAATGGCCATTTAAACAGCTCAGCTTGTGTATGAGACACGAAACTATTGTATCGTAGTGAAACTGCGTTACATCCAGAGAAGGATTGCTCAAAATGATGGGCGCTTTTAGTACAATACATGTCGAGGCACACGTGGGTTCGCTGGGCATCCTCAACTGCAGGATGTTGTTCTTGGTTTCTGACTTAAAGATTGGAAATTCTGAGGAAAATAAACATACTATACTTAATTTTCTAAACATCTGCAAATAGTACACATTGGGAATCTGGTTTTCTCATTTGTACCAGTGGGTGCACAAACGGTACCACCATTACAAACTACAGGATGAGCCAAAAAGGACTTACAACTTGGAATATTAAAAATTTATTGAGATAACTTACAGAATCAGTATATGTCATTTTGTAGCAAAGAATCTCAAGTTTCACGTAAAACTGTCAAGTGTCATTTTGGTTCAAAGCAACTGCCATTTGTGATGTGGCAAAAATCCCACCGTTAATCAATTTGTTCCCACACTCGTTACAGCAAATCGGGCGTAACTTATGTAATGGCAGGATAGGTTCGATTTTTCAGGTCGGCTAAATTATCTGGTAGGGGAGGAACACACACACATGGTCTTTAATGAAACTCTAGCCAAAAAAATCCAGTGATGTCAACAAAGGGTAGCAAAGTGACCATGTAGTGGCCCTTTACGGTCAATCCACCGGCGTGCGAAGTGACTACTGAGGAAACCTCCTAACTTCTGTGAGTAAATGAGGTGGTGCACCATCTTGCTGGTAGTGAACCCACCTATCTCAGTCACCTTCACCGATCTGTGGAATTAAAAACTCTTAAGCATATCCAAATGCACAGTTCAAAAATGGTTCAAAGGGCTCTGAGCAATATGGGACTTAACTTCTAAGGTCACCAGTCCCCTAGAACTTAGAACTACTTAAACCTAACTAACCTAAGGACATCGCAAACATCCATGCCCGAGGCAGGATTCGAACCTGCGACCGTAGCGGTCGCGCGGTTCCAGACTGTAGCGCCTAGAACCGCTCGGCCACCACGGTCGGCTGCACAGTTCCAGTGACAGTTTTCTCCATGAGGAAGAAACGGCTCTACACTTCCAGTTTGCTAAGGTCACAAAACACATTAGCTTTGAGGCTGTCACGAACGTGTTCCAGGGTTGCATGTGGATTTTCTCTGCCCCATATTCTGCAGCTGTGGGTGTTCACCACGCCACTGATATGAAATGGTGACTCGTCACTGAAGACTGTTGTGTTCAGAAATGTCCTGTCATCCCCTATCCGATGCAACATTTCCGCACAAAATTCCCCACGATCAACGTTATCTGCATGACTAACGTGCTGTGCCATTGTGAATCTGTCTGTTTTCAAGTGTAAATGTCTATGCACTACTCGCCAAACAGTTTATTGTGGAACGGCAGTCTTGCGAGATGTAAATCTGGTTGATTTTTGTGGATAGCGGGTAAAATTCTCCCTAATCTATTCGACATAATCATCAACATGAGGGCGACCTGGTAAGTTATGGCAAGAGTAAATTGTAAGCCTGCTTGGAGGTTCCTTAGCGTATTCAGTGCGAAATTTACTTCAAGCAGTTGTTGCAAAGTTCGTTTCATGAAACCAAAACACAAAGTGAGCACGTCTGCACCAATGAAAGTAGCTATTTTAGCTATGTACTACGCACGCGCTCCTGGTGGCGGAATGGAGTACTGATGCACTACGTGAATCACACTTGAGATTGTTTGCTTCGAAATGGTCGGCCGCTGTGGCCGAGCGGTTCTAGGCGCTTCAGTTCGGAACCGCGCTGCTTCTACGGTCGCAGGTTCGAATCCTGCCTCGGGCATGGATGTGTGTGATGTCCTTACGTTAGTTAGATTTAAGTAGTTCTAAGTCAAGGTGACTGTTGACCTCAGATGTTAAGTCCCATAGTGCTTAGAGCAATTTGAAACATTTTTTAGCTACAAAATGATACACTTACCGATTCTGTAAGTTATCTCAATAAATTTCTATATCATTCTAAAGTTGTAAATTTCTTTTTGACTCACCCTCAGCTTGGTCTGCCTGCTTAGCTGAGTGGTAATGTTTTTGCCTACCATGCAGAGGGTCCGCTGGTTGGAGATTTTCTCCGCTCGTGAACTGGGTGTTGTGTTGTCCCCATCATCACCTCATCATCACGGACGCACAAGTGGACCATTGTGGCATCACCTGAAATAAGACTTGCAGCCAGTGACCGAACTTCCCTGGATGGGGCCTCCCAGCCAGCAATGCCACAAGATCATTTCATTTTTTTTTTTTTTTTTTGAGCTTGAAGAAATGTATAGCCTAATCTCAAGGAAATGTTCTATATTTTAGTTCTTATGTAACTATTAGCAGTCACTACAACATAACTTTATCACTCCTTTCCCCAACCTTGCACAGTTTCCGTGAATTCACTTTTCACGTTTCATGCATCTGACAATTTAACCCATCGACCTACCCCGCACTAGGCGCTACAGTCTGGAACCGCGCGACCGCTGCGGTCGCAGGTTCGAATCCTGCCTCGGGCATGGATGTGTATGATGTCCTTACGTTAGTTAGGTTTAAGTAGTTCTAAGTTCTAAGGTACTGATGACCAAAGAAGTTAAGTCCCATAGTGCTCAGAGCCATTTGAACCTTCCCCGCACTACTCGCATTACTCCCGCTTACCTGCAGTGTCTCCCCAACACTTACTTTTCACGGGTGGAGCTGATGTTCCAAATTTCTTCTCCTTCGCTTCGGTTAACTTTTTTGTGTAGGATACTCGTCAGCTCACAGGCTCTTTGGTTAGGCCTTGAAGTGTTGCTTGGAGCTTTCAATTCTATAGGATGCGATGGTATTTCTTGGATGGACAGCTTTAGTCCCCTTTTTGCCTACAATGGCTTATTCTGCATTGAAACCATGGCACAATCTTTTTCGTTCTGCAATGTGGAAAGCAGGTTTTCTGATGTCGACATGCAAAACCGAACATCCCCTCTTCAAATATAAGAATATGATCTTCCAATCTGTTTCAACTACGTGTGGCAAAAATTATTACATCCCCGCTTCCATTTTCGGTTTTATTTTCAGCATGCCTCTTAATTGTTGGATTTGGCACTTTTAATATGCGTGCATATTCATTTAATCCAGTGATTCCCAAAATGGTCTATATGGACCCTCAGGGGTCGACTCCAACCTGCAGGGGGTCCATGTCAGCGACAACAAAAATTGAGGCTGCATTAGATGTAAATTCGGGTCCATGAGAGTGCATCTCATTTGTGCAGGTAGTACGCAAAATCCAGAATTCTTGTCACAGAGCTGACGGTTGCTCCTGTATACATATGCAACTGTTCGTCTCACCAGCTAATACAGGGTCTAGCAGCTCTATTTTCGCTCTTCTGCTCCCAACATTCAGCTCCATAATTGATTATTTTTCTAGCTCCACTCAATAAAGTATTACTCTTGCTTCTCCGAGAAGTGGAAAGAGTATCTTGCGCTGCCCATTATGAGCCAGGAAACGCTTCGCCAGTCATGAAAAGATGTATTAATCTGCGACACATCACAATACTGCACAAGAACCGCTTTGAAGTGGTTACATACGCAACATTCTGTGTTACATTGCTGAGGTTGGCAGTGGCCAGATACAAGATATTTACGGGCCAAAGTTGATCGATTTCTACCGACTTCTGACGATCTAGAGCTAGGGAGCCCTCCTTCCAGTCAGTGTTTTCACTGTGGTGTCACCGCCAGACACCACACTTGCTAGGTGGTAGCCTTTAAATCGGCCGCGGTCCGTTAGTATACGTCGGACCCGCGTGTCGCCACTATCAGTGATTGCAGACCGAGCGCCGCCACACGGCAGGTCTAATCCAGAGAGACTCCCTAGCACTCGCCCAGTTGTACAGCCGACTTTGCTAGCGATGGTTCACTGACTACAGACGCTCTCATTTGCAGAGACGACAGTTTAGCATAGCCTTCAGCTACGTCATTTGCTACGACCTAGCAAGGCACCATGTTCAGTTACTATTGATATTGATATTGTGAATCATGTACCGTCAAGAGCGACGTTCATTATTAATGGATTAAAGTTAAGTACCAAACTAGCTACGTCCGCTTCCTGAATTCTAATTCCTTGTCATATTCCAGACCTCACGTCGGTATAGTTCTTCCTTCCTCACGCCAGCCTGCGTCAGCCAAAACGCGTGCATTTCGGCCTCCAATAGTAACACGGTGTTGGCACTTCTGCCAACACTACATTCACTTTTATGCACTTCTCTCTTTTTTAGGGCGAAACGTCTTACATTATGTATGGTTTGGGTCTATTCTATTTTGACAGGGATTTAGGAAAATTTGGGATAAAATAGATGTTAGGATAATAACCTTATTATTTGTAGCACCCCCCCCCACTCAATGTGTTACTTTACTCTATGGCCCAGCGATTTATTAAAGGGGATTTCCTCAAACTCTTATTGAATATAATCAGTCTAATTTTAGCTTACTCTATTAATTGTGTTGTTGCCATTGTTGAAAGCAACATCGGAATTTAGTTGTATTACAATTACAGCAATCACACTTAAAGTTGATCATCACAGCGGAGCGTGTGAAGTATAGAGAAAAAGCAGAACTGTCGTTGCTTGGTGTCGGGACGTGAGAAGGGATTGTTTTCGCGTTATCTTTCAGGCTCACAAGTTATGGCCATGCGCACCTCGTACCTACTAGCTGACATGGAGAAAGTAACACACTCTAGTAAAATGGATTCGCGAATGCAGATTATGAAGACTCTCATCTATAAATACGGAACTTATTTGTAGGAATGAATATGAAATTACAATAAGGCTGTTGTAATAACATGCAATCAGTTATGTCACAGCTATTGAATCACTGACGCTGGCTGCCATGAGACAAAAAAGTAGACTTGAAGAATTGCGAGTGGTTGAGACATGTAACAATCAGGTTTTTGGGTCAGTCGGCCAACTTCTAATTTGACTATTGTAGAGTTGGTTTATTTTCATCTGCATCACGCACCAATAGCGACACGGCGACGTTTGAGTGTCATTATAATTAGAGATGGAAATAAATAATGAAAATAATGACCAAGCACCTTCTTTGTCTCAAGAGTTCGGATCTTCAAGATCAACATTAAGTAAAGAAAACTAAGCAAAAAAAATTTGAACTTCTTGGCGAAGCGTCCTGATTTTACGTAATGACTGAAGAGATCTGACAACAATGAGACAAAAGCTTACTGAAAAATCTTTGATTGTAAGCTTGTGTGTGCAATGTCCAAACTGCTGAGAGACAAAAAAAGTGCACAACACTCTAAACAGATGGTTTTGATATCAAAATGTGGACACATGTCAACGTTTTTAACCAAAAATCAGACTTATACCGCTCAGATGTCAGAATTGGAATTAAAAATGTGCAGACTTTTTGTAAAACATGGCCTGCTATCTCCAAACTTTACAAAAGCTCTCCTGGTTCGCAGGAGAGCTTCTGTAAAGTTTGTAAGGTAGGAGACGAGATACTGGTAGAAGTAAAGCTGTGAGGACGGGGCGTGAGTCGTGCTTGGGTGGCTCAGTTGGCAGAGCACTTGCCCGCGAAAGGCAAAGGTCCCGAGTTCGAGTCTCGGTCCGGCACACAGTTTTAATCTGCCAGGAAGTTTTTGAAAAATTATTTCGTGGAATACATAATATCAGTGGCAGCAGATGGAACACCTGTCATGTTTGACCCTATCGTGGGTTTATAAGCCGTTCAAAACAATATGTGTAATCAAGTGAAAATCAGACATTGCTAATTCAACAATCGTTTACTAAATTTAATGAAGTTAACTTGCAGTTACGAAGGGACAGTCTAAGTTAGATAAAAACAATGCCCATCATTTCAGCTTTTCTTGCCATAATTAAACCAATGAAGCAAAATACTTTCGACCTGACTTTTCCTAGTTTCCCAATTTGTCACAAACTGCCATGATGATGACATTTCGACTTACGTTCAGCATTTAAATGTCCTTCACATTGACTATGAAAGTAGGTTTGAGGATGTTTTGACTATGGAACTACCACAGTAGATTATCAGTCTCTACGTTGATATTGAAGAAATGGATATCATATTACAAGAAGAACTGGCTGGAATGAGTGCTAATTAAGAATTTAAGGTATAGTTTAGAAAGTGATATCAGCAAGTCTGGCTTCGGAGAGACATACCTGTTACTTAGCCTGTGTTGTGGACTATATCAAGAAAGTTTTTGATAGCTTTCCCATGTTCACACCTCTTGAAAAGGGCTTTCAGTGTGGTTGTCAGTCTTCTTACAAAAAGAAAGGATACTGTAAATCACTGACTGAACAGATTTAAAGTTAAAGCTAACTGAACTGATGCCAAACATTGAATATTTACTATTAGAACATTAGTATCATCCCTCCCATTAAAAACATTTGTCAGTTTTACTATATTTGTATTTTGTGTAGTTCAAATTAATAGAGGTATAAAACTAAATAGGTTTTTTAAAGTTTTTCACTGAACACTTCTACAGTTAAGCATATCAAAGTTAGTAGCACAGTATCAACTGCCAAAAATAGATTTCGAAGGGAGACTATACAGAAAAATATGGCAAATGGTGTGTGAGACATGATCTCCATCTATAATACTGTTACCACTAAATATTATTCATCTGTGGTCTACCTTCCATAACACCTTTCTGTGGCCATACTATAATGCAAAATAATTATTTAATTAATGCCTTATGCAAAATCTTTTGAATGATTTCATCTCGCTTTCAGCAGTTAGTATTTTATTTTGCGATTGCGATTTCGCCGGTAAGTCATTTTTTAATGCACCTACGAAACATAATGCAATGTAATGAGAACAATTTGCAGTAGGATTAACAGTAGGTACAACCAATTTTGTAGTTTTTTAACATTTGTATGCCGTACTTACAAGATTTTGACATATAGGCAGAGATAACAACGTAATATGCACAACTGCACATCAAAGAACAAGAAGCGGCGATATTAGTCAATATTCCACTTTATGCGCTGCGATTTTGAGTGAATTGTATCACACAACTACAATTGTGTGCCTACAATACATTAGATTAAATGTCTAAAACAGCCGGCCGCAGTGGCCGAGCGGTTCTACGCGCTACAGTCTGGAACCGCGCGACCGCTACGGACGCAGCTTCGAATCCTGCCTCGGGCATGGATGTGTGTGATGTCCTTAGGTTAGTTAGGTTTAAGTAGTTCTAAGTTCTAGGGGACTGATGACCTCAGAAGTTAAGTCCCATAGTGCTCATAGCCATTTGAACCATTTGTCTAAAACAGACAAGAAAATTTTTGTTTATAAGGTCTGTTTGTTGACTGAGTACATATTGAAGTTGTTCTTTGAAGGCGCTGTAAATTTCAGCTTCTTCTAGAACGTACATTAATCTGCTTTTCTGTGCCCTGCGTAGTACCTATAAGAATTCCTCGATGCTGTTTTAAGATTATAGTTTCGTAGATGTGCACTAAATGAAAATTTACAGTTCTCGCTCATGTTTGTGGTATGCTCTCTGAATCTGAGGAGAAACATCTACCTTTGTGCTTCTCATAGAACTTTTCACAGTCACCACATTTGATTTTATAGATCATTCAATACATATTCGATGAACAAACATACTCAGAAATAAAAATTTTTTCGATTGTTGTAGACATGTAATCTAATGTGTTGTAAGTGTACACTTGTCTTTGTGTGATATATACTATCCACTCAGAATCGCAGCATATGAAATGGAGTATCGACAAATGTCGCTGACTAGTTGTTCTTTGATATATCACAACGAATAATCATTGGTGACCGTCTGAAAAGTATGGCTATTTAATTATTTCCATCAGACGATCTGTTCCTCAAAAAAAAAAAAAAAAAAAAAAAAAAAAAAAAAAAAAAAAAAAAAAAAAAAAAAACTCGTAGCGGACAATACGGCTCCAAGAAGCACATAGTTAACGCTGATCTATATGTCTGTTTGTACAAGACATACGTGTTTCATAGTAGTGATAGAAATTAGGAGCTGGTATAATATAGACAACTCTCTCCTAACAGTGGAATACTGGCACTGGCGCTGGCCACAACATCACACACAGGAAATACAGGGGAGCAGTAAACAAAATGAAATTTTGCCGATTGAGAGGGTATATGATGTTATTGCAGTGTTTACAAAAGCGAGTCAAATTTATAAAGAATTTTGCAGTGTGAGCCTGTTTACCAATTTGACGCCAATCCCTCTGGCGTCGATGCACGCACTGATTTAATGGCTAAGGACGTCATAAAGCCGTTGTATTCACTCCAAGACAACTGGTCTACAACTGATGTAACTGGTCCTCAATGTCACATAGACAGTTCAAAGGGACACGTACCATGTATGGACGAGCACTGCACAGTGGAAAAATGCCACTACAATACTGTCAAGTGATCAGAAACCCACGAGGATGCAGGATATGTGATGTACCATTGTGCTGTCAGAGTTCCCTCAGTCACTACTAGCTGTGACCTGAAGTCATACGCGATGCCTTCCCGCACACTGATCCCAGGAGTAACACTGTTGTGCCTCTCCAAAACATTGGAAAAATTGGAATCTGTCTCCAGGTCATCACCATATTCACTGGCGTTGGTTATCCAGGGTAGTGCAGAATCTCGATTCATCGCTCAACACAATGTGGTGCCATTCATCAGCTGCCCATGATACCCAGTCATGGCATCACACCACATGCAACCATTTGTGCTTTGGAAACCAGCACATGGGATGGTAATTACAGAGTTCAGCTGCTGCTAGTCTCTGATTAATGGTGTGAGATGACTAAGGATGTTACATTAATTGTTCTTGGGTGGCAGGCACATATGTGAAGGGGCTATGTTGTGCTTAGTGTACAATATGGTGATCCTCCCTCGTGATGCTAAGACATGCTCGACTGGAACCTTCATGATGGGTATTCTTGCCCACACATTTTCACGTGCAGCGCAACATCGGCTACTGTCGCATCCCCACAAATTTGGATATTGCACGATTTGACCAGTCAGCCAATGACGCCCCTTTCACACTCTATCAGGTGTTGTTAACGCTGTCTCAGAGGAGTACACAACATCTCTGTGTCCTTCAAAGTGATCATACATCTGACGCTGTTCATGCCCCTTAGATACCTTACCATGATTGGTGACAATACCAAACACTAACAGTACTCCATTTTGGTTGCAGTTCTAATTGTCACAGACAATTTTAAATTTTATCATTTACTTACCTGCTGATGGTGTGTATATGTTCAAAGTTACAATGACATCATACCTTCTGCGTGCTCCACTTTTTTTGCTCAGCAATGTAACTAAAGGAACTGATGTTCGCTTAATGGCAACGTGACTGGGATGCGAGAAGCACAGCTCCACATAGTTTTTTTGTTCGAAGAAAGACGTTTTTTGACAGGACATTCTCCATGCATTGTGTATATATGTTGAATTAACAAGATTAGGGCGAGACATGCAATTGAGGATTGATAGACACGCCTAAGCATATTTTGTTTGAATGAGAAATAAATTGAATGTAGGGAGTGAGTGGACATAACATCAAATAGTATGTATGACACAGTCCTTGATGAGGAAAAGTGGTAGACGCTGTCCAGTCACATTAATGTGCCCACCTGTCAAGTCCGAATAACCACCTTTTGCAGCGCAGACCACTTCGAGGCGTGCAGAAAGAGAGTGACCGTGGTTCTGGAAGATACTGACGGGGATGTGGAATTGTGTTGACAGCAGTGCCACAGCCAGCTGCACTAGGATTCATGGCGCGAATAGTCCAATCAAGGTGGTCCCACAGATTCTCGATTGAGTTTAAATCTGGGGAGCCAGAGGAGTACAGTAAACTTATCTTGGTACTCTTTGAACCGTGCACATACACTGCAAGCTGTGTGATACGTGGCATTATCCTCCTAGTAGATGCAACCGTGCCAAGGAAAAAGAAACTGTATATAGGGGTAGAAATGGTCCTAGGGATAGATGCATACTTGTGATGATCTATCGTGCTTTCCAGAATGATGAGATCACACAGGGAATGCCACGAAATCTTTTCTCAGCCCATAACGCTCCCTCCTCCGCCCTGAACCCTTCGCTTTCAGAATTTGGGTGACGTACACTGCAACACTCATCTGTCCAATGGGGCATAAAACGTGACTCATCTGACAAAGCCACCTGTTGCCGCTCAGCGGACGTCCAATTGCTGTACTGGCGTGCAAATTCCAGCCTTCGTCGCTGATGAACAGCAGTCAGTGTGGGTGCTTGAAGTAGTCGCCTGCTGCGGAGGATACACGTCTCCACAGCCGTCGTTCGCCACTGTCAGTTATGGCCCGTGGTGCACCGTCATTGTCTCGGTGTCCGTTTTCGATAGCGCCATTTTGCCATGCATGGTATGCTTTAATGACAGCAGTATGCAGACAGTTTACAATCTTTGCCGTTTTGGAAATGCTTTCACCCTTGGCCCAAAAGCTAATCACATGCCTTTCTGGACACCAGATAAATTGCTCCGTTTCCATATTACGACAACGACTGCACTATTTTCCGCATCTTCTCACATGCTTTGTACACCCTCCACTCCCAACGCTGCTATCTGCTGTCCTTGAGTGGTTATTTCAGGTTGATGTGAAACATAGACAGTCGCTACATTAATGTGGATGGACCATGTAATATCCAAATTTAAACTAGCTGAGTATTAAAAAAAAAATAAGAAAAATAGTAAGTGCGGTCAGAAGTAGTCCAAACAATTATTATGAATTGCAGACCAGCAAATCCTAACGACTGCAGTAGATGGAGAAACACCACTAGCAGATACGACCAGCTCAAGAGCATGACAGATGCCGATTCTGATGGGGACTATAACATGCCTGAATGGGTCAAACAAAGGGCCACTGAACTAGAGCAGGAGGAAAGGCGCTGTTATCTGGCCCTATTAGATGATGATGACGATAACTTCTTTGAAGGTGTCATGGAGACGCCTGATGAAGTGTTAATGCCTTGGAGCCAGAGCAAAAAAAGTAATTACTCACTCTGCTTATAACCTTGTGATCGTCAGAATTCTTTCTTTCACTGCGCCAGCAGCGGTAAGCGATGTACTAAACTATTTTTTTTTATCTCTTCTTCTACAGCGGTCGCGTCTCCACAGCTGCAACACAGTGTGGCACACATACCGGTGTTGACTAGACCTTCTTCCTCCACAAAGCGACGCCCGATAAGGCACGCATCGCCTATAAGGGCGCCGCTAGGGAAGCCGCCGCCGCTCTGGCGCCCAGGGACCGAGCAACGAACCACCACCCCTCAAGTTACCGGGTTGGGTCTGCAGCAGCAGCAGCAACAACAGTATCGGGAACCATCAGTGCAGCCTGGCTCTTCCCATCGTTCTGAGCCGGTAGCACCACAGTATCCTCCTTCTCCATCATCATCATCATCATCATAGCAGCCTCAACAGAATCGGCATAAACACAAGGTATGTGTGCCTTGGCACATACCGACTTGACCCTCCACAACACCATCATCAATGCGGTGGACTCAGAGTAGCATTAATAATAACAGAAAAGATCCTGTGGCTAGTGGTAGTTCTCTCCCCTGTCGTTTTAGTGAAGCACATCAGATCAGTGATACCATACCACAGTTGAACGCCTTTGAGGAGCGTATATTGTTCATGAGGATCGAGAACTTGGCAAGAGGGTACTGCGACCCCATTGGTTTTCCTGTTGTGGAAAAGGAGCTGCTCAAGGTAGGGGATCCACGGTATCCCGCCATTAAATGCAGTGTGATGCTCTGCATCGAACTATCACCACCCTCCCTCCCCAAGCTGATTCTGCTATTGAAGAGACTATTCTTCATTAACTTCGGTGGGGGGGGGGGGGGGGGGGAATGGTGTGGTAAAACGGAGCATGTCAATCGCCGAGTGGTCTCGTAAATCCACCTTGAGTGCTATACTGGTCTGGTTTTGCGAGACGGAGGGCAGAGGGTCAGCTAAAGCACTCAGCCGAATACTAGACCTGGACAGCCATACACATGTTTACAATCCAGTAAATAGAGCGTCAAGCTATATCCAGCTCCCTAAAGATATAGCTAATAAGCAGGCATGTATTAATGTTGAAAATAAAAAGGGTCAGGCTTATTTTGTGTGGTCAATCCTAGCTTGCTAAAGAAAGTACGATTGTAGGGATCATCCTGAGCCTCCCAATACATGCCATGTCGGTGATAATATTTGTAGGTGTTATAAATTTGATGGTATCGAGTTCCCCATCAAGATCCAGAACATACTTAAATTTGAGGCTCAGACTACCGGAATAGCAGTTCATGTTTATGGCCTGGAGAAAAAAGTAAGTCAGATAAGCATAGGGTTGCCGCTTTCTTCACAATAAAGGAACATTTTTCATCGACATATTTTTTAATGGCTAGTGCATTCATATTTTTATTAAATGCCATTTTCAATCAAAAATAGCTCACATTTACAATTTAAGCCCTATTCCTTCATATCACTATGGTATTTTGAAACTGATTTAGCTTTATGTAGGAATGTACTGTCATTCTTCAGCTGGTTAAAAAAATCTTTTCAGGACATGTCAAAATTTATTACTATTTGAAGCTTTGATTTTATAAGTTCTGGTGAACACCTGTTCCTAACATCAGTCCACTTGTTCTTCAGCATCGTAAACACTCGTTCCACAAATGCATTTGAACCTGGTATGCTTAGTATAAAACACATGAGCCGAGAGATATATGTCGCTTTTTGTTGAGGCACTAGTGTGAAGAATTTTACTGACTTAGACGCAACATCACCATCCTTAGTGATACAGTTAGTAAAATTATCTTTCACTTCACAGAATTCTTCATATAGCTGATCCAGGTTGATCCTATCTTATATATTAAGTGTTTCCACCGCAAATTCAAAATCACAATATTGTAATTCCCCATTCAAGAGGTTCCGACCTTGCATACTTATTACTAGCTGAGAAGTCATAATGGTTTTCAAGCTATTTCAACAGTGTGTCATAGAAAGAATCAAATTCACATGAAATCTTATTAAGAGATGTTGATGAAATTTCTCCCATTAATTTCTTGGTTTCACTCCCATAGAATTTATGCTTCTTTCTTTGTGTAATCTTCTTATACATCATGCACAGACTGTTTTGTGATTCAATTATGCTTAGCTCCCTTTTCTCCAGGGCTTTGGATACTGTTTGCATTTGACCTCCAATATTTGACACAAAATTCAAGTAAATTTCAGAAATAATTCCTTTCACTGGGTCTTCAGCTAAAAATACTGATGCAAGTTGCTTTGGACAGGCATCAATGCTCCCGAAATAGCTCTTTATAGCTGTCCAGCACTCAATCAATCTGTTAATGGCAGGAGTTAAGGATAGCCATCTTGTGGGCACATGCCTTATTAGCTGATACTGAGAAATGATTATAGATCTTCAAAACAAGATTCTCTATATCCATTTCCAGCTCTTCCATAGCATGCTTCATCGCATTATGAACCATATGGTTTTAACAACTGGCTTTCTGCAGGTTGGAATTTATGGAAAGCAGTAATTGACAAACACATTGTTTCTGGCCAAAATTCACATTAGCATTGTCAGCACTATATGCAGTTAAATTATTAATATTTAGTGAATGGCTCTCCAGACTATCAACAATTAACTTGGCCACTGCATTTGAAGTTTCATCAGGCTGTTCAATAAATGTCAACAGTTTGTTCTGTACACCTACTAAAGGTTCAAAGTATCTTATACAAATTGGCAACATCTTTCTGTTGCCTCTATTCGAAGCGTCTTTTGCTACTGACAAAAACTTACTATTTTGAGGAGATTTTAGAATATTAACAACATCACTGACACTTTTAGGTGCTAATACGTTTTTCA
Organism: Schistocerca serialis cubense; assembly: GCF_023864345.2. Taxonomy (NCBI): domain Eukaryota; kingdom Metazoa; phylum Arthropoda; class Insecta; order Orthoptera; family Acrididae; genus Schistocerca; species Schistocerca serialis. Next base: position 975,343,750 of record NC_064640.1, on the reverse strand, counting down.
CCAACATTTCTGCCTTCGTCTTGCCACAGGAAAGTTTTACAGCGGTTTCTGAATCTGAGAATATACATGACGTCAATTTATTGCTACAACCCAAACTTGAATAACTTAGGTTGTGTTTGACTGTGTGATACAAAAGTCCTAACCCACAAGCTATGACAACGTTGGCTTCAGATTTCTTAGAGTTCACAAAATATTTGGAAACTTTCGTGGTTTGACTACTTGCTTTCTCCTTTAACTGATGTCCTTTGTACTGAGCGTGTTGCTTGAGATCAAACTGTCCACCATGAGAAACGCTGAATTCCTTCCTGCACAACGTACAAAAAACATGTTTATCAGAAGTTAAACCATGCCTAACCCAAGCTAAAGTATCTCCCCGTTTCTTTAAGTACTCTTGATTCTACTGCTGTTGCTTGCCGCGTTTCTTCTTCGTTGGTGAACTCATTACAATTCTTGAACAAAAGTAAATTAAGAAAACTAGACTTTCCACTGTATGGATTCAAGAAATTATCACTGCAACGAAGTTTATCAGTTTACAAACATCTGTAGTTGTACACATCAGAATCGGAAATAAGTATATCGACAACATTATCGATTATGCGATCGAGTGATCGTCAGAAGTACCAATTTAAACGTAGACCAGCCTAAAATCTATATCTGATCGGTAATAAAACAAATGTAACCAAATTGGTGTGAATTTTTGTTATACGTATATTAAGGGGAAGAATTGTGTTGGGTTCTGCGATAGTTTAGCGCCAAATATTAAAAAAACGGAAGAAAGTGCTGTACGGGGAAATAAAAAACGTAAGACGAAATTAACAGTAAAAAAAAAACGTAAGAATACTGGAAAAACGTACAACCTGGCAACCCTAGATGAGCAAGACAAGCATGTTGTGGTCAGGTCCCTCCATTTCTCAACATTTTCTGGTGAGCCTGAGCTGCATGTAAACATGCTAAAAAGCATATTTCCTTAAGGTGCCTCAATTATTTCTCCTCAGACTAGCTATTGGTGGAGTGTCTGGTAGACTGTGCTTCCCAATACCCGATATGTGTCATTATACCTACTGAGAAAACAAACTCATAATGTTTAAGAATGCTCACGACCAGGAGCGATGCCCGTTAGCAGTGTATGGCGACTTTGAACGCCTACTCACTCCTGTGACCCACAGTGAAGCTGACCCTGAAGTCTCTCATACCACCTTTCAGAAAAACGTGTACCATATGTGACAGTGTAACACATTGTATCATCCTATGGTTCCAGTCTTAACCATTACAAATCTTATGTCTGGGATAATCGCGCGGTTTGGCTGCTCACTGAGCTCGAAAAAGTTTCATGATAGGTTGCTAAGCTTTACAGCGACAACTTTCCTATGACCAAATTGAAGGAGAATGAAGACTTGTGTAATAACACAGTTGATTGTCGTATTTCTGGGCTCCCGTTAGATAGGAAAGCGGAAACTCCTCTTAGGGAACACTGTCATCTTACGGGGAAGTTCTGTGACAAAGCTCACAATGCGTACAATTTGAAGTACCATCTACCGAGGCACATATCCGTTTTCTTCCATAATTTAGGCGGGTATAACGCTCACTTTCTAGTTGAGCACTTGGCTGATTTCGGCTGGGAGAAAGATCAGGCCAGTGTCTTACCTGAGAGCGTCAAGAAATACATTTCATTCTCCAAACGAATGACGCCAAGAATTACCGTCCGCTTCCTTGATATGCTACGTTTTATGCAGGCGCCACTCCAGAAACTCATTGTAACTCTACCTCAGGAGGATATGCATATCACTCGAGCTGCATTTCCCGACGAGGAAATGTTTCAACTTGTGACTAGGAAGGGGGTTTTCCCATATGAGTATGTGGATAGTATGGCGAAACTCAACGCAACCAGGCTACCTGATATAACAGCATTCTCCAGCAACCTTACAGGCGATGCCAAATGGATGCAAAGTATGAGCATGCCGTCATGAATATCTGACGGGTACTCAACATCCCCACTTTAGAAGAGTATCCACGGCTTTACATGGACACAGACATGCGCTTGCTTGCGGACGTTTCCGAGAAAATCCGGAGTCTATGCATGTCCACATGTTCTCCGGATCCTGCCTTTTATTACACGGCACGTTGGTTGTCTTGGTACACAATGCTCAAGAAAATTCTCAGCATTGAATTATTGACCAATGCTGACTTGCTTCTTTTCTTTGAGTGAGGGATCCGTGGAGGACTTTGCCAATCAGTCCATAGGCACGCGAAGGCAAATACACTGCGGGTGGGTGACAGGTTCAACTCATCCCTTGATTCGAGTTACACAATGTGCCTGTATCTAAACACCTTATACGGGCACTCCATGCAGCAATCACAGCCAATTGGTGAGTTTCGGTGGGTGCCCGCAGACGAATGCAAGGGATTGGGTGAAAAAATCATGGGATTTGTGTGTGTGTGTGTGTGTGTGTGTGTGTGTGTGTGTGTGTGTCTGTGTGTGTTGTGTAAATATTTGTGTGTACTATGTATGCGTGTATATACATACACATAGCACTTGTGTCGAAAAAAAGGATAAAAAAAGAAAAAGAAAATAAATGTATATACACTACTGGCCGTTAAAATTGCTACACCACGAAAATGATATGCTACAGACGCGAAATTTAACCGACAGGAAGGAGATGCTGTGATATGCAAATGATTAGCTTTTCAGAGCATTCACACAAGGTTGGCGCCGGTGGCGACACCTACAACCTGCTAACATAAGGAAGGTTTCCACCGATTTCTCATACTCAAAACAGCAGTTGACTGGTGTGAAACGATGTTGTGATGCCTCGTGTAAGGAGGAGAAATGTGTACCATCACGTTTCCGACTTTGATAAAGGTCGGATTGTAGCCTATCGCGATTGCGATTTATCGTATCGCGACATTGCTGCTCGCGTTGGTCGAGATCCAATGACTGTCAGCAGAATATGGAATCGGTGGGTTCAAGAGGGCAATACGGAACACTGTGCTGGATCCCAACGGCCTCGTATCTCTACCAGTTTACATGACAGGCATCTTATCCGCATGGCTATAACGGACCGTGCAGCCACGTATCGATCCCTAAGTCAACAGATGGGGACGTTTGCAAGACAACAACCATCTGCACGAACAGTTCGACGATGTTTGCAGCAGCATCGACTGTCAGCTCGGAGACTATTGCTGCTGTTACCCATGACGCTGCATCACAGGCAGGAGAGCATGCGATGGTGTACTCAACGACTAACCTGGGTGCACGAATGGCAAAACGTCATTTTTTCGGATGAATCCAGGTTCTGTTTACAGCATCCTGATGGTCACATCCGTGTTTGGCGACATCGCGGTGAACGCACATTGGAAGCGTGTATTCATCATCGCGATACTGGCGTATCACCTGGCGTGATGGTTACACGTCTCAGTCACCTCTTGTTCACATTGACGGCACTTCGAACAATTTCAGATGTGTTACGACCCGTGGCTCTACCATTCATTCGATCCCTGCGAAACCCTACATTTCTGTAGGATAATGCACAACCGCATGTTGCAGGTCCTGTACGGGCCTTTCTGGATACAGAAAACGTTCGACTGCTGCCCTGGCCAGCACATTCTCCAGATCTCTCACCAACTGGAAAAGCTTGGTCAATGGTGACCGAGCAACTGGCTCGTCACAATACGCCAGTCACTACTCTTGATGAACTGTGGTATCGTGTTGAAGCTTGATGGGCAGCTGTACCTTTACACGCCATCCAAGCTCTGTTTGACTAAATGCCCAGGCGTATCAAGGCCGTTATTAAGGCCAGAGGTGATTATTCTGGGTACTGATTTCTCAGGATCTATGCACCCAAATTGCGTGAAAATGTAATCACACGTCAGTTATAGTATAATATATTTGTCCAATGAATACCCGTTTATCATCTGCATTTCTTCTTGGTGTAGGAATTTTAATGGCCAGTAGTGTATATGCACACTACGTGTGTGAGAGAAAAAAAGGTTTTTGAAAAGCATAAACAAAAAAATATAGTAGTGTATTTATTTATTTGTTCATATGCATCATATATGTAGCCTGTAAATATATATATATCTACGCACCAGGCGCGTCTTCTAAATAGAATAGCTTTATAGTTTTTCACCTGAGATTAGCCATCCAAGTCAGGATAGTTTTTAAGTGTATACATATATGTATAGCTCACAGTCCATCAGAATTGTCATTGTAAAAAACTTTTGCTATTGGAGTTGCTGATATTAGATTCTAAGCGTGCACAGTCCATAAGAATTATTGTAAAAGCTATGCTACCCGGACTGCGGAATTTAGTTGTTGTAAAGAAAGAATCTCCGCATTATGTTCTAGCTAACATTTATAAAAAAAAAATTCAGACCAATGTTACTGTTGTAGTGAGTAAGTTAAAAGTATCCCTGCATTGGAATAGCAGAGTCAATTTGTACCTCAAGTATACTATTTTGTACCTCAAAAACTGCATTGTACCTCAAGAATTATAATGTACTTCGAGAACTATATAGTATTTGTGTGAACTGAATAAAGGAAGAAAAAATTCGTCACCATACGTCTTTGTTGTTATTATTTATAAAAAAAGACATATCCCATGTTGCATTATGTATGTAAATGTATATAAACGCTGTGCAGGTCAAAAATGACATAAGTTTTGCTGAAAACGAGTGCTATTAAGGAGGTGAAGTTTAACTGTAAGATAACAAAATATATAGAATGGTTGCATTGAATTTCACCTGCCATGCAGCCCAAATTGGGTTATTGGAGCAGGAGGCACATGACCGTGTCTGCTTCCAAAGATATATAGCAGACATGTTTAAAGTTATATCTCCTGTGCTTGAAGAAAACCACAGGCATAGCATGTGGTGAAAACTGTACACTGTCAAAGTGAGAAAGGGATGAAAAAAGAAAAAAAAAGAACACAGTAGTTGTAGGGTAAAAATTCATTTATTTCTCATCCAACTTAAAAGTAATTTTGCATTTTCATAAGCAGACACAGCAATACTATTTTCACACATCTTCTTCTTCTTGAGTTGATGGAGAGGACACCTGTAGCATTGTAGGTCTTGAAAAGCTGAAAACTTAAAGATTCGACGCATCCATGAGATCTTCTCCTTCCCCTTCACGTAGATGATGGTATCCGTGTGGTCCAATAATTGAAGCGACGTCACCATATATTTATAGGGTATGCCCCGACCATTCCAAGTGAATTTCATGGTAGAAATGTGTTAACCACTTTGCACTCTTCCGTGTATTAGCACACTTCACATATTGGATAGACCTCAGTGATGCAATGTTTGCTGAGAATGTCTCTGTTATTCCTGCATCTTCGACCGAGCGAGGTGGCGCAGTGGTTAGCACACTGGACTCGCATTCGGGAGGGCGACAGTTCAATCCCGTCTCCAGCCATCCTGATTTAGGTTTTCCGTGATTTCCCTAAATCGTTTCAGGCAAATGCCAGGATAGTTCCTTTGAAAGGGCGCGGCCGATTTCCTTCCCCATCCTTCCCTAATCCGACCTTGTGCTCCGTCTCTAATGACCTCTTGTCGACAGGACGTTAAAAAAAAACACTAACCTAACCTGCATTTTCGTGTACACTACGAGTGCAACATCTTTAAATATGAACTGTCTATGCTCACCGTCATAGAAACCCTGAGCGTCTGCAATGACGTTCACGTCTTGAGATGCCATTATGGAATGCTCTAGGTATGGTACAGCACCTGTTCATTTATACAGCTCGTTGCACAACACCTGTGAGCAAGCAGTAGTTGATCACACGGTCATATAGAACCAGAGCATATTCGGCAGTGTGTTCTGGGAAATTTGTCGAAGATTAAAATTCAATTCGCTAATCTATAGGACGAGACTTAATTATCTCGTTCTGTTTCGAGCAGTATATTACGATGATCGGTGACAGCTCCTTGAAGTTACGTGGACTGAGCAGACAGCCTCCTCCTTCTTCTTCAGCACTTTGTGGGGCGGCGAATAACTCGTAAAAAATCTAATTGCTGTAACATTTCCCGGCCGATGCACCATATGTGGGGCGGCGAATAATTTGTAAAAAAATCTAATTAATTGCTGTATAAAGGCTTGCATGTTGAAACAGTTTCTGGTTTTTAGAATGTTGTTAATGCTGTCTTTCGCCGTTCTCAACACTGGCTCTCTATTTACTTTTTAGCACCCAGAAAGTGATTTAACAAAACGTGGAGCCAGTAATTAAAGATCCTAGTGCCCACTTCATCTGAGAATACCATTATAGCTGCAGGTTATAGCTCTGAGGAATTAGGAGATTGTCCAGGATTTCTAATCAAAAACGGTTTTCCAAAATAGTTGAGTATATTCTGAAATTCCCTGATAAAAAACACAAGTATCCCTACAACCTAACTAACAGAGCAGTTCAGAGTCTAATGCGCTGATGCAACTATAAATGTCCGAATTAAATGTTAAAAAGAATGCTCGCCATAATTTGATGAGAGTATTTCATCAAACGCCACGCTAAATAATTGGTAGAATGTCTGTCCCGCGACGGCGCGAGAAAATACGACAATACGCAAACTGAAGCTAGATAATGAAAATCATCCCAGAATTAACACTTCACTTGAAATGTTTTCATGGTTCCGCGTATCTCTAGTAACTTAATACGGTACCCGAGGCTGTTTGTAGCAGTGATACCGATGCGACGCGACTCCCGACACAGATGGCGAGTCATTCAGCGTCTGGAGAGAACTGGGGCCTTCTTCCGCGCGCAACGTTCTTATATACACTTCTGGAAATGGAAAAAAGAACACATTGACACCGGTGTGTCAGACCCACCATACTTGCTCCGGACACTGCGAGAGGGCTGTACAAGCAATGATCACACGCACGGCACAGCGGACACATCAGGAACCGCGGTGTTGGCCGTCGAATGGCGCCAGCTGCGCAGCATTTGTGCACCGCCGCCGTCAGTGTCAGCCAGTTTGCCGTGGCATACGGAGCTCCATCGCAGTCTTTAACACTGGTAGCATGCCGCGACAGCGTGGACGTGAACCGTATGTGCAGTTGACGGACTTTGAGCGAGGGCGTATAGTGGGCATGCGGGAGGCCGGGTGGACGTACCGCCGAATTGCTCAACACGTGGGGCGTGAGGTCTCCACAGTACATCGATGTTGTCGCCAGTGGTCGGCGGAAGGTGCACGTGCCCGTCGACCTGGGACCGGACCGCAGCGACGCACGGATGCACGCCAAGACCGTAGGATCCTATGCAGCGAAGTAGGGGACCGCACCGCCACTTCCCAGCAAATTAGGGACACTGTTGCTCCTGGGGTATCGGCGAGGACCATTCGCAACCGTCTCAATGAAGCTGGGCTACGGTCCCGCACACCGTTAGGCCGTCTTCCGCTCACGCCCCAACATCGTGCAGCCCGCCTCCAGTGGTGTCGCGACAGGCGTGAATGGAGGGACGAATGGAGACGTGTCGTCTTCAGCGATGAGAGTCGCTTCTGCCTTGGTGCCAATGATGGTCGTATGCGTGTTTGGCGCCGTGCAGGTGAGCGCCACAATCAGGACTGCATACGACCGAGGCACACAGGGCCAACACCCGGCATCATGGTGTGGGGAGCGATCTCCTACACTGGCCGTACACCACTGGTGATCGTCGAGGGGACACTGAATAGTGCACGGTACAACGGTACATCCAAACCGTCATCGAACCCATCGTTCTACCATTCCTAGACCGGCAAGGGAACTTGCTGTTCCAACAGGACAATACACGTCCGCATGTATCCCGTGCCACCCAACGTGCTCTAGAAGGTGTAAGTCAACTACCCTGGCCAGCAAGATCTCCGGATCTGTCCCCCATTGAGCATGTTTGGGACTGGATGAAGCGTCGTCTCACGCGGTCTGCACGTCCAGCACGAACGCTGGTCCAACTGAGGCGCCAGGTGGAAATGGCATGGCAAGCCGTTCCACAGGACTACATCCAGCATCTCTACGATCGTCTCCATGGGAGAATAGCAGCCTGCATTGCTGCGAAAGGTGGATATACACTGTACTAGTGCCGACATTGTGCATGCTCTGTTGCCTGTGTCTATGTGCCAGTGGTTCTGTCAGTGTGATCATGTGATGTATCTGACCCCAGGAATGTGTCAATAAAGTTTCCCCTTCCTGGGACAATGAATTCACGGTGTTCTTATTTCAATTTCCAGGAGTGTATAAAGCCGCGGTGCGGACGGCTAAGGGAACGCCTGATCAAATCGGCTCTCCCGACTACCCGCTGGGCTAGTAACGCACCACTTCAAGTTACATAATGATTTATAGCTTCTTTTGCTGATGGCCGATGAAGCTCTTAATTTAAACGTGCATTCAGCACGCAGGTAAGTATTGATAATAAAATTTTGACGTGGCTAAGTTAAATATTTTGGGCGAGAGAATTAATTAAATTACACTGCACGCAGTAGATGAGCTCTGAACTGGCCCTTTTGAGATCCGCTATCGCTATAATTTTATAGGTATTCAAAAGAAACTTTTCACATCATCATAGTCATAGCGGACCTCCAACCTATTTAAATTTAAACATCCTAGCCTTATTTATTAGCCTACTTAATCTATCTTGCTTCCTTCAGTTTTGAGATGAAAACCAGAAAATCATGAATTTCCACTAAAATCTTAATTTGTGAAATCCAAAGTACTGTTTTTATTAAATCATTATGAAAGATGAATCTAAATATAAATTTTGAAGTCTCTAGCTCTTTTCTGTTGCGCCATGATTTTTTTTAAAAACGCCCAAATTTCGAAAATGGCTGAAGTTATCGAACTGATATTTAACACATATTAATTTAGTATTACTTCTGACATGCTAGAAAAGTTTTAGGTCATTTGCTTGATTTTTAAGGTATTGCGCAACATTTATGACGTTAGAGCTAGTTACAGCAGACTGTCTGGCACACAATGGAAACTTATGTGAATTTACTACAGCGTGAGTAGGCTGCTTCCCTACAATTTTCATAGTAAGAAGCACGAAACCTTGCATACATGTCATATACTAGACTGTATACATTTTCATCCCACTGCAGGTGTTAATTGTCATATGTGTAGAATTCTGAATTCACGTAAACTTTGGCATTAGTTAACTTGCAGCTGTTGAACACAGTGGAATCATTTGCTATATTCCCTCTTCTATCAGTCTAAAACGCAAGTATGATGAATCTAGGTGTCTCAAACTGCGAAAAGGTTTTAATTGCCCATGTTTATCTACTCGCAGTCAGTAACACTGGGTACTCGAAAACCTCCCATGAGCGAAATGTCAGTGACAGAAATGTACTAGGTTTCGAGACTTTTAAAAGCTTCAAACGCTGCTCGTCTGATACACTGATGTGAGACATTTTCCATATTATCTTGATAATTGCGATCATATACTCCTCTTGAGATCCTTGAATGTATGAGTTATTAACCGTCGTACTCTGTACCAGAATGAGTTCCTGTTTGGCATTCGTAATAATCTGCCTCATGTCCCCAAAGTAGCCCATAAGCATTTTTAGAGGTATGCCTGCAGTAAATCACTTGTAATCTGCAGCTGTTCTATCCTCTGGATCGTCTATGAACCATCCCGCATTTTGTAAACTATGCAAATCCGTGGGTGATACAGAGACGTATGTTTTAAGGGTTGATGTTACGCCGACATTGCGTGTACAGTAGATCTCAGACCCATTGAGTTCATAACGTATCTCTTGGAACAGGAATGCTAAAGCGTTACGTGTAAGCTTGGATCGCAATGTATCACTGCCGTCGGTTTTCTTGAACGACCACTCTATATGTATGAAACTCTTGCATGGAAGCATCAGTGCGTCTTGGTGCTGGATGAAAATACTAATTTCAGCGTTCTTGTTAAATATGGTTGAAGCGTAATGTTTATGCAAGAAGTATTGCTGACATATAATTCTCTCATCAGACTCTCCTGGACTGGTTATATTGAGTGAGGACGTCATTTCGAGGTTTCAAGTCAACTAATTTAAGAAAACCCGTTGTTCGCAAATGTGTGTTGTGGATTGTGTACACTGGTTTAATACTGTACACCCATCCCGCCTTAGATGTAATCGTACAATGATTTCCTCACCACCAAAGTCAACAAGTTGATTATTCTGGTCCACAATACGCAGCTCCAAATAGTCCAATGTCAGAGTTGTCACTGGAAGGTATATTGCATTGGCAGGAGTCTCAGCAATCTTATACCTCGTTGCAACTGAGGGGAAGAATCCGTAAATAGTATGGATCACACTGTCATTGAGAAAGGAGTTCGTTGCAATCTTACACTCGACTCGGATTGTGCTGATGGGCAGTATGTCCACAGTCTGATCTGACCTGTAAAATTTACTAGGATCCTTCTTCAAAACCCAGCCCTTTTGTGAAACCCAGTAGGTGCCCTATTTAGCCTTTCTGGTTAAAGTCAATCATTGCGTTTACAGTCCTTATTTCAGTTTTAAGTGTATTGATGTTTGCCCGTAGTTCAATACCTTTTCCAGACTGTTTAAAGACTTCGTTTAAATCGTCGATATCGTACGCATCCGGTTATATTTCTACAATGACTTTTTCACCATTAATATCCAGGCACAGTTTGCTGTTAGTCTCAGTGATATTTGGGATACTGTTGTATGTCTGCAGTCCAGTCAATGCAATACTCCATTCACCTATGCTCAAATCAATTGGCGGGAAGTAATTTGCATGCATTACGGATATCGTTCTTCTAATATCAAAGTGTACGACATTGCATCTGAACCTCAACTGATGAAGGAATGTTTAAAGCTCCTCCTTATATAGTCTGCTTCTTCTTCTTTGTAAGCGTGAAGAGAAACATGATGCATAGACGTCCGCAGAGATGTGTATTGAAGTCCTGATAGCGCCGAAAATGGTGAACACACGTCTCCTGTGAGTGAAGTATCGTTGTAATTCTTCTGGCGGTTGCAGGTCGCCAAATGAGTCGAAATAGTAGACGGTATATGCATTTTTCATAACATATGACACCCTGTGGGTGCCTGGGTCTCCAGCAAAATGTAAATTCACATTACCACATTCACCAGTTTTCCACATAGTCTTCGATAATGTATCGGGCATAAACACACCACGGAATCTTGGAATGTTAATTTTTTTCTAACAAACTTATGATGATCAGTATTTGTGAGTAGTCGATCTGGTAGGACCGCTAGTGGGCTTTTTTGTTTATGAATACACCAAGTCCTTTCCTGTACAGTTCCAAGTATAGTCATTTTCCGATGGCTGCGGTTTCCATCATACGGTTATATCTTCTTGCCTCTTGTAACTGCGCTTGGGACTTTTGCGCGTTCTTGACCGTTCGACATGCAGCACCACCAGCGAGGGAACCTACCGCTGAGAGCGCGGAGAGGGCTGGGAGGAGGAATGGAAGAAAACCGCCAGACGTCTTGGTTATTGGTAGAACTCGAGGTGCTTTAACCGATCCTCTTCTTCTTCTTTCCGCACCTTCCTGCTTCAGTGCGTGTTTAGCTGCGTACATCGGTGTCAGAATACAGTTCTTGAAACAGTCCTGCTTCCCATCCTTCTCCTTCTTCTTGTTTAGTGTACAACGTGCAGCATTCATAACTCGCTTGAAATTCATCACTCCTAAGCCCAACTTAATTTTTCCACACATGGTTTTATCAACTGCAAATGCTGCAATGCTTTGACCTATACCAATACCCTTTCTTTTCTCTATTGCCTTAGCCTTATCAGCTAAAATCCTATCTGCAATGTGACGACTTGATAGGTGTTTATTTGCAGGGTATGGAATGTCATGTTCCATACACGCTTCGTTGAGCAGATTAACCCCCTTATTACCTCGTGCCAAGCATTTCTAAAGCTCTGTTCCGTGTCGACAGTAGTTATGCCCCGGAATGTGTAATTCCACTGGCAGTTTGTCCAGAATACCTCCACCTCCTCTAATGCGTCTTCTAGCACGCATGTTACGCTACTGCAGTGGTTGTGGACTGTGCACCCCATTAGGGGTACAGCAAATCGTTATCATCAAACCAAATGTTTTGTGCTGCAGGAAAACCAACGCATTTGACTAGTGCTCCATTTCCCCAACGTCTTATGACCCTCTCCACGAGAAACACGTCTGGTTCTGAGCTTCTCTACAACTCCTCGGTTAGAAGCAGCCTGCAATTTCTTTGCCTTTACTATCCTTCAATATATAAGTTCTAGGATTCGTTCTTTGCACCTTTGAAACTGTAAATATCTCTGTTGACCAGTTCGGTAGGTATGATTTCTCAAATGCCGTCTTATGTTTTGAGATACATACCAAATCACCTACATTAAACTTCTGTCTGCGTGGATCCAGCATTTTAATGCGATAGTTCACAGTATCCGTGAGGCCATTATCACGAACGTCGATTGGTCTCGTTTTTATTGTGCTATGTTTATTTCTGGGAGGATATCTGTCCATTTGTATGAGCCGCTAAGGTTAAAACGCATCCACATTCGACCTTTTATTGTTCTGTTTAGACGCTCCATGGTACATGCCTTCTGTTGAGTGAATGTTGAGTAATGATGTATTCCTTACCGCTGCATCATCACGGTCTTAAAATATGCCTATGAGGCTATGTTTTGCGTGCTGTTTTGTGCAGTTCTCGAACTGCTATCTCCATACTTATTCGATGATACCTCTCTCTCTAAGCTCAGAAATTATTGAAACAGCCTCATTCGAATGATCTGTATTACCTGCAGCAGCTCATGCCATGAGCAGCCATAGTCGATCTATTAGCTCGTAGGGGTAGTCATAATATATGTACTGCGGAATTCGATTGTTCACTGCATTATGCACAATGTCAATGCCATCACCGCTGCTGCTGCTGTTGTTGTTGTTTTCGCCGTCAAGTATTGGTTTTATAATGGTTTTATATTTCTTGTTGTTCAGGGTTTTTGCGATCTTATGTACATCAGTCAAATGCAGTTTTTCATGGTACAGTTCCCTATCATTAACTGGATAATTTATAGGTTCTTTGGTAGGTCTTAGGAAAAGAAGATTCATTAAGACAGGTGTTCTCTCAAACCATCTATCACCAATCTGTATTGTGTCATCAGTTACATTTATAGGATGCATGCCTAACTTGTACTGTCTCCCCCTGCTAACGCTGAATGTTCTATCTGTCTGACCAGGGGCGTGACGGATAATGAATTCGTCAATGGCAACACTATCGTTATCGTGTGGTTTTGTTTTTGATGGGAGCTGCCTGAGAGATTCAGAAACAGGGTTAAAGGTCTTAGTCTCGGGTTGAGAGATAGACATGCGCGCGAATTTGTCTATGGTGCAGGGTGTACTGATGTACTAACCTCTCTTACCAGGTTATACACACAGAAACTCTTGAAAGTTTCGCCTTTACCTACCATCAGTCAGTTTTCTTATTTTATCAATAACGAGAAGCCCATACTGTGAATGATTCCAGCAATCAGCACACATCTTTGCAAAATCATTGAGCGACACGTCCGTTCCTACATGTGCCTGGTAAATGTGTTTTAAACTCATATTGTCTTCTTTGAAGGCTACAATTAGGTTTGCATTATTCCTAAGCAACTGTTTGGGGATTCTAGAATATGTTTGGCTTAGATAAAATACATCAGCACCCATATGACGACCGAAACCGAAATATTTTCGAATTTGGTCTTGGTTTGCACAGCAACATCGTCAAATATGAGGACAGTATTTGGCTTTGCTTTTTCAGGTGGGGGGATATCACTGCTTTCACTGAATTTCGCGTATGTAACACCGTCTACACCACGCAATATCTCCTGTAATAGGTGATATTTGGGCTTAAACAGTATTTTTGAGAATGCACAAACATGTTCAAATCGGACTCCACTACATGTGTTAGCAGAGTCATGAGGACATTAGTCTTGCCACAATTGGATGGACCTACAATAATTGCTCGAATGTTATCAGGAAGGACTAATCTGTTCTTCTTCTTCTTCAGGTCTTGTTTTGCATCTTCACAGGACCAGTCACCGATAACAAAGTCCCTGTGATGAGGAAGTTTCACCCACGCTGCCATGATACTGAGAAGTGGTTGGCATATATAGAAAGATACACTTGAAGGTACAGTAATAGTGCGTGTAGCCACTATAGCTCCATCACTTAACCTACTATATTGGATACACAGAGAAATCAGCTATATATATTTTACCAATGAAGAGTAACTTGATCATTCATTTTGTCAATGACTGGTGAGGAGATGTACGGGATAACTGTTTGCTGCTGCTGCTGCATCATTATAGGTGTACCACTGAAAATAACGATACTAATAGGCGTAATATTTGTACATACATTATTTATTTAGATATCATACATTGGATGCAGTATTTCTAAAAAATTTCTTTATCTCCTTCTTTGCACCTGTACAGTATTTCCCTAACAAAGCTTTATGATATGCAATAAATTCCCCGCTTATCTCCCTCAAGCCGGTGGATACACACGCACATTTAATCTGTTACACTTTTGGTTCAGCGTTTGTGATGGAGCTACTGCCTATGACAACTAAATTTTTTTTTTAAATAAACACTGCAAGCAAAATAAAGACACGTCCACCCTATACAGTACAGGCTGAGACCTTTTCCGCCTAATTCCAAGGAAGAGGTGATGGCTAGATGACCTACGTTAATGGAGGTAGCCCGAGTGAACTTTTTTCCGCCAAAATTTGAACTTCCAGCCATTTTATGGGGGAGGAGGAGGGAGGGGAGGGATTTAGGTTAGCGGAGGTAGCCCAATTGACCTATTTTCCCGCACAAAATTTGAACTTTCCCCATGAGGTCATTGCGACTTTGACACTTCTATCGCTGTCATCTTAGATCCACCATCTTGAATAAATCTGGTAACAATGAAATGTGAGACTGCAGCCCCGTCTACTATTTCGACTCATTTGGTGACCTGCAACCGCCAGTAGAATTACAACGATACTTCACTCACAGGAGACGTGTGTTCACCATTTTTGGCGCTATCAGGACTTCAATACACACCTCTGCGGACGTCTATGCATCATGTTTCTCTTCACGCTTACAAAGAAGAAGAAGCAGACTATATAAGGAGGAGCTTTAAACATTCCTTCATCAGTTGAGGTTCAGATGCAATGTCGTACACTTTGACATTAAAACAACGGTCATCTGTAATGCATGCAAATTACTTCCCGCCAATTGATTTGAGCATAGGTGAATGGAGTATTGCATTGACTGGACTGCAGACATACAACAGCATCCCAAATATCACTGAGACTAACAGCAAACTGTGCCTGGATATTAATGGTGAAAAAGTCATTGTAGAAATATAACCGGATGCGTACGATATCGACGATTTAAACGAAGTCTTTAAACAGTCTGGAAAAGGTATTGAACTACGGGCAAACATCAATACACTTAAAACTGAAATAAGGACTGTAAACGCAATGATTGACTTTAACCAGAAAGGCTAAATAGGGCGCCTACTGGGTTTCACAAAAGGGCTGGGTTTTGAAGAAGGATCCTAGTAAATTTTACAGGTCAGATCAGACTGTGGACATACTGCCCATCAGCACAATCCGAGTCGAGTGTAAGATTGCAACGAACTCCTTTCTCAATGACAGTGTGATCCATACTATTTACGGATTCTTCCCCTCAGTTGCAACGAGGTATAAGATTGCTGAGACTCCTGCCAATGCAATATACCTTCCAGTGACAACTCTGACATTGGACTATTTGGAGCTGCGTATTGCGGACCAGAATAATCAACTTGTTGACTTTGGTGGTGAGGAAATCATTGTACGATTACATCTAAGGCGGGATGGGTGTACAGTATTAAACCAGTGTACACAATCCACAACACACATTTGCGAACAACGGGTTTTCTTAAATTAGTTGACTTGAAACCTCGAAATGACGTCCTCACTCAATATAACCAGTCCAGGAGAGTCTGATGAGAGAATTATATGTCAGCAATACTTCTTGCATAAACATTACGCTTCAACCATATTTAACAAGAACGCTGAAATTAGTATTTTCATCCAGCACCAAGACGCACTGATGCTTCCATGCAAGAGTTTCATACATATAGAGTGGTCGTTCAAGAAAACCGACGGCAGTGATACATTGCGATCCAAGCTTACACGTAACGCTTTAGCATTCCTGTTCCAAGAGATACGTTATGAACTCAATGGGTCTGAGATCTACTGTACACGCAATGTCGGCGTAACATCAACCCTTAAAACATACGTCTCTGTATCACCCACGGATTTGCATAGTTTACAAAATGCGGGATGGTTCATAGACGATCCAGAGGATAGAACAGCTGCAGATTACAAGTGATTTACTGCAGGCATACCTCTAAAAATGCTTATGGGCTACTTTGGGGACATGAGGCAGATTATTACGAATGCCAAACAGGAACTCATTCTGGTACAGAGTACGACGGTTAATAACTCATACATTCAAGGATCTCAAGAGGAGTATTGATCACAATTATCAAGATAATATGGAAAATGTCTCACATCAGTGTATCAGACGAGCAGCGTTTGAAGCTTTTAAAAGTCCCGAATCCCAGTACATTTCTGTCACTGACATTTCGCTCATGGGAGGTTGTACTGGTGCGTGTGTTATGTCACTTCTGTGGCCACTTAAGTGATGATATTGGATGGGAATTTCTTCAGGGTTTTCGAGTTGGTAACTTCATGTAAATTTAAAGTTATTTCTTAGAAGCACTAAGAGGTTCATGAGTCTGAAAGTTTTGTTATCATTTGTGGTTATTACATAGGATTAGTTGAGAGAAAACACACACTAAGTATTCAATGACGAAAACATGCACAAAATAACTCGCAATGAGAGGATGACGATGTCGGGTTCACCACTGTGGTTTTCAAGTGGGGTTAGTTGGGAGATAACACACGCTAAGTATTCAATACGCATTTATTGTTCACTCTTATATAACAAATATGGCAGTTGAACATGTTACGCACTGAAAGTTAACACTGGAACAAAATGGTCTAAAGAAGCAACGTCTCAAAGATAGAGCGCTTTGTGCCAGAGACGCTACATCATTCAACTAAATTCAGATGGAGAGAACTTGCTCTTTGCCTGGGGACAATTCACTTCATGTGTCGTGACTCTCAATAAGTTTCGTGTTTTCTTTCTGCTATGACGCACAAGCCAGACCTAGATGGTGACCCACCCAAGTGCTACCCGAGCCTGAAAGTTTTGTTATCATTTGTGGTTATTACATAGGATTAGTTGAGAGAAAACACACACTAAGTATTCAATGACGAAAACATGCACAAAATAACTCGCAATGAGAGGATGACGGTGTCGGGTTCACCTCTGTGGTTTTCAAGTGGTGATCTGACTGGAATTGGTGTTGCCACTGCGGCAAGGCCATTGACACAGACTGTCCCACTACACACTACAAATTTACAGGTCTTGTGGACAATAATTATAGAATGAGAGTACTTGGGTTTGTTAATTGACAATGTATCTCTAAAACCTTGGGGCCTTGACATGACTTTTGCTGGAAGTGAACAAACTATGTGGGAAAAATGTGTAGATACTGTCTCCCATCACTGCATCCTTGTCTGAAGTATGGTGCCACAAGAAGAAACAATCAGACTTGGCCAAACCTTGTTATTGCCTTCCATCCACACACTGTGTTTGCATGTGCAGAAAGAATAAAGTAAAGTCTTTATGCCCTGCACTATGTGGTACGTTGTATGTGAATGTGTAATTTTTCTGCATTTTTTTCTTTTAAGCAGAACATGACGACTGTAGTTGGACCAACGTTTCTTAAATTCATCCAAATGAGGACAATAATTTTTATTACACCGAAGAGTCAAAGAAACTGGTACACATGCCTAATATCGTGTAGGGTTCCAGGAAGCATGCAGAAGTGCCACAACACGGTGTGGCATGGACCTGAATAATGTCAGGAGTTGTGCTGGAGGGAACTGACACCATGAATCCTGCAGGGCTGTCAATAAATCCTAAGAGTGCGGGGGGTGAGATCTCTTCCTAACAGCATGTTGCAAGCCGTCCCAGATATGCTCAATAATGTTCATGCCTGGGGAGTTTTCTGGCCAGCGGAAGTGTTTAAACTCAGAACAGCTGACTGCTGTCTGTGATGCTTTCCTGGAAAAACAGAGAACCGTCTGCCTTCAAATTTCCTTGTATCTCCATTAAAGGATGACATAGAGTGGATGGGGTGGTCAGTTGAGATAGAGTTGAAGCAAGGTTTGATTTAATGATAGACTGATGATGCATTCTAGAGAGAGAGAGAGAGAGAGAGGGGGAGAAGTTGCTGCAGGTCAATTTTTCCACTGTTCTGTCATAATGCAACGGTCGCGTGATATAGCCTGGGTTCGACTCATATACAACCACGTTTTCTGTGTGGATCTTAGATCAGTGTCTACTTGCGATCGTTAACAGCCGGCCAGAATGGCCGAGCGGTTAAAGGCGCTACAGTCTGGAACCGCACGACCGCTAAGGTCGCAGGTTCGAATCCTGCCTTGGGCATGGATGTGTGTGATGTCCTTAGGTTAGTTAGGTTTTAGTAGTTCTAAGTTCTAGGGGACTTATGACCACAGCAGTTGAGTCCCATAGTGCTCAGAGCCATTTGAACCATTTGATCGTTAACAGTAAACCTCTTGGTCACCAGAGGACTTACATCTCATGTGTGATGAAACGTGACACATTCCTCTAAACAAACGAAGATTTACGAAATGTACTCCATTCCCCTATCACATCGTGGGTATAAAATCAAGTTTCATAACTAAGATGATTCTAAGTTAGCGATAGGTGTTTGTCAGGCACTGCAACCCACGTATACACATTTGCCTAATAGGTGTCCTGTTTACAGAGCTAGTGGCGGCATGATATGTAATTTCACATGTCAAACGCCTCTGCTATGCGTTTATTTATTTCCTTCTAAGAGGTATTATCCGTTACTGACGATCATTTTATATAGGACTGATGCTGATGTGAACATTGGACGCTATACATCTCTGGAAAACTATATTGTGCACGTATCACATGGAATCGAAATTTTAAGGAAGCAGTTTTTTCATTTTACGGTTTGTTCCCATAGTTTATCGTAGAGGAACCGGCAAGAGGGATGTATGTCATGCGCTGGAAATATATTTCTTACATTGGAATATTAACAGCGCTGCATTCCACACGACTGATAAGTCGGAAATTGGAGCGATCCGACATTGTAGCCTGGGCAGAATGTTGTAGCCTTAGGAGTGCGTGTGTTTATGTTCTCTCTTACCAATACCTTCCAGGTACTGATCCTAGACTCTAGAACCATACTTCAGAGTTGATAGCGTAGTTGATTTACGTAAAATGCTTCTGAACTCCATCCGTCTGGCGCTCCATCATGCATAAAAATCATCCGTTTCTTGTTCTTCTTAACCATCTGCTATTACATCAAAACACTTTCTAATCTGTTATTATACACCGATAAGGGGTACTAACCATCTCGATATGGGAGCATCTGGAGAAATATTGTGTACTTGAATGGGCAAGGACTCGGCTAGCTCCATTCATTCACGAGACGCGGAATGTGGCGGTCTAGTTCCAGTCAGCTGCAGATTAAATCAGTTAATGCTTCTGCAGGGCAGGCTGGTCAAAGACAGTTCAGGGAGGCATTTTAGTCTCTAATTTTACCGTAAGACTGCAAGAATGCTCTGTGACTCCCATCCGCATAGAGATAGATCGTAAATGATGCACTATGCTCGAGGTGCTAGAAATGTACAGGGTGGTCCATTGATAGCGACCGGGCCAAATATCTCACGAAATAATCATCATACGAAAAAACTACAAAGAATGAAACTCGTCTAGCTTGAAGGAGGAAACCAGATGTCGCTATGGTTAGCCCGCTAGATGGCGTTGCCATAGCTCAGACGGATATCAACTGCGTTTTTTTTTAAACAGGAACCCCCATTTATTACATATTCGTGAAGTACGTAAAGAAATATGAATGTTTTAGTTGGGCCACTTTTTTCGCTTTGGGATAGATGGCGCTGTAATAGTCACAAGCGTATAAGTACGTGGTATCACGTAACATTCCGCCAGTGCGGACGGTATTTGCTTCGTGATACATTACCCGTGTTAAAATGGACTATTTACCAATTGCGGAAAAGGTCGATATCGTGTTGATGTATGGCTATTGTGATCAAAATGCCCAACGGGGGTGTGCTATGTATGCTGCTCGGTATCCTGGATGACATCATCCAAGTGTCAAGACCGTTCGCCGGATAGTTACGTTATTTAAGGAAACAGGAAGTGTTCAGCCACATGTGAAACGTCAACCACGACCTGCAACAAATGATGATGCCCAAGTAAGTGTTTTAGCTGCTGTCGCGGCTAATCTGCACATCAGTAGCAGACGAATTGCGCGAGAATCGAGAATCTCAAAAACGTCGATGATGAGAATGCTACATCAACATCGATTGCACCCGTACTATATTTCTACGCACCAGGAATTGCATGGCGACGACTTTGAACGTCGGGTACAGTTCTGCCACTGGGCACAAGAGAAATTACGGGACGATGACAGATTTTTTGCACGCGTTCTATTCAGCGACGAAGCGTCATTCACCAACAGTGGTAACGTAAACCGGCATAATATGCACTATTGGGCAATGGAAAATCCACGATGGCTGCGACAAGTGGAACATCAGCGACCTTGGCGGCTTAATGTATGGTGCGGAATGGGAGGGAGGATAATTGGCCCCCATTTTATCGATAGCAATCTAAAGTGTGCAATGATTGCTGATTTCCTACGTAATGTTCTACCGATGTTACTACAAGATGTTTCACTGCATGACAGAATGGCGATGTACTTCCAACATGATGGATGTCCGGCACATAGCTCGCGTGTGGTTGAAGCGGT
Source organism: Schistocerca serialis cubense (assembly GCF_023864345.2). Taxonomy (NCBI): domain Eukaryota; kingdom Metazoa; phylum Arthropoda; class Insecta; order Orthoptera; family Acrididae; genus Schistocerca; species Schistocerca serialis. The sequence continues at coordinate 975,322,862 of NC_064640.1, read as the reverse complement.
ATTGAATCGCATATTTCATGACAGGTGTATTGGTTGTCAAAACACGTTCATCGGAGCTGACGTCCCCGGATTTATTTCTGTGGGGAAAGTTGAAGGCCGGCCGCGGTGATCTCGCGGTTCTAGGCGCGCAGTCCGGAACCGTGCGACTGCTACGGTCGCAGGTTCGAATCCTGCCTCGGGCATGGATGTGTGTGGTGTCCTTAGGTTAGTTAGGTTTAAGTAGTTCTAAGTTCTAGGGGACTGATGACCACAGCAGTTGAGTCCCATAGTGCTCAGAGCCATTTGAACCATTTTGAAAGTTGAAGGATATTTGCTATCGTGATCCACCCAGAACGCCTGACAACATGTGTAAGGGCATTGCAATGCATGTGCGAACATTACAGAAGGCGAACTACTCGCTGTTGAGAGGAATGTCATTACGCGTATTGCCAAATGCATTGAGGTTGACGGAAATCATTTTGAGTATTTATTGAATTAATGTGGTATTTACATGTAATCACGCTGTAATACCACGCATCCTCAGAAATGAAAAGTTCACAAAGGTACATGTATCACATTGGAACAACCGAAATAAAATGTTCAAAAGCACCTATGTTCTGTATTTTAATATAAAAAAATCTACCCGTTACCAACTGTTCGTCTAAAATTGTGAGCCATATGATTGTAACTATTACAGCGCCATCTATCACAAAGCGAAAAAAGTGGTCTAAGTAAAACATTCATATTTCCTTACGTACTACACGAATATGTACACTACTTGCCATTAAAATTGCTACACCACGAAGATGACATGCTACAGACGCGAAATTTAACCGACAGGAAGAAGATGCTGTGATATGCAAATGATTAGCATCTCAGATCATTTACACAAAGTTGGCGCCGGTGGCGACACCTACAACTTGCTGACATCAGGAAAGTTTCCGACCGATTTCGACTGTTGGCAGAATATGGAATCGGTGGGTTCAGGAGGGTAACACGGATCGTCGTGCTGGATCCAAATGGCCTCGTATCACTAGCAGTCGAAATTACAGGCATCTTATCCGCATGGCTGTAACGGATCGTGCAGCCACGTCTCGATCCCTGAGTCAACAAATGGGGACGTTTGCAAGACAATAACCATCTGCACGAACAGTTCGACGACGTTTGCAGAAACATGGACTATCAGCTCGGAGACTATGGCTACAGTTACCCATGATGCTGCATCACAGACAGGAGCGCCTGCGATGGTGTACTCAATGACAAACCTGGGTGCACGAATGGCAAACCGTCATTTTTTCGGATGAATCCAGGTTCTGTTTACAGCATCATGGTGGTCGCATCCGTGTTTGGCGACATCGCGGTGAACGCACATTGGAAGTGTGTATTCGTCAGCGCCATACTAGCGTATCACCAGGCGTGATGGTATCGGGTGCCATTGGTTACACGTCTCGGTCACCTCTTGTTCCCACTGACGGCACTTTGAACAGTGGACGTTACATTTCAGATGTGTTACTACCCATGGCTCTACCCTTCATTCGATCCCTGTGAAACCCTTCATTTCAGCAGGATAATGCACGACTGCATGTTGCAGGTCCTGTACGGGCCTTTCTGGATACAGAAAATGTTCGACTGCTGCCCTGGCCAGTACGTTCTCCAGATCTCTCACCAATTGAAAACGTCTGGTCAATGGTGGCCGAGCAACTACCTCGTCACAATACGCCAGTCACTACTCTTGATGAACTGTGGTATCGTGTTGAAACTGCATGGGCAGCTGTACCTGTATACGCCATCCAAGCTCTGTTTGACTCAATGCCCAGGCGTATCAAGGCCGTTATTACGGCCCTGAGGTGGTCATCTGGGTACTGATTTCTCAGGATCTATGCACCCAAATTGCGTGAAAATATAATCACATGTCAGTTATAGTATAATAAACTCCTGGAAATTGAAATAAGAACACCGTGAATTCATTGTCCCAGGAAGGGGAAACTTTATTGACACATTCCTGGGGTCAGATACATCACATGATCACACTGACAGAACCACAGGCACATAGACACAGGCAACAGAGCATGCACAATGTCGGCACTAGTACAGTGTATATCCACCTTTCGCAGCAATGCAGGCTGCTATTCTCCCATGGAGACGATCGTAGAGATGCTGGATGTAGTCCTGTGGAACGGCTTGCCATGCCATTTCCACCTGGCGCCTCAGTTGGACCAGCGTTCGTGCTGGACGTGCAGACCGCGTGAGACGACGCTTCATCCAGTCCCAAACATGCTCAATGGGGGACAGATCCGGAGATCTTGCTGGCCAGGGTAGTTGACTTACACCTTCTAGAGCACGTTGGGTGGCACGGGATACATGCGGACGTGTATTGTCCTGTTGGAACAGCAAGTTCCCTTGCCGGTCTAGGAATGGTAGAACGATGGGTTCGATGACGGTTTGGATGTACCGTTGTACCGTGCACTATTCAGTGTCCCCTCGACGATCACCAGTGGTGTACGGCCAGTGTAGGAGATCGCTCCCCACACCATGATGCCGGGTGTTGGCCCTGTGTGCCTCGGTCGTATGCAGTCCTGATTGTGGCGCTCACCTGCACGGCGCCAAACACGCATACGACCATCATTGGCACCAAGGCAGAAGCGACTCTCATCGCTGAAGACGACACGTCTCCATTCGTCCCTCCATTCACGCCTGTCGCGACACCACTGGAGGCGGGCTGCACGATGTTGGGGCGTGAGCGGAAGACGGCCTAACGGTGTGCGGGACCGTAGCCCAGCTTCATTGAGACGGTTGCGAATGGTCCTCGCCGATACCCCAGGAGCAACAGTGTCCCTAATTTGCTGGGAAGTGGCGGTGCGGTCCCCTACTTCGCTGCATAGGATCCTACGGTCTTGGCGTGCATCCGTGCGTCGCTGCGGTCCGGTCCCAGGTCGACGGGCACGTGCACCTTCCGCCGACCACTGGCGACAACATCGATGTACTGTGGAGACCTCACGCCCCACGTGTTGAGCAATTCGGCGGTACGTCCACCCGGCCTCCCGCATGCCCACTATACGCCCTCGCTCAAAGTCCGTCAACTGCACATACGGTTCACGTCCACGCTGTCGCGGCATGCTACCAGTGTTAAAGACTGCGATGGAGCTCCGTATGCCACGGCAAACTGGCTGACACTGACGGCGGCGGTGCACAAATGCTGCGCAGCTAGCGCCATTCGACGGCCAACACCGCAGTTCCTGGTGTGTCCGCTGTGCCGTGCGTGTGATCATTGCTTGTACAGCCCTCTCGCAGTGTCCGGAGCAAGTATGGTGGGTCTGACACACCGGTGTCAATGTGTTCTTTTTTCCATTTCCAGGGGTGTATATTTGTCCAATGAATACCTATTTATCATCTGCATTTCTTCTTGGTGTAGCAATTTTAATGACCAGTAGTGTAATAAAAATTGGGGTTCCTATTTAAAAAACGCATTTCATATCCTTTGACCTATGGCAGCGCCATTTAGCGGGCCATCCATAGCGCCATCTGGTTTCCCCATCAATCAAGGCAACTTTCGTTCTTTGTAGTTTTTTTCATTTGACGCTTATTTTGTGAGATATTTGGCCCGGTCACGATCAATGGACCATCCTGTATAGAGTGATGTCTGGTATACTTTGATGGTGTGTGTGGTCGACAAATAACAATTAATGGACCTACAGCACAGTCATCTATCTACATTTGCAGTGATACTCGCAAAGTGGAGAAAGGGTGGTTTAGCTTTGATACTGAAATTGGGAAATATGCTGTCACATCATTGGTCAGTGTTGAAATTACTGTAAAATTGCTAAAACTGTTCACACTGTCAACTCTAAAACTTATTATGTCAGTACATCGGCGGTGTGTTTTCCATCCCATCCGTCCACTGAAACACTTTTGGTTACCACATAATGATTGACTGACAACGTTTGTTTAAGTTGGAGAAAGAGTTTTGTGGATGGGTGATACTGTCTGGTGATGGCTAGCACCGAAACAGTGATTGCATACATGAGTGTAATATGAGGAATCAGTCAAAACAGAACGCAGAGCCATCAGATATTCCGTTACTGTGACAGATCAGTTTAAATGTGGAGGTAGCCCAGTTGACCTATCTTCCCTCCAAAATTCAAAGTTCCCGCCAGAGGGGGTTGGCTGGTGGGCGTGTGGCACTTTCCCGCCATCTTGGGTAACGGTACTCGCGTCATCAGCTGACCTCACAGCAGCCATCTTGAATGACGTCAATCGCGTCACCATGCAAGGTCTAGGTTTCTGCGAGAGGCTGTACATCAGAACATGTTAATGTCAGTTTAGAATCTGACACAGACGTCGAAGTCGTGGCGGAAAAAAAAATGTGTGGCAGTGTGCCAAGCATGTTATAGCAGAGGAAAACAAACAATATTTCAAAAAACGACACGGTCACAGGCAGCGTCTCTTGCAACATATAGTATAGTCTGTGGGATACGGTCATCCACCTACAGTACTGGTGATGAAACTTTAAACTGGTCTCTGCAGCTGATCAATACCTGTATATTTAATAGGATTGTCACATGTGCTCGATGCCGGCGGGCAGATGGTATTTGTGTTCTATATATGGGAGGAGAGAAATGCAGTAAAAATCTTATCGAGTTCTATAACAGATGAAGTTAGTGGAGCTTTAATGTTTCGTATTTTTCTCTGTTGGATGGTACAGAATAACGATGATAACACGTTGGGCTGATACACGTGAATGGGATCTCAGGGACATGGATCTGCTTCGGACTGTAGTATCTGTATGTAGTTTGGGGACGCACCACAATGCGCCCATTTCCAACAAATGGTCAAACTACAATCCTGTCGCACTAACTTAGGTCTCTATGTTTTTACATGGGTTGCAGAAAGTGGTAGATATGGCTTTCTCTGACTTCTACCCAGTTACAACATAAACTAGAACGCTCACATGCACAAAGCTCCGGAAATGGCAGCAGTAGTAAGATGTGTAGGGACTGACTAAAACAGACTTGGAATTGTACTGTAGCAAACAGGCTCGAGAAAGGTAACTCGTTTCGAGATATGAGAGTGCCAGAAATATGATTCACTTGTGGCTGTAAGGTGACTCGTTTTGAGATATGAGAGTGCGAGAAATATGATTCACTTGTGGCTGTAATCGTTAGAGGACTTCTCCATAGGATCCAACGCAGATATGTGTTTGAATGGAAAGACTTGATTACAAATCATAGACATCATTTTCTGGTACCACGTGCCGCGGAATTTGAATCTGCGCCAGACGTCATGGACATCGAAGACCCATAGAGGTCTCAGCACCATAAGCAGTGGCGGCGCGCGCCTCCTCGCCCGCTTTTAGTGTGGGGGCGCCACTGTGGAACACATGGTCCCAGCGGCCAATAGCGGCGCTCCCGATAGCGTACTTAAGCGACGGACTCTCGCTCAGCCATATTGCCGATGACACCACCTTCCTTGCCTCGCCCCCACCCTGCAGCGTTCCCAACACCTTCTCCAATCCCATCTTGACCGGTTCACCGCTTGGTGCAACCAGTGGTTGCTCAAGGTCAATCCCTCCAAAACCCAGGCGATCATTGTAGGCAAAACCACCCCTTCCTTACGCCTCCTTGATTTCTATCTCACCATCTATAGCCGTCCTATCGCCCTCACCCCCACCCTCAAGTACCTTGGCGTCACCTTCGACCGTTGCCTCTCCTGGACCCCCAATCTCCAGACAATCCAAGCCAAGGCAAGCTCCCGACTCCGTCTCCTCGAGCTCCTTTCCGGCCGTACGTGGGGTCTGGACCCCTCCACCATCCTCCACACCTATAAATCCCTCATCCACCCTATCCTTTGTTATGCCCATCCGGCCTGGATCTCTGCCCCCCCCCCTACCTTTTATAAATCCCTTCAAATCCTTGAACGCCATGCTCTCCACCTCGCCTATCACATCCGTCTCCCCTCCCCCATGCAGATCCTGTACGACCTCATTCCATTCCCCCACCTCCTCCTTTTCCTTGAAAGGATACAGATCCTGTACACCAGTAAAGATCCTCCTCACCCGCTTGTCTCGCCCATCATCTCCCACCCCCGCCCGCTGCTGTGCCTGTATTCCCACATCCCAGCCGGTCTCCATCTCTCCACCCTCCATACCCTCTCCCAAGGTGGCTTCCGCCAGCTCCCCCTCCCTGATGATGTCCTCCTCCCCTCCATCTACCGCTCCTATCAACTTTGATCCTCCCCCCCACTTCCTGTGTCTTTTCCTTTAGGCACACTCCCTCCCTTCTCTCTCCTTTTCCCCCCATCCCCCTTCCTCCACCCCTCTTCCCCTGGGCTTCCCCTCCCCCTTCCTCCCTTCCCCCTATCTCCCCTGCCCGTGGCATCTCTGCTCTCCCCTCTCCCTCTCCCACCCCCCCCTCCTCCTCTCTTGGCAGGTCCCCGGACTCGTACACGCTCAGTGGACATTCGCGCTCTGGATATCATTGCCATCAGCGTCTCGTGTGTGTGCCTTCGTTTTGTGTTTAGTGTTCTTTCGCCGTCACGCCACGACTGTTCACGTGTGCCGTCGCAGTCGTCCGTGTTATGTGCACCGTGTCAACAAGTGTTAGTGTTTTTTCTCGTCCAGCGTGAACGGCTTCATGTTTATTGTTTTTCGTGTCTACAGTTTTTGCCCGCCGTTTTTATTGTATTATCTGTGCCACCGCTATGTCATATTATTGTGCCACTCACAGCTGAAGAGCAGCGTACTATACTGCTGACAGCCTGCCTTGTATAAGGTGATTAAAATAACAATAAAGAGAAAAAAAGCTCAGCCATCCCCCAACCCTCCATCTCTACACCCTTCATCTCCTTTCCCAAGGTGGCTTCCATCAACTTCCCCTCCCGGATGATGCCCTCTCTCCCTCCATTTATCCCTCTTATCAACTCTGATCCTCACCCCCCTCCTTTGCTCCATCCTTTTCTTGGGCTCTCTCTCCACCCCTTCCATCCTCTTTTTTCCCCACCTACCCTCTCTCTGCCCCACTTCTCTCCCCCAAGTCCTTTTGCATTTCCCTCCTCTGCCTTTTCCCATTCCCTCTCGCGTCTGCCCTGCCCCTTCCCCCCCTTTATGAGTCCTCCCCCTCCTTTGGTTCCCCCCCTTTCGTTTTTCCTCTCCTCCCTCCTTGTTTCCCCCCTCATCTGTCCAGTTCCACCCCCCCACCCCCCATCTGCCCTAGGCTATGGTGTGTCCTCTTTGTGTCGACATTTTAGTGCAGTGTTTACAGTGAGTGTGCAGTGTTGTGTGTCTTTTCCGAAGTGTTGCGAATGGCCATCATACTGTCGCTGGGTATGCTTTTATATCTCTTGCGAACAGAAACCAGCCTGTCGCCATGTTTTTTTATTGTGTGTCTACTATGTTACCTGTCTGCATCCTGTGTATTTTATTCACTTTGCCAACCCTTTGTTTTATTTTTTAACTTTCCACAATTTTCCGCCGTTTCACAATTTAAGTCCCCGTTTTATTGCCTGCTTTTATTGTTTCTTAACTTCTTCTTACGTTTTAAAAAGTCTGAATCGAAATACAATAAAGGAAAAAAAATAGTTCAGCCAGTCAGTCTGATCTCGCTTACATCGGTTTACATCTCGCTTTGCACTAAACTGCTTACTTCCTGGTTCGTGTACGAGTTTGTTTCCTTGTGACTCTGTTGTTCGGTCTTGTCGTATTCGTTCTGTCCTTGGTCGGCCGGTCCGTCCTCTTCCGTTGTGTTGTTGTTCGCGGGCCTCTCCGCGGTCCCCGCCGCGTCTTTCGTCATTGCTACCCCGCGACCATCCTGGTCGCAGTTATAACACATTTCTAGCAGATAGCGTAACACTAGAGATCTGAAAAGCTAGTTTATATTTCTTATGACCTCAATCAGCACACCATCTACTACTGTTTGTGATCTTTCTCAGTCAGTCATCGCCTATAACTCAGTGGATATATCACCGAACCTCTGACTTGGTATCGAGACAGAATATGTTACAAATACCGGAGAAATATCTAGTGGGGCGGCGTGAGGGGGTTGCAAATAATGGTTTCATACCACATTCCTTAGCCGAATCACTTTCAAAATTCAGCGATTTTATGACGACGTTGCATCATGTGCTACGTGCAACTGGACTGCTGGTCTGATAATATGCAGCCCTACGATCACCGTCTCGGTATTTGTCTGTTAAAACCACGTGATTCATAGGTATTGCCATACGTGGATTTATAAAGCCGATATAGCTTTTAACATGGATACTTGTGTGCACATGTAGAACCAAGACCGCTTGTGACAGTAACATACAGTAGTTGTTGGGATAGGGTTTTTTAACATCTGGTGGTTTGTAAGACGATTAAATCTCTCTTTTTAAGACACGGTGGTAGCACTCGCAAGAAAAACTTATTAGACATGTCGACGCATAATTGATTTTCGGTCAGTATTATTTCGTGTCACCAGTGATCAGTTATTGACGAAGTATTATACTTAGTAGAAGGGGGTGCGTGATAGGTTCGCCTTGGGCATCAGTCTTATAAAGTATGCTTTTGTATTCCGACATGTGCAAAGTAAATGACTATGTCCATTCGTAACGGAGGTATGGATTTGATGTGGAGTACTGTGATAGCAAAGGTTCAAAATGGCTCTGAGCACTATGGGACTTAACTTCTAAGGTCATCAGTCCCCAAGAACTTAGAACTACTTAAACCCAACTAACCTAAGGACATCACACACATCCATGCCCGATGCTGGATTCGAACCTGCGACCGTAGCGGTCGTGCGGTTCCAGACTGTGGCGCCTAGAACCGCTCGGCCATACCGCCCGGCGATAGCAAAGGGAAGAGTATGTCAAGTCATAAGAATGGTACTGATATTCCTATTTCCAGAGCCACAGCCATCAACAGGGTGTATTTCCGATACTTCGCTCATTGTCGAATTTCGTTCAACTGAGACCGTGATCGTAACATTTAGTAGTAAGTACAGGGATAAAATATATATGTGACCGATTTCTTAGGATGACGATTCTACCTGTGCGTGCTTGACGTTCAGCGCCAGTGACCTATCCAGGGATGATTCACGTTTCTTGTTAACAGTGGGAGCTGTCTGAATGGAGAGGCCTGTTGGAGTGTTGCAATGTAGATGACTTAACCGTGTTGTCATCTGGACGACCGAATAGCAAACTAATACTTATCATGTGTTGGATAGCTTTCGTGATCGCGTGGAAATTTGAGAAGATTGAATATGGAGGTGTGTTTACGCTGGACCATTATTCCCTCCCATGTAAATTGTTCAGTTGACTGCTTCTGCACATTTCTCGCTTTTACTTAGTTGAGAGAAGATCGATTGTGGTGTGTTCATCTAGCATGTAGAAGACACGGCTCTGAGCACTATGGGACTCAACTGCTGAGGTCATTAGTCCCCTAGAACTTAGAACTAGTTAAACCTAACTAACCTAAGGACATCACACACATCCATGCCCGAGGCAGGATTCGAACCTGCGACCGTAGAGGTCTCGCGGTTCCAGACTGCAGCGCCAGAACCGCGCGGCCACTTCGGCCGGCTGAAGACACGTTTGCCGGTTCTCTAGATATTAGAAACACCTTAGTTGACCTTGTAAATTATAGGGATGATTGGAGGAACTGCTACATCATCGACATCGGTATTCGTTAGTGGAAATATCAGTTTTCTCTATTTTTTTTCGAGTTTCTGCATATGTCTTCACAGACGTGACAAGTTTCTAGTTAGTCAGTGGTTACAGCACGCCCCACCTAGCTAAAGTTTCGGGTTTGTGGAGCAATAATTTCCAGTCTATATCTTCAGAATTAGGTGGCACAAGCAATTGGTAGGATACTGCTGTTGCTTGATATCCAGAAGTACCACGAAAACGGTATAATATTATGGCAAACCATGCAAAAATACATGTGTTCTTGTAATACCAGAGTCTGGATATGGGTGTAGAAAAGCAAGCAAGCAGGTCTGGAGCAGAAAAAGTAACGCGTTTGTTCCAAAGGGTAACAAGCCCAAATTTGTAGAACAGTTGCCGGCCAGTGTGGCCGAGCAGTTCTAGGGGCTTCAGTCTGGAACCACGCAACCGCTACAGTCGCAGGTTCGGATTCTGCCTAGGGCATGGATGTGTATCATGTCCTTAGGTTAGTTAGGTTTAAGTAGTTCTAAGTTCTAGGGGACTGACGACCTCAGATGTTAAGTCTCATAGTGCTCAGAGCCATTTGTAGAACAGTTCTGAGAGTGACTTTGGTTCGCTGAGGGTGCTCTGGTGACCAATCGGGGGTGGATGACTGCCGATCTCGCTAGGAAATATAGTGCTGTGAGGAGTTTATATGTTGCTGTCTGTCTTCGCAGTACATGTACAAATGATGTAAAAGGGCTGATTTTGTACAGTGCACGATACGAATTGTATGTTTACTACATCGACACGGTACACGGTGATATGTTGCTGGGTTGGAGATCTCTTTCGCACTCTAATATTGAAGCTCCTGTCCTCAGTGGGAGAGCAGTGTAATTAAGTAAGGGTCTTTCTGTATTTCACGATCTCTAGGCCACTTTGCAGGGTTTAATTGTCGGTGCGATATGGTGATCTGTACAAAATACAATCATAATGCTCTATTAATTCACAAGACATCCTTTGTGCTGGGACGTAGGAGCATCTACAAACTGATTCGGACAAGATAGATGCAAGGTATGTACAGAAAGTTCTGAGAAAGCAAGTATTCAAAGACAAGTTGAAGCAGACCATCCATTTCTGGCGGGGATGCCGTCACTCATCCACCACTATGGCACTGGAACATTTCCAGACCTGTACCTGTAGGGTACCGAAAATTCCGGCCATTGTTTTCTCTTCTGTAAGACAGTGCTTCGAATTCTGTTTGCATAATTGTTCTGATTTTCCCTGTCTGTGTGTAGAAAGTGCTCTTTTTCCAAACTACAAGAATGGTTTTATGATGAACAGTGTTTTCACGTGCGTGCACAGGCTTTTAGCGGTGAGAACGTTTAACGTTTCTAAGACGCATATTGAGGCAGGATGAACATTTCACACGATGCGTCAGCCAGCCGCAGCTCGAACAATGCACCCTGTGGTATCGCGTCAGCAACAATAAACACACATGCTGCCCAGAGGCGTCTCGCATATGGGACCAGTGTGAGCATGCATTGGAGTTCTGTGACATCAGTATAACACTCGAAGAACTCTAATTGTATACCCGAAAATAGACCCAACTTTCACCTGCTCGCTGTAGGCAGCAATGGCGTGAAAACAATGGCTCGTGCTGGCTTGTGTCCGGCGGCAGGTCGCGGCTGCATCAACGCGCAGACGCCCTTGTAGCATCTGTGCTCTGCAAATAGGTCTTCGTTCCAGTCCGGCCACGTCAGCAACGGTGTCTAGGTGATCATGTATTTCGAGAGTAATTTCTCAGGTGTCAAGTATGAAAGGGATGCTGCTGCCTCATGATTCAGGGACGCGAATTGGCACCTATGCGCGGACTGGCAGATGACAGCCGCGTCACTTTGAGGGGGCTGCCGGTGCATCCAGACTTGTGGTGGCGTGTGAGGTAGCCTTCTGTGTGGTCCAGTGGACAGGGGGCAGCGGGCAGTGCCTGCACACTTTGTTTGCATGTCTCTTTCATTATTTTGCAAGCAGGTCTGTGGGCTGTGCTATGCGTTATTTCGAAAGTTTACGAGTTGATTTCGTATCTGCACATCAGTGTACTGCATTATTTAGGAGGAGTTTGCATGTCTGTGTGCTGTGTACTGAAATTATTTCGGTAATTTAGGAGTTGTTGGCGTGTCTGCAGAGCGTTATTTCGGTAATTTACGAGTAGTTTACAGATCTGTAGGCTGTGTGACGTGACTCCAAGCATGTCAGAACGTGTGTTTTATATCAGTGTGATAAATATACTATCTAAAATACATCCCTAAATAAACTGTTCCAAAATAAATCAAGTACATTCCTTTCTTTCTCCAGCAGCCCAGCACAGGCTGAGTCATTTTCCCCACCAGACAGCCATTTTGTGTTACGTCACGAAATGGACGACGGCACCCTCTGGTGACGGTACTGTGTACTAGGTCAGTTGGACTCCGGACCCCATGGCGACCACACTGTTTCCTGCCATTTCCCTAAACCATCTTGGATTACGTCACGGAACAGACGACAGTGCCCTCTGGTGGCACTACTGTGTACTAGGTCAGTTGGACTCTGGACCCAATGGCGACTACACTTAATGGTGTTACTACCTCTAACTGTTTACATAAATTGTCCATGCTAAGTAAAGACTTACGTCCAGCACAGTTCGAGTCCTCTTCCCGCCATTTCCTAGGATGAGGTGGTGGTCAGATGACGTAGGTTAGTGAAGGTAGCCCAACTGCCATTTCTTTCCTGGCATTTTCTGAGGTCAAACTTCCTGCCAGTTCCTAGGAAGAGGTGTCAATCGGATGACTTAGGTTAGTGGAGGTAGCCCAAGTGATCTATTTTCACGCAATTTTCTTAGGTTAGTAGAGGTGTGTTGCATTATCCTGATGGAATTTGAACTCTCTGCCATTTTGTGGAGCAGGGGAGGAGAGGGGGAGGGGAGGGGATTTACCAGAGGTGGAGAGGTTAATTAATTGATCAATTTAACTAAGTACTCATCACATTGATAAGAGTGAGAGGGGCCTACTCCAATAACTCAGACCTGAAAGTGTACCTATAGCAGCACGGGGGGATGGGGGAGGGGTGTTTGGGTGAGGGGTAGGGGGTGGGGGAACAATAGGTTAAGTGCATGTCAATCAAAAGGAAGGATCCTTTTAGCAGAACAATAGGTTAAGTACCTGTCAATCAAAGGAGAACAATAGGTTAAGTACCTGTCGATCAAAGGAGAACAATAGGTTAAGTACCTGTCAGTCAAAGGAGAACAATAGGTTTGCCCCTGAGTGCATACCTGTACCTGATGTAGGCAATCCGCACTTACAAAATGCTCCCATACGATCTTTGTCTCACTACTGAGATCACCGATTCCTGTGGCATCTAGTGTGAAGGCTTTATTCACACTGGACGTTAACAGAACAGAATGAAAGGTAATGACACCTTAAATAGAGATATGTTCACATTAGACGGAACTGCAGCAGAACTTGATTTCGCTTAGTCCAGAACCAAACAGTGATACTGAAGTTAAGAAATACCATCTGTGATACGAAAGGTCGGAATACAGAACTGGAATCAAGGAAGCATGGATAGAGTTTATTCACACCAAATCAAACTTCATACTGAATTTCTTAACAAAGGTTGTATTGTAAGTTTCCAACCTATCAAGAAGTGAAAGGCTAAAAAAAAGTGACACCCTTACATTTCAAAATATCAGAATTTACCAGCCCAAGAAAATATATACATACTTCAAAGAAACTGGTATAGGCATGCGTATTCAAATACAGAGATATATGAACAGGCAGAATAGCGGAATACGGCACTGTGGTCAGCAACGTCAATATAAGACAACAAGTGTCTGGCGCAGTTTTTAGATCGGTAACTGCTGCTACAATGGCAGGTTATCAAGATTTAAGTGACTTTCAACGTAGTGTTATAGTTAGCACACGAGCACTGGGACACAGCATCTCTGAGGTAGCGATGAATTAAGGATTTTCCCATATGACCTTTTCACGAGTGGACCCATCAACCCCGACATTGGACTGTTGATGACTGGAAGCATGTTGTCTGGTCGGACGAGTCTCGTTTCAAATTGTATCGAGGGGATGGACGTGTACGGGTTTCGAGACAATCTCATGAATCCATGGACTCTGCATGTCAGTAGGGGGGTGTTCAAGCTGGTGGAGACTCTGTAATAGTGTAGGGCGTTTGCAGTTGGCAGGATATGGGACCCCTCATACGTCTGGATATGAGTCTGACAGGTGAAACGCATGTAAGCATCCTATCTGATCACCTGCATACATTCCTGTCCATTGTGCATTCCGACGGACTTGGGAAATTCTAGCAGGACAATGCGACACCCCACACGTCTAGAATTGCTGCAGAGTGGCTCCAGGAACACTCTTCTGAGTTTAAACACTTCCGCTGGCCATCAAACTCCCCAGATATGAACATTATTGAGCAAATCTTGGATGCCTTGCAAAGTGCTGTTCAGAGAAGATCTCCACCTCCTCGCACTCTTAGGGATTTATGGACAGCCCTACAGGATTCATGGTGTCAATGTCCTCCAGTAATACTTCAGACATTAGTCGAATCCATGCCATGTGTTGCGGCACTTCTGCGTGCTCGCAGGGACCCTACACAATGTGGCAGGTGTGACAGTTTCTTTGGCTTTGAGTGTATAATGTTAATTGTATAGTTACATATAATGAACTACATAAACTTAAAAAATTAAACTGCTTAAATTGTCATGTCGAAAATCCGTTGGGTTGAACAGAGATACGATAGAAATGTTTCTTAATTTTACTTTCCACGCCAGAGCATAGGTCATGTACCCCTCCTTTACATTTCATACACTGAATTATGCCTTCTTCTCTATCTTCCTTACCGAGATGACATAATCAGTTCATTCTGTCCTTTACTTTTTATTCTTATTGAAGTTTTCATTTGCCTGTCTCTTTTTTATAGGTTTGTGAACAGGTTTCTTCTTTTACTTGCCTTTTCCTTGGCTTGTACTTCCTTTCTGCGAGGACTTGATGTTAATTCCATTGTTGGTTTAGTTCTTGTCGTATTTTTCTTGCTAACTAGATAGGAGATAAACTGTTCAAATTAGATTTTATTTGTTGAGTGTTAATTTAGGTAACTGCTGCAGTGTTGTTTCTGGGTCCATATTCTTGAGACACTGTAGAAGGCCCAGACTGGTCACTGAGTGGTGTTGCAATTATGCCTTCTTCTCTATCTTCCTTACCGAGGTGACATAATCAGTTCATTCTGTCCTTTACTTTTTATTCTTATTGAAGTTTTCATTTGCCTGTCTCTTTTTTATAGGTTACAGATGTTCGTGTCGTCGATTCAGTTCCATCGTTCGGTTCTTGGTCTGATTTATCATCAATATGCACAGTAGTAGCTACAAAATCCTCTTCTTTGACGACTTTTCTTTCAGGTGACCACAAGCCTGCTACATCCATACAAACTGGTCTAGGGTATGCATTACTCATGAATTCTGGAATGTTAGCTTGTTTTACGATGTGCATTCATGTTCTAAGGCCTCCGATTTTTTTCTAATTAACTACTCACCCGAAATCGATGAAACTGGCGTTACTTCTTGACGTAATCGCCCTGCAGACGTACACGTTTTTCGCAACGCTGACGCCATGATTCCATGGCAGCGGCGAAGGCTTCTTTAGGAGTCTGTTTTGACCACTGGAAAATCGCTGAGGCAATAGCAGCATGGCTGGTGAATGTGCGGCCACGGAGAGTGTCTTTCATTGTTGGAAAAAGCCAAAAGTCACTAGGAGCCAGGTCAGGTGAGTAGGGAGCATGAGGAATCACTTCAAAGTTGTTATCACGAAGAAACTGTTGCGTAACGTTAGCTCGATGTGCGGGTGCGTTGTCTTGGTGAAACAGCACACACGCAGCCCTTCCCGGACGTTTTTGTTGCAGTGCAGGAAGGAATTTGTTCTTCAAAACATTTTCGTAGGATGCACCTGTTGCCGTAGTGCCCTTTGGAACGCAATGGGTAAGGATTACTCCCTCGCTGTCCCAGAACATGGACACCATCATTTTTTCAGCAATGGCGGTTACCCGAAATTTTTTTGGTGGCGGTGAATCTGTGTGCTTCCATTGAGCTGACTGGCGCTTTGTTTCTGGATTGAAAAATGGCATCCACGTCTCATCCATTGTCACAACCGACGAAAAGAAAGTCCCATTCATGCTGTCATTGTGCGTCAACATTGCTTGGCAACATGCCACACGGGCAGCCATGTGGTCGTCCGTCAGCATTCGTGGCACCCACCTGGATGACACTTTTCGCATTTTCAGGTCGTCATGCAGGATTGTGTGCACAGAACCCACAGAAATGCCAACTCTGGGGGCGATCTGTTCAACAGTCATTCGGCGATCCCCCAAAACAATTCTCTCCACTTTCTCGATCATGTCGTCAGACCGGCATGTGTGAGCCCGAGGTTGTTTCGGTTTGTTGTCACACGATGTTCTGCCTTCATTAAACTGTCGCACCCACGAACGCACTTTCGACACATCCATAACTCCATCACCACATGTCTCCTTCAACTGTCAATGAATTTCAATTGGTTTCACACCACACAAATTCAGAAAACGAATGATTGCACGCTGTTCAAGTAAGCAAAACGTCGCCATTTTAAGCATTTAAAACAGTTCTCATTCTCGCCACTGGCGGTAAAATTCCATCTGCCTTACGGTGCTGCCATCTCTGGGATGTATTGACAATGAATGCGGCCTCATTTTAAAACAATGCGCATGTTTCTATCTCTTTCCAGTCCGGAGAAAAAAAATCGGAGGCCTTAAAACTTGAATGCACCTCGTATAACACTGCCAGGATTTGAGCGTAGCCATGAAGATGCAGCTTCATTGTAGCTGTTTCTATTGTTTTAAAGAATGATCTGTCCAATGGCTGTAGGTGATGTGTCGTGAGAGCAGGAAATGATATGATTTTACTACAACACGAGCCATCTGAATTGACTCTAAATTCTTGATGCGTTTGTAGTGTCAATCCAGTAAAACCAAAATTTGCTTCTGGTCCCTTTTTTCTCCTTTTTTACGTTTTATGAAATCTTCTAGCCATCATACAAACGGTTAGTATGTTATCCATTCATTTCTTGACCATCCAAAACTTGTGTTTGGTAGAGATGACTTTTATAAGACTTCGTCCATTGTGCTGCGCTTAAATATTAACATCGTAAGTATGAATTCGCCTGCTGCATTCACTGCACGTACACATGTCGTTGTAATAACACTTTCTCCGTTTGTCATTGCGCCTGCATGGTGTTTACTTTTTGCCGGCCGTTGTGGTCGAGCAGTTCTAGGCACTACAGTCTGGAGCCGCGCGACCGCTACGGTCGCAGGTTGGAATCCTGCCTCGGGCATGGATGTGTGTGATGTACTTAGGTTAGTTAGGTTTAAGTAGTTCTAAGTTCTAGGTGACTGATGACCCCAGCAGTTAAGTCCCATAGTGCTCAGAGCCATTTGAACCATTTTTTTGTTTGCTTTTTTGAGCAATTACTTTAGACTGTTGTTTCATCCACGTCATATTTGGTCAGCAGAAAACTTACATTATCTAATATTTCCTCATTTTTATCAAAAAACTCATTAATAAGCTCTATATTAAACCTTTTCCATCGTACCATCGATATTACATCGGGAACTCGCAATGACAAAGTGGAGTGATCTTTCATAAACCTGTAATTCTGTTTTTTACCAGATACTTTTTCTTTATTGAATTGATGATGTAGATGATATTTCGCCGATAGTTGGTAGGCAAGTTTCCTTAATTCAGTAACAGCTACTCTAAAGAAACTAGATTCTAAATTAATTATTTGCTGTGTTCATTCATCTTCCATCTCTGCTGCCATACCATTAGGTCTTCTAAATTTTTGTGTTTTATTTAAGCCTTCAAATGATGACGCAGTATAGGCTTTGGTGTATTACATCATCTAAACGCTTCATTAAATCCAAATTTACCATTCCGATATTTCAGTAAAGCTGCGTCCGTATTCTCCTGCTTCCACTTATTGTATGCTCTCTTTGTCATACTGATCAACTGAAACAAACACTCTTTAGTTGGTATGTAATTTCCATCAGCGTCTAAGTCGTACAGGTACGATCAACGAATTCTCCACAGGTGTGAGATAGGCAGTGAGATCTGTATCTTTCAAACCAGAACTACAGGCATAACCTCAAAGTTTTCTACCGTTTGATTATGCTTAAATAAATGGCAGAGTACCATGAAAATAGACATGATACAAAACAATTACTGTCTCATCATATTCTTCTCAGAAGTTACCTACAAATAAGAGAGAGAATGTAATAAAAACAGTCAGACAAACTTATTTGATAATTATTTTTCTGACACGACAGTCAGCCGTCTGCTCACACGACTATTTTGTTCGATTTTACACTATTTGATGTTGTATTTTATAAACGTGGCATCAAATATTAGTGGAATACGACTTAGGCTGTGATATGACTATAACAGCAACTTTCCTATGTTGTAGTAACGAACCCGATAATATCTAGCCAAGTTATCACGGAGCCCAAATGAGAAGTAGTCTGGGTGAAGTTAAGCATGAAAAGTTGGTCAGAAATGGTAATTCCATGGTTTTATAGACCGAATGGGTCAGGAACTGTAGCAGTAGAGTGCTTCAGTGAAAACTTACAGAATGTTGTTAATTATTGTCCTGGTCATGCTGTTGTAATGGGGGAGGTGACTTCAACTTGCCAGGAATACAATGAACGAGTCATTCCGTCAAAACTAATGCCAGAGACAGGAATTTGTATAACATTGTTCTGAATGTCTTGTGCGGAAATCACATGGAGTAGATATCTCGAGAATCAACTCGTCAAGGTTACATGTTAGACTTCCTATCAACAAAGAGAACTGAACTTATCGAATCAGTTAACGTGGAGGAAGGTATCAGTGATCATAAGGCTGTGATAGCAAATATAACTATGGGTTTTACGAGGGATGTCAAGAAAGGTAGGGAGATATTTTTGCTTAGCAAGAGTGACAGGATACAAATTGCAGACTGAGTAGGCAGCATCAAATATTCCGTGATAAGGACGAAGATGTGGAGCAAAAATGGAAAAAAAACTCAAAAACATCATTTTAATATGCCTTAGGCAAATATGTTCCTAGAAAGGTCGTAAGGGATGGGAAAGACCCATCATGGTATAATAGCCTCGTTAGAAAACTGCTCCGTAATCATAGAGAGTTTCATCTCATGTTCGAGAGAAGTCAAAACCTAGCTGATCAACAAAAGCTGAACGATGTGGAAATGAGCGTAAGGTGATCAATGAGAGAAACGTTCAATGACTTTGAAAGAAATATTTCGTCAGCCGATTTGAGTAAACACCCTAAGAGGTTTTGGTCTTATGTAAAATTAGTTAGTGGTACGAAATCACCTGTTCATTCACTCAAAGACCATACTGGCACCGAAACAGAAGATAACAGAGAGAAGGCCGAAATACTGGATTCGGTATTCCGAAATTGTTTCACTGCGGAAGATCGTCACAAAAAAAAAAAAATGGTTCAAATGGCTCTGAGCACTATGGGACTTAACTGCTGAGGTCATCAGTCCCCTAGAACTTAGAACTACCTAAACCTAACTAACCTAAGGACATCACACACATCCATGCCCGAGACAGGATTCGAACCTGCGACCGTAGCAGTCGCGCGGTTCCAGACCGTAGCGCCTAGAACCGCTCGGCCACCGCGGCCGGCAGATCGTCACACAGTCCCTCCTTTCAATCATATCGAAATGGCAGATGTTGAGATAACAGATCGTAGAATAGAAAAGTAACTACAATCGCTTAGCAGTGGAAAGACATCAGGACAACATGAGATACTTGTAATATTCTACACAGATTATGTGAAAGAACTTGCTCCCCTTCCAACAGCAGCTGTAGCAACGGGCGGTTCCTAGCGACTGGAAAAAGGCGCATGTCATTCCCGTTTTCAAGAAGGACCGTAGGACACATGCACCCAATTGAAAATCTATATTGTTAACGTCAGTCTGTTGTAGAATTGTGGAACATCTTTTATGCTCAAGAATTATGACGTTTTTGGAGAAAGAAGATCCCCTCTACAAAAATCAACGTGGATTCCGCAGACAGAGAGCTTGCGAAACTCAGCTCGCTCTGTTCCTCTATGAGATCCATAGCGTTGTAGACAACGGAGCTGAGGTCGATGCCCTGTTCCTTGACTTCGGAAGGCATCTGACACCATCCCGCACTGCCGTTTAGTGGAAAAATACGAGCCTATCGAGTATTAGACCAGATTTGCGACTGGGTTTACGACTTCCTCGCAGACAGAACTCAATACGTCGCTGTTAACAGAACAAAAACGACAGATGTAAAGGTAATTTCCGGAGTAACCCAAGGAAGTGTGGTAGGACCGTTACTGTTTACGATGTATATAAACGATCTACGAGAAAGCGTAAGATGACCTTTAAGACTGTTCACAGATGATGTAGTTTATCTGTAACATAGTAGCAATCCCAGACGATAGTTTTGATTTGCGGAATGACCCACAGAGGACCGATGAATGGTGCAGGCTCCGGCAGTAGACCCTGATCGTAAATAAATGTAAAATATTTTGCATATGTAGGAAAAGAAAGCCGCTACCGTGCAACTACACTGTTGATGAAAAACTGCTAGAAACAGTATCCACCCGCAAACTATCTAGGAGTAACTATTCACAGTGACCTTAAGTGGAATGACCACATAAAACAGACAGTGGGAAAAGGAGATGCCAGACTAAGATTCATAGGAAGAATCTTAACGAAGTATAAGTCATTCACGAAGGAAGTGGCTTATAAGACGCTTGTTCGACAGATTCTTGAGTATTATTCATCAATATGGGATCCTTATCAGGTAGTACTGCCAGAAGAGACAGAGAAGAGCGTCGTGTATCGTTACGGGATCGTTGTATCGGCCCGAGAGCTCTTCTGAGATGCTTAACAAACCCCATTGGCAGACGTTGCAAGCGAGGCGTTGTGCATCACGCAGAGGTTTATTCTCCAAAACTTCGAGCAAGCACTTTCCCGCAAGGATCGGACAACATGTTACTTCCTTCCAGATACATCTCGCGTAATAATCACGACAAAAAATTCCAGAAATTACGGCCAATACAGAAGTCTACGGACAATAATCATCTTTCCCAAGCGTCATTCATTATGGAACATAGTGGGAGGGGACCAGTTTGTCATACCAGAAGTACCTTTCGCCACACACCATTAGGTGGCATGCGGTGTATGATGTATATGTAGACGCACACACACACATCAAACAATCTTTAAGAGGCAGTGTATAGAGCCTTGTTACCTTGGCCATTGTGTTTTGTTTTCTTTAAAAGTAACAAATAAGGACGAAAACTACTGTACTTTACTCCACATTAGAGCCAACTTTTTCTGTATTATAAAAAGTTTTTGAATGAAAATTGTTTCATCAATTTGTGTTTTATTTGTGTACAGTTCGGTTGTTTCCTTGTGTAGGTAGTGTAAAGCCGAAGTCATTTTTCGATTTCAGACATCTGGTCTCTTTTGTGGAAGAACACTCACAGGAAAAAAATATCCAGATCCTCATCGAATGTTCGGAAAATGTCATGAAAACAAAGGAAACAATAAAACAAAAATGAAGAAGACGCAAAAACATAAAATTCACACTTTCAACTCGTGTGAGCACAGCTAGATTAGATTAACTGCCGATGTTACCAGACAACGCCATCCTCTCTCCATAATCGTCAACGTTACAACTATCTTCCTGAGAATCCTTAATTTCACTAATAAGTTTCCTTTAATTTACGTCCATGGTCACAATCTTTTCTGTTTAACAGATTACCGGTTTCGGTCTTTAATGACCATCATCAGATCTGTCTCATAAAATCAAAGTCCTAATGCACTGCTGATTCCGCATTTAACAGTTGACTATGCCACTATGGTTGCAGTGCATTAGGACTTTAATTCCTTTAATTTACGTCCGTGGTCACAGTCTTTTCTGTTTAACAGATTACCGGTTTCGGTCTTTAATAACCATCATCAGATCTGTCTCATAAAATCAACATCCTAATGCACTGCTGATTCCGCATTTAACAGTTGACTATGCCATTATGCCTTCAGTGCATTAGGACTTTGATTTTATGAGACAGATCTGATGATGGTCATTAAAGATCGAAACCGGTAATCTGTTAAACAGAAAAGATTGTGACCATGGACGTAAATTAAAGGAAACTTATTTCATATACGGGTCACTGTGTTTTTTCGCGACGATGTCGCAGCTTGTGAAACCTTAATTTCACGTTCCCCACCGTTACGTTGTGTGAATGGTGCCATCTGAAAAGCATGCTTTGACGTTCTATTCCAGACGCCCAGTGTGAATCGATTTGAAGAGGAGTATTGAATGGACAAAGAAATAATGCAATAACATATATCACGATTATTAAATATTTTCTGAAACTATGCATGTGGAAATCTTTGATAACAAAATGAGAATGTGAACGAAAAATCCTCCATTTGTCAATCTCTTTCCTGAGTGGTTTATTACGGGTACATATAACTGCAGTATTTTTACAAGTTCGTAGCAGAAACTCATTTTATAATTTCTTGCAAGCAGCATTCTCGACAAGAATGGCACAATGTCTATGATTGATATATCTCAGGTGTTGTACATAGGTTATACTCTATGGTGATGTACTGTACGCATCTTTCCATCAAGGGAAGGTGGTAATGTATATCTTTGGCCAGGTACCAGATGACGTGAAAGATTGTCGGACAGAGTTTGTGTGTGGGCCTCAACTGTGTGTTGGAACTGTAATGTTTATTAAACGAAAGCTAAAGAGCTCTAAATTGACACGATTGTTGTTTATGTAACCACGTCTGGCACTAATTTACATCATTGGAAAGAAGATACTTCCACGAAGAGTGAACATCTGTGAGTCCTTTTCTCAGGCTTGTTTTGTTTTGATGTATGTCAAATCTGTTAATGTGTCGATTCCGTGTTTATAAGCGAACACCATTTACGTTTTAAGTTAGGATGGAAACAGATTTTTGACAGTACCACTATATTTCTGTTTTTTTTCTAACTTTTGTGTGTTTCGTGTCAGCAAAAATGTAGCCCACGTACACTCGATATTGAGACAGGAAGCTTTCTGTATTCACGGAAGTTTACACACGGTGACTGTAAAGTCATAAGAGAATTTCCTCTTCCCTGCAGCGGACAGGCATCGTTGGGTATCGAATCTTAAGCTGGGCCTTTGTTGTGTGTCGAGAATATGAGAAGTGTTAGTAAAGAGAGCTGAAGAACAGGAAGCTATCGTTTTGACAGTTGCGTCAGCAACCGCTTGATTGAACTTCATTGTTTTGGTGTTGAATTGTATTATGGTTGATGGTTAAGGACCACAACAAATGCCCAATGAATGATAGCTGTTGTCAAACAACTGTATGTTCTTTCACACCGAATATTTTGCTCTAGAGTATCGTACTTTTGTGATTATTAAATAAAATATACATTTTACTATCAGTATCGTAACAAATAACCATTTATCAGGTAGCTCATCTCGTGATTTTACAGAGATTTCGGTGTTTGTTAGATCGCTATTCAAAAAACATATGTTTCTGTTCAATTTGGATCAAGTACGTATAAAGACGAAACAGTTTCGTGCATCATATTTCATAACTTTATATGTGGTTTGTCGTTCTGTAAATAATCAACTGTAATTACGTTAGACGCTGTTTCTACATCTTTGGTCTTTTGGAGATATTATTTTTTATGTGAACTGGTGTTGTATAATTACACAGTTGATGTGACTGGAGTATAATTTTTCTCATTCATATTTTCCTTCATCTAATTAGCTTTTTTTCGATCCTACTACTGTTAATTATCTGCAGATCTTTGGCCATCAACAGTCATTCATGTTGCAGTTACTGCATAGCTTATAGCTCCTGCTTTCACTGCCATGCTAAACTATGTAACTTTCCTTTTATTATAAATTTGTGTTAAATTTCCCATCCTTCTGTACCTCACATTGAACAGAATGGAATTTACTACCTTGCTACAGCCAGTTTTTTTTTGTCTCCAATCAACGAATTCTGTTTATTTTTAATTTTAGCTGCTACTAAACACAAGTAAAGTGAATGTGATGTGCCTTCATACAGTTGCATGTGTACTATGGGAAGAATGGTGTCCGGATATGTCAGATATAGTCAATAATTGTATTATGTCATCACAAGCAGTTATGCAGATTCGGTTGTGTGTGATGTGGTGAGAACTATGGACTTGCAAATTAAAAAAAATTAAAATTATTTGCTGTTATGAGGCCAGTCAAATTTCTCACTGATAGCAACTGGAATGGCCATGTGGGACATTGCTGGCTTCATGGGTGGTATGACAGGCTGTGGTTCTATTATCATCTAAGGCAACAAATATTATAAGTGGTGGCTGCTTCAGATATGTGTAAATTATAACTTTTCATGGTGAGACGTGATACATACACATGCACCACACCCATTCTTCACTGTCCTCGAATTCATCCCAAACATGGATGAGGTGTATGGCATTATCAGTTTTAACAAGTATTTGATTATATGATTTCTGAATTGTGTAATTATCATTTGTTTGTCCTTAATGCAAGACATGGGCAATGACATTGATTGCTTGATAATTATGTTGTGGTATGATTCTCCTGTGAATAACCTAGCAGTAAGACTTCTCTCTTGGGACATGTGTATATGAGTTTGTACTTGGCACAGTCAATGTCAGTCCAAGTAGGCAAATAAAAAATCTTACCTTCATAGTCTCAGATAATATTGATTTAACATATGTTCAACTTGAGGAAAAGTAATAACCCACATTTTTTGTTCTGGCCAAAAAAATTAATCCTGAGGTAACAGGTTGGTAAAATGACAACAAACAACATTAGTCACATGTGTAAAATGTTAAGAAGTTTTATCTCTGGAACAGTTGATGATATTTTATTGCTTTTTTATTTTAAAAATAACAATTCTGTGACTAAAATGACATTCTTGGTTTGGAAATGTGTGTCAGATATTTTCCACTGTCTATTTCAGTAGAATTTTTTAAAAAAATCCAACATATTGAAATCTTGTGAAATATATGCACTAGCCTAATTCTAAAATATACCGTTTCCAAACAATAGAATTTTTGTATAGTCAACTTAGTACTGGAAGTGAGAAGTGACAGATGCGTTGCTGCCTTGCAGCTGGTAATCCAAATCTGGCAGCTAGTCTTTGCGGTAGCATGAAATTTGCAAGGATTCCGTTCAATTCACAGATGATGTCTATAACCTCTACAATCCACCAATGACAGTCACACAAACAGACTATAAACATTTCTCTTTGTTCTCAATCTGAATATTTGTGTACTGTTTCTGAAATCTTGTTTGGATGAGTGAAGTTTCTTCTTTCTTGCTACTTAAAGTCTGTGCAAGACACATTCATCTATTAATTTAAATCCAGATATGTGTCTTTAGAATTCGTTTTGGGCTGGAAAGATAGTTGGGATGACACTTACACCTTCCCAGTACCAAAGATACTTTATATCTACTTGGTTACTGCAAGCAGTTCTGTGGATTCATGCAGTTGGTAATGATGTTTGAAGTGAGACAATGCTTGTGATGAGCCGTGTTCTCTATTGTCACTTATAACTGCATCTCTTTTTGTCATGTTTTGAAAATATTTCATTCTTGTAAAAACCGAAACTTTTGTCATTAATCCAGTCTTAACATCATACT